>NC_086444.1:629360045-629667545 GCF_028390025.1 Pseudophryne corroboree | reverse complement strand
GACCTTTTTTTCCCCTTTTAATGTTACTTTGAAAAAGAAATATACAAGTTTTAGGAAAATTAAGTGAATACACAAACCTACAATAGTCTTGTTGTATAAATGTGCACACCCCTAAACTAAAACATTGTGGAGGCACCGTTTGGTTGTATTATAGCAGAAAGGGGTCTATTCATCATTACTTAATTTATACAAAAGCCAGTGAAAATTTTAATTTTCACCTATTTTTGAATAAAGTAAGTGTAAGAGCCATTCATTATAAAGGTAACACAGGAGATATCAAGGATATCTACTGCTTACCTTTCAGTTTTGATACAGCCCGCACTTCCCATACACTAGTATTGGGACCTTAATTCATCAAGCTCCGAAAAGACAACATTTTCGGAGTTTGACTGCAGGAGTCTCTGCCATCTTCAGATGCCGTTTGTTCCCGCACCACACACTGCTTGGTACCTTCCGCCGGAAATCACACATGCACTACGTTTCACTGCTACTAAAGTAGCGGGGAAAGAATTTGTGGGGAAAGCTGATGTTCACACCCAGAGCCGTAACTAGACTTTGTGGTGCCCTGTGCCAGAAAGAGAATTGGCACAGTGGCTTCATGAGGAAGGGGCATGGTCACAAACTACAAATTTAAATTACGCTGCACAGTAGTCTCCATTATTCAAATTACATCACACAGTAGTATCACTTATACACATTACACCAGGTACAGCCCCCTTTTACACATTACGCCAGGTAGAGCTCCCTTTTACACATTACGCCAGGTAGGGCTCCCTTTTACACATTATGCCAGGTAGAGCTTCCTTTTACACATTACGCCAGGTAGAGCTCCCTTTTACACATTGTAACAAGTAGAGTCCCCTTTTACACACTGTACCAGGTAGAGTCCCCTTTTACACACTGCGCCAGGTACAGTCCCCTTTTACACACTGCGCCAGGTAGAGGCCCCTTTTACACACTGCTCCAGGTAGAGTCCCAAAGGAGATATCTGTACAATTGGTTACACTGTACTGCTCCAGAGCACATATGCATTCCTACTTATATTTAGATGTGTAGTTCGGTTCTTTAGGAATCCAAACCCACCAGAATTTAGCAAATTCGAATAGAGTCCTGGTTCGGACCTCCTGTGGAAATCTGAACCAAACCGTGTTTCTAGAAAGGGTGCAGAGAGTGAGGTGCACATGGGTGCCTGGGTCCAGGACACCCCTGCACTGTGCACATTGCACAGAGAACAGACCCCACTGGGCACATCTGCATTTGTAAGACTTCATTCAAACATGGTGTCCTCAGACTAACCATGTCATTAATCATACCTCCCAACTTTTGTAGTCTTCTAAGCGGGACCTGAGGCGTGTCCAGGGGCCAGAAAGGGGGTGGGGCCTCAGGAGAAGGGGTCGGGGCCTCGCTGCATGACCCCCATTTCATCATTTTGGGGAGTGCCCAGCGCTCCCCGTGCAGCTGGGCAGCCCCCTACTCACCTCCTGCACTGTTTAGATACCATGTGGCATCTATTAAGTGATCACTGGCTGCTTTGCAAAGCAGAGCAGCAGTGATCACTGGCTCTCCAAACCTTGATTGGGAGAATTAGTGTTTGAGGTTACAGTAGGAATAATAGTAATGTCTACCCTTTACTGTCAGTATGATCAGATGCAAGTCTGGCTCAAGTACTCATAGTGACACAAAAAGGGTGGGTTGCACCAGTGCGTCGGCAGCTGGCCCCATACTTTCACTGGAGGCGTGAGTTGACAGTTGATACTGGCTGCCTCCTCTGAGGGTTGCAAATCATCGTGCTTGTCAAACTGAGGGAAACGGTCTTGGAGGAACTCCATGTGGAGTTCTATCTTTTTTAAATAGCTTTCCTTTTTCATCTTCTTTCTTTGTTCAATAGCTCTTAAGATCTCTGTCTATTACCAAAAAGATTACTTTCTCAGTTCCAAAATGCTTTTAAGTACTGAATTCTGTTGTGGGTTTCATATACTGACGTTTGCCATTGGTTTCCTGGGCCATTTTAATATATGATCTTAGAGTATTCCTAAAATCTCTGTTAATAAGGTAGGTCAATTAGCTTGTAATATATTCTGTCTGTATCCATTATATTTGGAATTGGGATGTCCTCTCTCTATCTTTCTCATAATTTTTTTTTTTTTTACTGTGTGCTTGTCCGTATAATCTTCAACTAAGTTTTTCTGCAGTTATTCTTTATCCTTAGGAACGGGTTCTACGAAGGATATTATTAGTTGCTGTTGTTTATTCTTTCTTTATATTTTTTGTTATTTTTAGGTCCCGAAAAAAGGACACATTTTTGACTCATCATATTTTAATGAAGAGCTGAGGGGGCGGGCACTAATTCCCTGACCTTGGCTTATCCAAGGGGCCAGGAACAGAATTCCTTCCCATCTCTTCAGTGCGTAGAGGTTTTCATTCTGTTTTACTTTCTTGTTTATGGCGTGGTCATGCCCCCATATTTGGCCACACCTTCCCAACCAGAGCCGGATTAAGGCCACGGGGGGCCCGGGGCACATAAGACAGTGGGGCCCCTAATAAAGAGAAAGCGCAGCAGACACGCCGGGGACACGGACGCAGGGGCAGGATACAGCAGAACGAGCGGCAGAACGCTGACAGAGCGAGAGAATTTGAACTGGTCCAGGTCCCAACATGGCATCCGTGAACATACACCACGAGGCGACACTGCATGCTGTAATGAGGCGTCCGCCACTGATGCTGTCAGCTTGACCCAGGGACTTGGGAGCACACCCGAGCGCCGTGCCGAGAGATGGTTACTAGGCTGTCCGTATGCTAAACAATCATTACCCACAGCCCCAACAGCACCTACCGGGCCGCTGCTGCGAGGAGGGCCAACCTTACTCTGCTGGCGACACAGCCTCCCAAAGCAGCACACAACCACAAGCTCCGCTGGGTGCTGGCTCCACAATCCACACTGCTGGGGATCCCTCCTTCCAGCCAATGACTGAGTGGCAGGCTGCTTCATTCATAGATTGGACAGCTGAGCCATCGCGCAGCTATCCCGTCTGTGTTTCTGCTACACTCAGCCAGGCCACCGCTGTAGTGGGGCCGGGAGCGCAGCACCGCAGATCGGAAGCAAGATCCGATCTGTGGTGTGGCAGGGGGCCCTTTTGGAAACAGGGGCCCGGGGTGCTTACCCCCAGGGACACCCCCCCCTTAATCCGGCTCAGTTCCCAACACCTGGGCACTCTCTATGGCCCTGTAGAGCACTGAACAGTTAGAGAAAACAAATTTGATTAATTGGCCCTTTCCCTCACTTTCAGTGTGTATTGGTAGTCACCTTACTAGCTTTTGCAAGAATGTTGACGCCAAACTCATTTAAAAACTAGAAGAACCACAGATTAGTTCACATAATATGGTACATTAAGAATTAAGAATAACATAAAGATCCGCTATATAAAGCAAAAATAAAAAAAAGTCTTAGGCGTCTTAATAAAAATTTATAAATAAAAAAATTTCACTAAAATTTCAAATCACTTATAGAATAATCGTTGTTAAATCTAACAGTACTTGGTGGAATAGAGTGCTGGCAATGAATATATATATTGATACATTACACAGCATTAACATTGGACATAGGGCCTTATTTGCATACTCTTGAATATCAGCCCAGAGCGCACTGCGCGTGCACAGGCAGGGAGATGTGATCACATCTCAGTAATGCGAATGCAACTGCGCGTTTACAGGGCGGCAACGTAGCATTACAGGTGCGTGGCGTTGGGATCGCAGGTGGGTCCGGGACATTTTCACAACATGATGTCACACGCAGCAGCTGTGAAAGGTAAGATGACGCAAGCAGGGGGCATCACTTATTTTGCGGGAACAGCGATGCCCTGTGCTGGGCGGCCCCCAGCATGCGATCGCAAGCAGTTGCAATTTTGCTAATTTAGCAAATCTGCAACTGAAGCTGAAGAGGGTCCCTAATACAGGAATATAGGGAGTGATTCCGAGTTGTTCGCTCGCTAACTGCTTTTAGCAGCATTGCACACGCTAAGCCGCCGCCCTTTGGGAGTGAATCTTAGCTTAGCAGAATAGCGAACGAAAGATTAGCAGAATTGCGAATAGAAATTTCTTAGCAGTTTCTGAGTAGCTCGAGACCTACTCACAAATAGCGATCAGTTCAGTCAGTTTCGTTCCTGGTTTGACGTCACACACACGCCCTGCGTTCGGCCAGCCACTCCCCCGTTTCTCCAGACACTCCCGCGTTTTTCCCTGAAACGCCTGCGTTTTTCCGCACACTCCCAGAAAACGGTCAGTTTCCGCCCAGAAACACCCACTTCCTGTCAATCACACTACGATCAGCAGAACGATTAAAAAACTTTGTTACGGCGTGAGTAAAATACCAAACTTTTGTGCTAATTTGCGCAGTTTGCGACTAATCGCTCTGTAGCGAAATAAAATAACGAGCGAACAACTCGGAATGACCCCCATAGAAAACAGATTTGAGTCACTTATTTGAAGGATATTATGGGAGAGTGCTCCCTCTAGTGGTAGGTACACATATTCTACTGAATTTGCAAACATTTATTGGGGGTCATTCCGAGTTGTTCGCTCGTTGTCGATTTTCGCAACGGAGCGATTAAGGCAAAAATGCGCATGGTACGCAGTGCGCATGCGCTAAGTATTTTAGCACAATACTTACTAGATTTACTCACGTCCGAACGAAGAATTTTCATCGTTGAAGTGATTGGAGTGTGATTGACAGGAAGTGGGTGTTTCTGGGCGGAAACTGACCGTTTTCAGGGAGTGTGCGGAAAAACGCAGGCGTGCCAGGATAAAACGCGGGAGTGTCTGGAGAAACGGGGGAGTGGCTGGACAAACGAAGGGCGTGTTTGTGACGTCAAACCAGGAACGAAATGGGCTGAGCTGATCGCAGTGTAGGAGTAAGTCTGGAGCTACTCAGAAACTGCTAAGAATTTTCTATTCGCAATTCTGCTAATCTTTCGTTCGCAATTCGGCTAAGCTAAGATACACTCCCAGAGGGCGGCGGCCTAGCGTGTGCAATGCTGCTAAAATCTGCTAGCGAGCGAACAACTCGGAATGACCCCATTTATCTCTAAAAAAGGTGTGCAGTTAAATGAGTAACTCTTTTTGTATTTTGTCAGATATTCCTGAGCTGAATGTCGATTCTTTTACATTTAAAACTTTGAGTATCATTTTTATACATCTTAACGCTTATTCCATTTGAATTTGATTGCATTGAAACCTTAGTGCTTCTATGGTGCCAGAGCCTTGGCGCTTATTTCTACTGTTTTACAATTTGTCTCAGTACCATATATTTAATGTTAAAGGGTAATTCTTCCGCTTCCTCAAAATCACTATTATGTGGATGCTACTGATTGAGCTTTGTAGTACTATTCTTCTATTACGTCAATGACTGGTCCCCGTTACTAGCTATAGAAAACCAAGGGAAGGTATAGGTAACAGCATCTTAACATGGCAATACCTAGCAACAATGGGCCTAATTCAGACCTGGGTGTTAATTTACGAAGATGGGAGTTCTGTTTAAGATGGGATGTTGCTAATAGCAACCAAACAGATTCCAGGTATTATCTTCTAGAAGGTGCTAGATAAATGAGAAGTAGAATCTGATTGGTTGTATGGGCAACATCTCATCTTAAACAGCACTCCCATCTTAGTAAATTTACCCCCTGATCGTAGATGTGCTAAATTTAGCACATCTACATTCAGCTTCCCTGACATGCATGGGGACGCCCAGCACAGAGTTAGTCCGCCCCGCATGTTAGGCCCTACCACGTTGCACATGTACAAAAGCATCGTACAGCGGCAATGCTTTTGTACTTGAAGAGTAGCTCCCTACCAGCGCAGCTCCTGTGCGCTGGCAGGGAGCTACTCGTCGCTGTCCGGATCGCATCGGCTGCGTGTGATGTCACACAGCTGCCACGGCCCGCCCCCTGTACGGCCGGACTACGCCCCTAAAACAGCGGCCAAATGCCGCCGGCCTGCCCAGGCGATCGCAGGGCTGAGACGGCCGTCGGCTGTCTGGCATGCGCTGGGCACTGCGGCACTGGCGCATGTGCAGTTCAGACCTGATCGGCTGCTGTGCGAAAACGCACAGCAGTTATCAGGCCTGTATTAGGCCCATTGAGCAATACCGCTTGGTAAATCTTTAAAATGCAGTCCCCATAGAGTCTAATGGGACATGGTAAAGTAGAAAGTATAAATAGATATATTTCAACAAAAACACAAACAAGAAGTTAAAAGTACAGGGGGAAGGGTAGAGCAACTCGCTGTACTGTAGCTAGAGTCAGCAGGCAGTGGTGAATCCAGGGGCTGGCATAACCAACATTTATTGATGCTGGGTGAGCAGACTGTGGGCCTAAGTCAGACTGAATCACTGCAGCGGCAGTGATCGCAGTCTGAAGCCCTTTGTGGAGTGTGCACCCCGGGAGCCCAGTCAGATGTGCTGGGACGCTGATGGCCCGCCTCACTCAGTAGCTGACTTAACAGTCTCAGTCAGCTGTCCATCCTCATCCCCCCCCCCGCCCCCAGCTCTTACACACATTTACAGTGACCAAACCCCCCCAGACCTGTAGTCCGAGTAGGGGCAGGGCTGAATGGCAGTCAGTGCCAGCCAGCATCATGGGAGAGAGGAGGGGAACACTGGGGTCCTGACTATCCATCAGCAGCCAGCCTAAATGGTGACTGAAGGAAGGATGCACTGTACAGTATGTGTGTGTATATATATATATATATATATATATATATATATATATATATATTAGTGATGAGCGAGTTCGGTTCCTCGGAATCCGAACCCCCCCCGAACTTCACCCATTTTACACGGTTCCGAGGCAGACTCGGATCCTCCCGCCTTGCTCGGTTAACCCGAGCCCGCCCGAACGTCATCATCCCGATGTCGGATTCTCGCGAGATTCGTATACTATATAAGGAGCCGCGCGTCGCCGCCATTTTCACTCGTGCATTGGAGATGATAGGGAGAGGACGTGCAGCGTTCTCTCAGTTGTGTTCAGTGTGCTGCAAATATCTGTGCTCAGTGTGCTGCAAATATCTGTGCTCAGTGTGCTTGCAAATATCTGTGCTCAGTGTGCTGCAAATATCTGTGCTCAGTGTGCTTGCAAATATCTGTGCTCAGTGTGCTGAAAATATCTACGTACTCTGCCTGAAAAACGCTCCATATCTGTGCTGCATTGTAGTATATAGTAGGAGGACAGTGCAGAATTTTGCTGACCAGTGACCACCAGTATTATATCAGTACGGTACAGAAGTCCACTGCTCTACCTACCTCTGTGTCATCAAGTATACTATCCATCCATACCTGTGGTGCATTTTAGTTGTGCGCAGTATATATAGTAGGAGGACAGTGCATAATTTTGCTGACCACCAGTATATAATATATAGCAGTACAGTACAGTAGTCCACTGCTCTACCTACCTCTGTGTCGTCAAGTATACTATCCATCCATACCTGTGGTGCATTTTAGTTGTGCGCAGTCTATATAGTAGGAGGACAGTGCATAATTTTGCTGACCACCAGTATATAATATATAGCAGTACGGTACAGTAGTCCACTGCTCTACCTACCTCTGTGTCGTCAAGTATACTATCCATCCATACCTGTGGTGCATTTAAGTTGTGCGCAGTATATATAGTAGGAGGACAGTGCATAATTTTGCTGACCACCAGTATATAATATATAGCAGTACGGTACAGTAGTCCACTGCTCTACCTACCTCTGTGTCATCAAGTATACTATCCATCCATACCTGTGGTGCATTTAAGTTGTGCGCAGTATGTCACAACTGAGGGTTTAGGCTGACAGGAGGAAGCCTCAGTTGTAGGGGCAGAAATTAAATTAAACTTGGGAGGTTTAATCAGACCCCTGGACATGTAAGTGTAGAAGGATTACCCGAAGGTGTGACCATGACAACCAGGTTAAAAGTCAATAAAAGCTTTATTAACAAACTCTGTGTTGAAACAACAGTATTCACAGTTGATAATAAGCTGTGGCAAATAATACAGTTCCTGGATCACTATAACCATAGAAGGTATCACAGAGCACTGGTAGGTTGAGGAACAGATGCTAAAGTCCTTTGATGGAATAACCTTACCAGGCCTGGCTGTAGTAGTGAAGATAGCCGAGGAACACGCCAGTAGCAGTATTAGATGAAGTTGGTAACTTGAACAGACTGTTGTAGATACTGGATGGAACCAGCCAGGTGGTAGAGACACGGAGTGGATGCTGAATGGAATCAGCCAGGTGATGAAGACACGGAGTGGATGCTGGATGGAACCAGTCAGGTGATGAAGACACGGAGTGGATGCTGGATGGAACCAGTCAGGTGATGAAGACACGGAGTGGATACTGTAAGATGCTAGGGAGCGTGGAAACAGAAGAGTTGAAAAGAGGTTACCGGTGGTTGTGGATACTGCTGATAAGTAGGGATCCGCTGGAACAACACCGGCACTTTAAGGGAACTGGATACTGCGGGAAGCAGATGGGTTAATAGCTGGAAGCTGGAATAGCCACGGAGGACTGCAGAGTCATGCTGCACCGCAGGATGGAAGGAAGGTGCGGGTCTCTTAGTGGATGCTGGAGACAGGCGCTGGAACCTGGTTCAGACACAGGATACTTATACCTGCTGCAGGGCAGGCATTGGCTGGCCAATCATGCAGATTCACAGTGCAGCGGATTGGTAGAGATTGAACATGTGACTGGAACAAACATGGCTGCGCCCATGTTAGTACTGGAGGGAAAGTTGGTTTGGAAAACCATGTGGAAACATAGCAGCAATGGCGGCGCCGGCCGCGGAGGACAGGAGACGCCAAACTGACAACTGCACACTGAGACACATGGACGACAGCGGAGGCCGCGGCAGGCATGGGGCACCACTCTGACAACCTGCATACTGGAACATAGGAGCGGCGGCGGAGGCCGCGGAGGACAGGAGACGCCACACTAGATTCAAACATGGCGCCGCTGTGACAGCGTCTCAGAGTGACAGGAGGGATATGCAGAGTGTGGACATCAGTAACACAGATGAGAACCGGCCCTGGAACGCTGAGCCAGCTTCAGGAGGCATCTAAAAGGCAAGTAATGGCATCCAGATACCCGGATCGTGACAGCACCCCCCCCCTTTAGGAGTGGCCCCAGGACACTTCTTAGGCTTTTGAGGAAACTTAGAGTGGAAATTCCGGACCAAGGCAGGAGCATGGACATCTGACGCATTGGTCCAAGAGCGTTCTTCAGGACCATAGCCCTTCCAGTCAATAAGATACTTCAATTGACCGTAACGGAAACGTGAATCCAGAATCTTGGCAACTTCATACTCAACTCCCCGTTGAGTCTGGACTTTCGGAGCCGGAGGAAGTGCGGAATGAAATCGATTCAGGATCAGCGGTTTCAACAGGGAAACATGGAATGTCCTGGGTATTTTCAGGAAGGGAGGTAACTGGAGTTTATAAGCAACAGGATTGATGACTTGTTCAATTTTGAAAGGACCGATGTAACGAGGTGCAAACTTCATGCTGGGAACTCTCAACCTCAAATTCTTCGTGGACAACCACACACGATCACCCACTTTGAAAGCAGGAACCGCTCTACGCTTCCTATCTGCAAACTTCTTGTACCTGAACGAGGCTTTGAGCACGGCCGCTCGTACACTCTTCCAGTTGTTAGAAAACTGACGCAAGGTGACATCCACTGCTGGAACAGAAGTTGCTGGAAGCGGTTGGAATTCTGGAACTTTAGGGTGGAATCCATAGTTGATGAAGAATGGTGTTGAAGAAGATGAGGAATGGTATTGATTGTTGTGGCTGAACTCGGCCCAAGGAAGGAGTTGAACCCAGTCATCTTGAGAGGAAGACACATAAATATGGAGGAAGGCCTCCAAGTCCTGATTCACCCTCTCGGTTTGACCATTGGTCTGAGGATGGTAAGCTGTAGAAAACTTCAAATTGACTTGGAGGGCTTGACATAAACTTCGCCAAAATTTGGCTACAAATTGTACTCCACGATCAGAGATGATCTCTTCAGGAAGACCGTGGAGTCGGAAGATCTCTTGAATAAACACTTGAGCCAGCTTGGAAGCTGACGGAAGACCAGTGAGAGGTATGAAATGTGCCATCTTGGTGAACCGGTCAACTACCACCAAGATGGTATTAAACTTGTTGCACATAGGCAGGTCTGTAACAAAGTCCATCGACAAATGGGTCCACGGTCGACGGGGAACAGATAATGGAACCAGTTGCCCCGCAGGCGACTGGCGGGAGACTTTGTGTTGGGCACACTTTGGGCAAGAGGCAATAAACTCCATGACGTCCTTCTTCAGAGTTGGCCACCAATAGGACCTAGAGATAAACTCAAGGGTTTTCTGAATGCCTGTATGTCCGGCAAAACGGGAAGCATGGGCCCAATGCATGAGCTTCTTCCTTAACATTGGCTTCACAAAACTTTTCCCTGGTGGGGGCGTAGAGTCCATCCCTACCGTGGAGAATGCCAACGGATTAATAATAGGATGCTTGTCCGAAGACTCTGACTCATTTTCTTGCTCCCATGAGCGGGAAAGGGCATCGGCCTTGCGATTCTGAGAACCCGGACAGAACTGGAGTTTAAAGTCGAACCTGGAAAAGAAAAGTGCCCATCTGGCCTGACGAGGGTTAAGACATTGTGCGCTTTTCAGATATAAAAGATTCTTGTGGTCGGTAAGTATAGTGACTGAATGAGAAGCTCCCTCCAATAGATATCTCCACTCCTCTAGAGCGAGCTTGATGGCTAGCAACTCCTGGTCGGCAATGGCATAGTTGCGCTCAGCTGGGGAGAACTTCCGGGAGAAGAAACTGCAAGGATGTAGATGACCATCTTTAGCCCTCTGGGATAACACCGATCCTACTCCAACGGAGGAGGCATCCACCTCAAGGATGAAAGGAGAGTCGATGTCGGGCTGTTTCAGAACTGGTGCAGAAATGAACCGTTGCTTTAATAGATGAAAAGCTTGCGTAGCTTCTTCAGACCACTTGGACGGATTAGCACCCTTCTTGGTAAACGCAGTGATAGGCGCCACAATGGTGGAAAAGTCTCGTATAAACTTTCTGTAGTAATTGGCGAACCCTAAGAACCTCTGGACCCCTTTGAGGGTTAGGGGTATCGGCCAATTCTGGATTGCTTGTAGTTTCTCAGGATCCATCTCTAGTCCGGAACCGGACACAATGTAACCTAGAAACGTAATGGATTTGACTTCAAAAACACATTTCTCTAATTTGCAATAGAGATGATTGACACGGAGACGGGACAGAACCTCCTTTACCCAGAAGCGATGTTCCTCTAGATTATTGGCAAAGATAAGGATATCATCTAGATAAACCACGACATGGCGGTACAGGATGTCTCTGAAGATCTCATTCACGAAATGCTGGAAAACAGCTGGAGCGTTGCTCAATCAGAAGGGCATGACGAGGTACTCATAATGTCCATCCCGGGTGTTAAAGGCGGTCTTCCACTCGTCACCCTCACGGATCCGGAAGAGATTGTAGGCACCCCTCAAATCCAACTTTGTAAAGATGGTTGCTCCGCTAACTCTATCGAAGAGCTCTGTAATCAAGGGTAAAGGATATCGGTTCTTAACGGTAATGTCGTTCAAACCTCTGTAGTCGATGCACGGCCGCAGGCCACCGTCTTTCTTCTTAACGAAAAAGAAGCCTGCGGCAGCTGGAGAAGAGGAAGGTCGAATAAAACCCTTCGCCAGGTTCTCCTTGATGTACTCCTCCATGGAATGCGTCTCTGGAAGGGACAACGGATAAGTTCGGCCTCGAGGTGGAACCTTCCCTGGGATGAGATCAATTGGACAGTCCCATTCTCTATGAGGAGGAAGGATATCAGCGGAGGCTTTACTGAACACGTCCGTGTAGTCTTGGTATGGAGGAGGTGGAACATCAGACGACCTGGGGGAAGAAGAACAAACAGGAAGCACTTTGGACAAACAGGTCTCAGCACAGGAGGGACCCCATGCTAGTATCTGCGTAGTCGTCCAGTCAATCGATGGATTGTGGAGACGGAGCCATGGAAGGCCCAAAACCACTGGATGTGTGGCTCTTGGAATCACTAGAAAGGAAATAAATTCTGAATGAAGAACTCCCACTCTCAGACGAACTGGTAGAGTCCTTAAAGAAATAACTGCGTCAAAAATCTTACTGCCATCCACGGCAGTCAAGGAAATGGACGAGGGAAGTCTCTCGGTGGGTAGGGACCACCGTTTAACATAAGCTTCGGTTATAAAATTCCCAGCTGCTCCGGAATAAAGAAGGGCAATGACGTTCCTATAACGTTGAGCAATTTGAAGCGAGACTGGGAGATTACAATCATGAGGAGATGGAGAGGAGATCATTACTCCTAGCCGGCCCTCTCCTTGGCGAGCTAGGATTTGAAGTTTCCCGGACGTTTGGGACAGGCATAGATAGCGTGAGACGGAGCTGCACTGTAGAGACAGAGAGACTCAGAGAGATGTCTTCGGCGCTCAGCGGGAGATAGACGGGAACGACCAATTTGCATGGGCTCATCTTTGGATGGAGACGGTTGACGAGGAGGAGGAGCAGAAGATTTTGGAATAGATGATCTTCCTCGCTCAGTTGCTCTTTCTCTGAAACGTAGATCAACTTTTGTGCATAGTGAAATTAGCTCATCCAACTTAGAAGGCAAGTTTCTGGTAGCTAATTCATCTTTGATGCGTTCTGATAAGCCATGCCAGAATGCAGCATACAGGGCCTCGTCGTTCCATGCCAGTTCGGATGCCAGGATTTTGAACTGTATAAGATACTGTCCCACAGTACGTGTTCCCTGGCGTAAACGGAGAATCTCAGATGAAGCAGAGGTTACCCGGCCTGGCTCGTCGCAGATGCGCCTGAATGTAGCTACAAAGTCAGTATAGGAGGACAGCAGGGTATCAGACTTCTCCCATAAAGGTGATGCCCAATCAAGGGCTGAGCTACTGAGAAGGGAAATAATATAGGCAATTTTAGTACAGTCACTGGAGAAATTGCAAGGTTGTAGCTCAAAATGGATTTCACATTGGTTGAGAAATCCCCTGCAGAATCTTGGAGATCCGTCAAATTTTGCTGGCGTTGGAAGATGAAGACGTGGAGTAGAAATGGGTAAGGTGGGTGGGGTTACAGCTGGTGTCACTGTGGTGGACGCACCGGACGTGCCAGGTCCACGGAGGGTCGTTTGAATCCCATCCAGCCGGGTAGAGAGATCCTGGAGACAGCAGATGATGTGGCCTTGTGTAGCCTCCTGATGTTCGAGTCTGGCTGCCAGTTCTTGCATCGGCCTGGCCACTGGATCCTGGTCTCCGACTGGATTCATTGGGTCAGTGCTTACTGTCACAACTGAGGGTTTAGGCTGACAGGAGGAAGCCTCAGTTGTAGGGGCAGAAATGAAATTAAACTTGGGAGGTTTAATCAGACCCCTGGACATGTAAGTGTAGAAGGATTAACCGAAGGTGTGACCATGACAACCAGGTTAAAAGTCAATAAAAGCTTTATTAACAAACTCCGTGTTGAAACAACAGTATTCACAGTTGATAATAAGCAGTGGCAAATAATACAGTTCCTGGATCACTATAACCATAGAAGGTATCACAGAGCACTGGTAGGTTGAGAAACAGATGTTAAAGTCCTTTGATGGAATAACCTTACCAGGCCTGGCTGTAGTAGTGAAGATAGCCGAGGAACACGCCAGTAGCAGTATTAGATGAAGTTGGTAACTTGAACAGACTGTTGTAGATACTGGATGGAACCAGCCAGGTGGTAGAGACACGGAGTGGATGCTGAATGGAATCAGCCAGGTGATGAAGACACGGAGTGGATGCTGGATGGAACCAGTCAGGTGATGAAGACACGGAGTGGATGCTGGATGGAACCAGTCAGGTGATGAAGACACGGAGTGGATACTGTAAGATGCTAGGGAGCGTGGAAACAGAAGAGTTGAAAAGAGGTTACCGGTGGTTGTGGATACTGCTGATAAGTAGGGATCCGCTGGAACAACACCGGCACTTTAAGGGAACTGGATACTGCTGGAAGCTGACCGCTGGAAGCAGATGGGTTAATAGCTGGAAGCTAGAATAGCCACGGAGGACTGCAGAGTCAGGCTGCACCGCAGGATGGAAGGCAGGTGCGGGTCTCTTAGTGGATGCTGGAGACAGGCGCTGGAACCTGGAGAAACAACCACAGGAGAGAGAGACTGGAACTAGGTTTGACAATCAAAGCACTGACCATTTCCTGGTTCAGACACAGGATACTTATACCTGCTGCAGGGCAGGCATTGGCTGGCCAATCATGCAGATTCACAGTGCAGCGGATTGGTAGAGATTGAACATGTGACTGGAACAAACATGGCTGCGCCCATGTTAGTACTGGAGGGAAAGTTGGTTTGGAAAACCATGTGGAAATATAGCAGCAATGGCGGCGCCGGCCGCGGAGGACAGGAGACGCCAAACTGACAACTGCACACTGAGACACATGGACGACAGCGGAGGCCGCGGCAGGCATGGGGCACCACTCTGACAACCTGCATACTGGAACACAGGAGCGGCGGCGGAGGCCGCGGAGGACGGGAGACGCCACACTAGATTCAAACATGGCGCCGCTGTGACAGCGTCTCAGAGTGACAGGAGGAATATGCAGAGTGTGGACATCAGTAACACAGATGAGATCCGGCCCTGGAACGCTGAGCCAGCTTCAGGAGGCATCTAAAAGGCAAGTAATGGCGTCCAGATACCCGGATCGTGACACAGTATATATAGTAGGAGGACAGTGCATAATTTTGCTGACCACCAGTATATAATATATAGCAGTACGTTACAGTAGTCCACTGCTCTACCTACCTCTGTGTCGTCAAGTATACTATCCATCCATACCTGTGGTGCATTTTAGTTGTGCGCAGTCTATATAGTAGGAGGACAGTGCATAATTTTGCTGACCACCAGTATATAATATATAGCAGTACGGTAGAGTAGTCCACTGCTCTACCTACCTCTGTGTCGTCAGTATACTATTCATCCATACCTGTGGTGCATTTAAGTTGTGCGCAGTATATATAGTAGGAGGACAGTGCATAATTTTGTTGACCACCAGTATATAATATATAGCAGAACAGTACAGTAGTCCACTGCTCTACCTACCTCTGTGTCATCAAGTATACTATCCATCCATACCTGTGGTGCATTTAAGTTGTGCGCAGTATATATAGTAGGAGGACAGTGCATAATTTTGCTGACCACCAGTATATAACATATAGCAGTACGCTACAGTAGGCCATTGCTATTGATATATTACTGGCATATAATTCCACACATTAAAAAATGGAGAACAAAAATGTGGAGGGTAAAATAGGGAAAGATCAAGATCCACTTCCACCTCGTGCTGAAGCTGCTGCCACTAGTCATGGCCGAGACGATGAAATGCCATCAACGTCGTCTGCCAAGGCTGATGCCCAATGTCATAGTACAGAGCATGTAAAATCCAAAAAACAAAAGTTCAGTAAAATGACCCAAAAATCAAAATGAAAAGCGTCTGATGAGAAGCGTAAACTTGCCAATATGCCATTTACGACACGGAGTGGCAAGGAACGGCTGAGGCCCTGGCCTATGTTCATGGCTAGTGGTTCAGGTTCACATGAGGATGGAAGCACTCATCCTCTCGCTAGAAAAATGAAAAGACTTAAGCTGGCAAAAGCACAGCAAAGAACTGTGCGTTCTTCTAAATCACAAATCCCCAAGGAGAGTCCAATTGTGTCGGTTGCGATGCCTGACCTTCCCAACACTGGACGGGAAGAGGTGGCGCCTTCCACCATTTGCACGCCCCCTGCAATTGCTGGAAGAATCACCCGCAGTCCAGTTCCTGATAGTCAAATTAGAGATGTCACTGTTGAAGTACACCAGGATGAGGATATGGGTGTTGCTGGCGCTGAGGAGGAAATTGACAAGGAGGATTCTGATGGTGAGGTGGTTTGTTTAAGTCAGGCACCCGGGGAGACACCTGTTGTCTGTGGGACGAATATGGCCATTGACATGCCTTGTCAAATTACAAAAAAAATCACCTCTTCGGTGTGGAATTATTTTAACAGAAATGCGGACAACAGGTCAAGCCGTGTGTCGCCTTTGTCAAGCTGTAATAAGTAGGGGTAAGGACGTTAACCACCTCGGAACATCCTCCCTTATACGTCACCTGGAGCGCATTCATCAGAAGTCATTGACAAGTTCAAAAACTTTGGGTGACAGCGGAAGCAGTCCACTGCCAACTAAATTCCTTCCTCTTGTAACCAAGCTCCTGCAAACCACACCACCAACTCCCTCAGTGTCAATTTCCTCCTTAGACAGGAAAGCCAATAGTCCTGCAGGCCATGTCACTGTCAAGTCTGACGAGTCCTCTCCTGCCTGGGGTTCCTACGATGCATCCTTGAGTGTAACGCCTACTGCTGCTGGCGCTGCTGTTGTTGCTGCTGGGAGTCGATCGTCATCCCAGAGGGGAAGTCGGAAGACCACTTGTACTACTTCCAGTAAGCAATTGACTATCCAACAGTCCTTTGCGAGGAAGATGAAATATCACAGCAGTCATCCTGCTGCAAAGCGGATAACTCAGGCCTTGGCAGCCTGGGCGGTGTTAAACGTGTTTCCAGTATCCACCGTTAATTCACAGGAAACTAGAGAATTGCTTGAGGTACTGTGTCCCTGGTACCAAATACCATCTAGGTTCCATTTCTCTAGGCAGGCGATACCGAGAATGTACACAGACCTCAGAAAAAGAGTCACCAGTGTCCTAAAAAATGCAGTTGTACCCAATGTCCACTTAACCACGGACATGTGGACAAGTGGAGCAGGGCAGACTAAGGACTATATGACTGTGACAGCCCACTGGGTAGATGTATTGCCTCCCGCAGCAAGAACAGCAGCGGCGGCACCAGTAGCAGCATCTCGCAAATGCCAACTCGTTCCTAGGCAGGCTACGCTTTGTATCACCGCTTTCCATAAGAGGCACACAGCTGACAACCTCTTACGGAAACTGAGGAACATCATCGCAGAATGGCTTACCCCAATTGGACTCTCCTGGGGATTTGTGACATCGGACAACGCCACCAATATTGTGCGTGCATTACATCTGGGCAAATTCCAGCACGTCCCATGTTTTGCACATACATTGAATTTGGTGGTGCAGAATTATTTGAAAAACGACAGGGGCGTGCAAGAGATGCTGTCGGTGGCCCGAAGAATTGCGGGCCACTTTCGGCATTCAGCCACCGCGTGCCGAAGACTGGAGCACCAGCAAACACTCCTGAACCTGCCATGCCATCATCTGAAGCAAGAGGTGGTAACGAGGTGGAATTCAACCCTCTATAGGCTTCAGAGGATGGAGGAGCAGCAAAAGGCCATTCAAGCCTATACAGCTACCTACGATATAGGCAAAGGAGGGGTAATGCACCTGACTCAAGCGCAGTGGAGAATGATTTCAACGTTGTGCAAGGTTCTGCAACCCTTTGAACTTGCCACACGTGAAGTCAGTTCAGACATTGCCAGCCTGAGTCAGGTCATTCCCCTCATCAGGCTTTGCAGAAGAAGCTGGAGAGATTGAAGGAGGAGCTAAAACAGAGCGATTCCGCTAGGCATGTGTGACTTGTGGATGGAGCCCTTAATTCGCTTAACCAGGATTCACTGGTGGTCAATCTATTAAAATCGGAGCACTACATTTTGTCCACCGTGCTCGATCCTAGATTTAAAACCTACATTGTATCTCTCTTTCCGGCAGACACAAGTCTGCAGAGGTTCAAAGACCTGCTGATGAGAAAATTGTCAAGTCAAGCGGAACGTGACCCGTCAACAGCTCCTCCTTCACATTCTCCCGCAACTGGGGTTGCGAGGAAAAGGCTAAGAATTCTGAGCCCACCCGCTGGCGGTGATGCAGGGCAGTCTGGAGCGAGTGCTGACATCTGGTCCGGACTGAAGGACCTGCCAACGATTACTGACATGTCGTCTACTGTCACTGCATATGATTCTGTCACCATTGAAAGAATCGTGGAGGATTATATGAGTGACCACATCCAAGTAGGCACGTCAGACAGTCCGTACGTATACTGGCAGGAAAAAGAGGCAATTTGGAGGCCCTTGCACAAACTGGCTTTATTTTACCTAAGTTGCCCCCCCTCCCCCTCCAGTGTGTACTCTGAAAGAGTGTTTAGTGCAGCCGCTCACCTTGTCAGCAATCTGCGTACGAGGTTACTTCCAGAAAATGTGGAGAAGATGATGTTCATCAAAATGAATTATAATCAATTCCTCCGTGGAGACATTCACCAGCAATTGCCTCCAGAAAGTACACAGGGACCTGAGATGGTGGATTCCAGTGGGGAAGAATTAATAATCTGTGAGGAGGGGGATGTACACAGTGAAAGGGGTGAGTAATCGGAGGATGAGGAGGAGGTGGACATCTTGCCTCTGTAGAGCCAGTTTGTGCAAGGAGAGATTGATTGCTTCTTTTTTGGTGGGGGCCCAAACCAACCAGTCATTTCAGTCACAGTCGTGTGGCAGACCCTGTCGCTGAAATGATAGGTTTGTTAAAGTGTGCATGTCCTGTTTATACAACATAAGAGTGGGAGGGCCCAAGGACAATTCCATCTTGCACCTCTTTTTTCTTTCATTTTTCTTTGCATCATGTGCTGTTTGGGGACTATTTTTTGAAGAGCCATCCTGTCTGACACTGCAGTGCCACTTCTAGATGGGCCAAGTGTTTGTGTCGGCCACTTGGGTCGCTTAGCTTAGCCATCCAGCGACCTTGGTGCACCTCTTTTTTTCTTTGCATCATGTGCTGTTTGGGGGCTATTTTTTAAATCTGCCATTCTGTCTGACACTGCAGTGCCACTCCTAGATGGGCCAGGTGTTTGTGTCGGCCACTTGGGTCGCTTAGCTTAGTCACACAGCTACCTCATTGCACCTCTTTTTTTCTTTGCATCATGTGCTGTTTGGGGACTATTTTTAAATCTGCCACCCTGTCTGACACTGCAGTGCCACTCCTAGATGGGCCAGGTGTTTGTGTCGGCCACTTGGGTCGCTTAGCTTAGTCATCCAGCGACCTCGGTGCAAATTTTAGGACTAAAAATAATGGTGTGAGGTGTTCAGAATAGACTGGAAATGAGTGGAAATTATGGTTATTGAGGTTAATAATACTATGGGATCAAAATGATCCAAATTCTATAATTTAAGCTGGTTTTGAGGGTTTTTTGTAAAAAAAACACCCGAATCCAAAACACACCCGAATCCGACAAAAAAATTTCAGGGAGGTTTTGCCAAAACGCGTCCGAATCCAAAACACGGCCGCGGAACCGAATCCAAAACCAAAACACAAAACCCGAAAAATGTCCGGTGCACATCACTATATATATATATATATATATATATATATATATTGGAAGTTGGATAAGGTGTTTTTAAGCGACCAATGGTGTCACATGGAATTTGGGAGACTAGACAAAAAAGGATTTTTTGTAAAAATGTTTTTTTGACAATTTATTACTACATACACCAGAAAAAGACAGTAAAATTTGTTTAAAAAACCACAGCTAAAATTGATCCAAATATTTAGAGCAGGCTAAAAACACAGAGAATTCATCTCTAAAAAAGTGTTATGTATAATATGAGGAATAATGTTTGCATAAAATAATGGTAGAACAAGATAAAAAGCAAGATAAAAAACAAGATAAAAAAGAACCATAAATTTGCTTAACTTGAGAGGATGGGTCAAGTCTTTTAACCATCAACGCGTTTCGTCCTATCTGGACTTCATCAAGGGGTGATCTGTGAGTGGGACAGCTCGGGTATATATACCTATACTAATGAGGAAGTGATTATTACCTCACTTCCTGTCAATTAGTGATTCAGAACTGTGAGGTATAATCCACATACTAAAAACAAGTACAGATGTATATATATTTATACACACATACAGAGCATTTGGCAGGGTGGCACTCGTGGGACTTGATGTGGAAAAATAAATGACTAGCAGAGTCTGTTCTGTTCAACGTTTCGATTTATCACCTTTTTCAAGAACTCCATGGAGGTGATAAATCGAAACGTTGAACAGAACAGAACAGACTCTGCTAGTCATTTATTCTTCCACATCAAGTCCCACGAGTGCCACCCTGCCAAACGCTGGATAGATTGGGGTTCAAAAGACCTGGGAGGGCACCAGGGCAAGTAAAACTCTTTAGCAAAGGAGTGCCGGCACTTGTGATAAAGTATATCCTTCAGGTGCATTTTGGCAAACTCCAGATGGGCTGCCATGTGCTTTTTACTTCCGTCTGGCCACTCTACCATACAGGCCTGATTGGTGTATTGCTACAGAGATGGTTGTCCTTCTGGAAGGTTCTCCTCTCTCCACAGAGGAATGCTGTAGCTCTGACCGAGTGACCATCGGGTTCTTAGTCACTGCCCTGACTAGGGCCCTTCTGCCCCGATCACTCAGTTTAGACGGACGGACAGCTCTAGGAAGAGTCCTGGTGGTTCTGAACTTCTTCCATTTTAGGATGATGGAGGCCACTGTGCTCATTGGGACCTTCAAAGCAGCAGATATTTTTCTGTACCCTTCCGCAGATTTGTGCCTTGAGACAGTCTTGTCTCGGAGGTCTACAGACAATTCCTTTGACTTCATGCTTGGTTTGTGCTCAGACATGCATTGTCAAGTGTGGGATCTTATATAGATAGGTGTTTGCCTTTCCAAATCATGTCCATTCAACTTGAGATGATCAGTGGAAACAGGATGCACCTGAGCTCAATTTTGAGCTTCATGGCAAAGGCTGTGAATACTTACAGATGGGTCCACGGTTATCTTGACTAGTTTTCTGCGCCTAGGCACAACATGATTTATTAGCATAAACCCTTCATCTATTGTTCTCAGCTGCAATACAATACAGAGAACAATACAGCAGGGGATGAAGTCATTACAGCAGGGGAATAAGTCCGATTGGCCAGTCTCAGTTAATCCTATTAAAGGTCAAGATAAACGTGGACCCATCTGTATGTAGGACCCATCTGTATGTACATGTGATTTCTTAGTTTTTTTTTTTTTAATAGATTTTCAAAAATCTCAAAAAAACTTTTTTCACGTTCTCATTATGGGGTATTGTGTGCAGAATTTTGAGGACAAAAAGGAATTTATTCCATTTTGGAATAAGGCTGATACATAACAATATGTGTAATAAAAAGTGAAGCGCCGTGAATACTTTCCGGATGCACTGTGTGTGTGTGTGTGTGTGTGTGTGTGTGTGTGTGTGTGTGTGTGTGTGTGTGTGTGTGTATGTGTATATATATATATATATATACATACATACATACATACATACAGTCACACACCTATACACATGCACCCCACATACATAAAATCACGCACAGAAAATATATAGTCACACATACATAATACTATAATATGCACACATGCATAATTCTATACACATACACAGTCACGCATAAATATACATATAGGCCCTCATTCCGAGTTGTTCGCTCGCAAGCGGATTTTAGCAGATTTGCTCATGCTAAGCCGCCGCCTACTGGGAGTGAATCTTAGCATCTTAAAATTGCGAACGATGTATTCGCAATATTGCGATTACACACCTCGTAGCAGTTTCTGAGTAGCTCCAGACTTACTCGGCATCTGCGATCAGTTCAGTGCTTGTCGTCCCTGGTTTGACGTCATAAACACACCCAGCGTTCGCCCAGACACTCCTCCGTTTCTCCGGCCACTCCTGCGTTTTTTCCGGAAACGGTAGCGTTTTTTCCCACACGCCCATAAAACGGCCTGTTTCCGCCCAGTAACACCCATTTCCTGTCAATCACATTACGATCGCCAGAACGATGAAAAAGCCGTGAGTAAAATTCCTAACTACATAGCAAATTTACTTGGCGCAGTCGCAGTGCGGACATTGCGCATGCGCATTAAGCGGAAAATCGCTGCGATGCGAAGATTTTTACCAAGCGACCAACTCGGAATGAGGGCCATAGAGTCACACACATAATCATACACCTAAAGACATACAGCGACACATACATAAAATTACACACATACAGTACCATACCTCCTAACATTGCAAAGGCTGCACTCAGGACTCCTGCACACTCCAAAGGTGCGTGCGTGCCAAAAAGGAGCATGGCCTGAACAAAGAGTGCGTGGGAATGCCACAATTGCAAGCCATGTCTCCCGTTATCCAACACTGTGGGGGCATGCCCAGTGCTCCATGAGCTGCTAGCATGTCCCCTGTCCCTCTCTACATGAATAGAAGCTGTACGCATGCGCACAGTATCTATACATCGCTGCTCTGCTAAGCAGAACAGCAAGTAATAGGGATCCTTCCAACTCCCCCTTTTCCCCCAACTGTAGCCAGGAGGGACACAATGCTCTGCTTCTGGACTTTTCTCTTTATTTATGATTGCCGACACCTGTTTTGAACCAGTTAGTGCAGTGATTCTCAAACTCTGTCCTCAGGGCCCCACACGGTTCACGTTTTC
Source organism: Pseudophryne corroboree (assembly GCF_028390025.1). Taxonomy (NCBI): domain Eukaryota; kingdom Metazoa; phylum Chordata; class Amphibia; order Anura; family Myobatrachidae; genus Pseudophryne; species Pseudophryne corroboree. Next base: position 629,645,002 of record NC_086444.1, on the reverse strand, counting down.
CATGTCACCCAGCAGGTGCACTGTGTATCACCAACTGTTACATTTTAAAAATCTACAGGTGACCTGCAAAACATGAACCGTGTGGGGTCCCGAGGACCGAGTTTGAAAACCTGTGGGTTAGTGCACAGGTTCTCAAACTCGGTCCTCAGGACCCCACACGGTGCATGTTTTGCAGGTCTCCTCACAGAATCGCAAGTGACATAATTAGCTCCACCTGTGGACCTTTTAAAATGAGTCAGTGAGTAATTATAATTAATACACCTGTACACCTGCTGGGTTACCTGTAAAACATGCACTGTGTGGGGTCCTGAGGACCGAGTTTGAGAACCACTGGGTTAGTGGATAAGAAAGGTGATTCAGCCAGGCTTGCCCACCTCCCGCATTCAGCGGGAGGCTCACGATTTTTAAATGAGCCTCCCGCTCCCCCGCAAACCTTTGCTGCCTCACGGTTTTCAACTGTTATCCCCGTAAATCCGGTCTGCGCAAGTCCGGAAATGCGGGGGGTGGAGCCTGCGCCGGAGGCATCATGGCCAGCCACCGCGGGGTTATGAGCAGTGGTGGGCGTCCTGCTGTGTGCAGTCTGAGAGCCGTGCAGTCTGAGCGTCAGCAGTGTCAGGAATAATAAGCAGAGCAGCCGCATGTACAGTGAGTGGAGCAGGGCTTTGCTTCACAGTGGCTGGCCCCGCCCACCACACTCACAGTGGGTGCGTTCATCAGCCCAGCTTTTCTCTTCCTGGATCCTGATGTGGCTTTCCTGTGCTGCCTTCCCCTCACCACACTGGCCCAGTCTGGCTCCCTGCTCTTCACAGGAGGGAGCAACAAAGCCAGGTGGGTGCAGTGAGTACTGGCGTTATGGGGGGGCTGTGTATACTGTAATGTCACTGGATGTAATATGGGTGGGTTTGTAAAATGTAATGTGGTACCGTGTGTAATATGGAGGGGGCTGTGTAAAATTGAATGTAATGTTCTACTGTGTGGGGGGGCTGTGTATCATGTAATATAATGTGCTATTGGGTGTAATACGGGAGGGGGTGTACGTTGTGCATAATGCAGTGTAATACGGGGGAGAGGTGGCTGTGTTGGTACTGTGTGTAATATGATGGGGGGGGCTGTGTAAAATTTTATATAATATGCTATTGGGTGTAATACTGGAGGGGGCGTACGCTGTGCATAGTGTAATGCAGTGTAATATGGGGGAGGGGGGCTGTGTATAATAAAATGTGGTACTGGATGTAATATGGGGGGGTTCTAAAATGTAATGGGATGTGGCACTGTGTGTGATATGGGAGGGAGCTGTGTAAAATGTAATATAATGTGCTATTGGGTGTAATATGGGTGTGGGGGAGGGACTGTGTGTGCTGTGCATAATACAATGTAATATGGTACTGGTTGTAAAATGGGGGGCTGTGTAAAAATAAGATTTTACTCACCGGTAAATTTATTTCTCGTAGTCCGTAGTGGATGCTTGGAACTCCGTAAGGACCATGGGGAATAGACGGGCTCCGCAGGAGACTGGGCACTCTAAAAGAAAGATTAGGTACTATCTGGTGTGCACTGGCTCCTCCCACTATGACCCTCCTCCAGACCTCAGTTAGGATACTGTGCCCGGAAGAGCTGACACAATAAGGAAGGATTTTGAATCCCGGGTAAGACTCATACCAGCCACACCAATCACACAGTATAACTCGTGATACTACACCCAGTTAACAGTATGAAATATAACTGAGCCTCTCAACAGATGGCTCAACAATAACCCTTAGTTAGGCAATAACTACATACAAGTATTGCAGACAATCCGCACTTGGGATGGGCGCCCAGCATCCACTACGGACTACGAGAAATAGATTTACCGGTGAGTAAAATCTTATTTTCTCTGACGTCCTAGTGGATGCTGGGAACTCCGTGAGGACCATGGGGATTATACCAAAGCTCCCAAACGGGCGGGAGAGTGCGGATGACTCTGCAGCACCGAATGAGAGAACTCAAGGTCCTCCTCAGCCAGGGTATCAATTTTGTAGAATTTAGCAAACGTGTTTGCCCCTGACCAAGTTGCAGCTCGGCAAAATTGTAAAGCCGAGACCCCTCGGGCAGCCGCCCAAGATGAGCCCACTTTCCTCGTGGAATGGGCTTTTACTGATTTAGGATGCGGCAATCCAGCCGCAGAATGCTCCAGCTGAATTGTGCTACAAATTCAGCGAGCAATAGTCTGCTTAGAAGCAGGAGCACCTATTTTGTTGGGTGCCTACAGGATAAAAAGCGAGTCAGTTTTCCTGACTCCAGCCGTCCTGGAAATATACATTTTTAAGGCCCTGACTACGTCCAGTAACTTGGAATCTTCCAAGTCCCTAGTAGCCGCAGGCACTACAATAGGTTGGTTCAAGTGAAAAGCTGATACCACCTTAGGGAGAAACTGGGGACGAGTCCTCAATTCTGCCCTATCCATATGGAAAATCAGATAAGGGCTTTTACATGACAAAGCCGCCAATTCTGACACACGCCTGGCCGAAGCCAAGGCCAATAACATGACCACTTTCCACGTGAGATATTTCAAATCCACAGTTTTAAGTGGCTCAAACCAATGTGATTTTAAGAAACTCAACACCACGTTGAGATCCCAAGGTGCCACAGGAGGCACAAAAGGGGGCTGAATATGTAGCACTCCCTTTACAAATGTCTGAACTCCAGGCAGTGAAGCCAGTTCTTTCTGAAAGAAAATCGACAGAGCCGAAATCTGGACCTTAATGGAACCCAATTTTAGGCCCATAGTCACCCCTGACTGTAGGAAGTGCAGAAAACGACCCAGCTGAAATTCCTCTGTTGGGGCCTTCCTGGCCTCACACCACGCAACATATTTTCGCCAAATACGGTGATAATGGTTTGCGGTTACTTCTTTCCTGGCTTTTATCAGCGTAGGAATGACTTCTTCCGGAATGCCCTTTTCCTTTAGGATCCGGAATTCAACCGCCATGCCGTCAAACGTAGCCACGGTAAGTCTTGGAACAGACAGGGCCCCTGCTGTAGCAGATCCTGTCTGAGCGGTAGAGGCCATGGGTCCTCTGATATCATTTCTTGAAGTTCTGGGTACCAAGCTCTTCTTGGCCCATCCGGAACCACGAGTATCGTTCTTACTCCTTGTTTTCTTATTATTCTCAGTACCTTTGGTATGAGAGGCAGAGGAGGGAATACATAAACCGACTGGTACACCCACAGTGTCACTAGAGCGTCCACAGCTATTGCCTGAGGGTCCCTTGACCTGGCGCAATATCTAGCTTTTTGTTTAGGCGGGACGCCATCATGTCCACCTGTGGCCTTTCCCAATGGATTACCAACAGTTGGAAGACTTCTGGATGAAGTCCCCACTCTCCCGGGTGTAGGTCGTGTCTGCTGAGGAAGTCTGCTTCCCAGTTGTCCACTCCCGGAATGAACACTGCTGACAGTGCTAAGACGTGATTTTCCGCCCATCGGAGAATCCTTGTGGCTTCTGCCATCGCCATCCTGCTTCTTGTGCCGCCCTGTCGGTTTACATGGGCGACTGCCGTGATGTTGTCTGATTGGATCAGTACCGGCTGGTTTTGAAGCAGAGGCCTTGCCAGACTTAGGGCATTGTAAATGGCCCTCAGTTCCAGAATATTTATGTGTAGGGACGACTCCTGACTTGACCAAAGTCCTTGGAAATTTCTTCCCTGTGTGACTGCCCCCCAGCCTCGAAGGCTGGCATCCGTGGTTACCAGGACCCAGTCCTGTATGCCGAATCTGCGGCCCTCTTGAAGATGAGCACTCTGCAGCCACCACAGTAGAGATACCCTGGTCCTTGGAGACAGGGTTATCAGCCGATGCATCTGAAGATGCGATCCCGACCACTTGTCCAAGAGGTCCCACTGAAAGGTTCTTGCATGGAACCTGCCGAATGGAATTTTGCTTCGTAAGAAGCTACCATTTTTCCCAGGACTCGTGTGCAGTGATGCACCGATACCTGTTTTGGTTTCAGGAGGTCTCTGACTAGAGATGACAGCTCCTTGGCTTTCTCCTGCGGGAGAAACACTTTTTTCTGTTCTGTGTCCAGAACCATCCCCAGGAACAGCAGGCGTGTGGTAGGAACCAGCTGTGACTTTGGAATGTATAGAATCCATCCGTGCTGTTGTAGCACTTCCCGAGATAGTGCTACTCCGACCAACAACTGCTCCTTGGACCTCGCCTTTATAAGGAGGTCGTCCAAGTACGGGATAATTAAAACTCCCTTTTTTCGAAGGAGCATCATCATTTCTGCCATTACCTTGGTAAAGACCCTCGGTGCCGTGGACAGTCCAAACAGCAGTGTTTGGAATTGGTAATGGCAATCCTGTACCACAAATCTGAGGTACTCCTGGTGAGGATGGTAAATGGGGATATGTAGGTAAGCATTCTTGATGTCCAGGGATACCATGTAATCCCCCTCCTCCAGGCTTGCAATAACCGCCCTGAGCGATTCCATCTTGAACTTGAATTTTTTTATGTATGTGTTCAAGGATTTCAAATTTAAAATGGGTCTCACCGAACCGTCCGGTTTCGGTACCACAAACAGTGTGGAATAGTAACCCCGTCCTTGTTGAAGTAGGGGCACCTTGACTATCACCTGCTGGGAATACAGCTTGTGAATTGCCTCTAGCACAGCCTCCCTGCCTGAGGGAGTTGTCGGCAAGGCAGATTTGAGGAAACGGCGGGGGGGAGACGCCTCGAATTCCAGCTTGTACCCCTGAGATACTACTTGAAGGATCCAGGGATCCACCTGTGAGCGAGCCCACTGATCGCTGAAATTTTTGAGGCGGCCCCCCACCGTACCTGGCTACGCCTGTGGAGCCCCCGCGTCATGCGGTGGACTCAGAGGAAGCGGGGGAAGAATTTTGATTCTGGGAACTGGCTGACTGGTGCAGCTTTTTCCCTCTTCCCTCGTCTCTGTGCAGAAAGGAAGCGCCTTTTACCCGCTTGCTTCTCTGAAGCCGAAAGGACTGTACCTGATAATACAGTGCTTTCTTAGGCTGTGAGGAAACCTGAGGTAAAAAAATTTCTTCCCAGCTGTTGCTGTGGATACGAGGTCCCAGAGACCATCCCCAAACAATTACTCACCCTTATAAGGCTCTATGTGCCTTTTAAAGTCAGCATCACCTGTCCAGTGTCGGGTCTCTAATACCCTCCTGACAGAATGGACATTGCATTAATTCTGGATGCCAGCCGGCAAAATATCCCTCTGTGCATCCCTCATATATAAGACGACGTCTTATGTTCGCAAAATAGTATCCCTGTTTGACAGGGTTACAGACCACACTGCAGCAGCACTATCTGCAGGTCTCGGTCTAGTACCTGAGTGTGTAAATACAGACTTCAGGATAGCCTCCTGCTTTTTATCAGCAGGTACCTTCAAAGTGGCCGTATCCTAAGACGGCAGTGCCACCTTTTTTGACAAACGTGTGAGCGCCTTATCCACCCTAGGGGATATCTCCCAGCGTAACTTATCCTCTGGCGGGAAAGGGTACGCCATCAGTAACTTTTTAGAAATTACCAGTTTCTTATCGGGGGAACCCACGCTTTTTCACACTTCATTCACTCATTTGATGGGGGAACAAAACACCGCCTGCTTTTTCTCCCCAAACATAAAACCCTTTTTTAGTGGTACTTGGGTTAATGTCAGAAATGTGTAACACATTTTTTATTGCCGGGATCATGTAACGGACTTCCCAGTGGATTGTGTATATGTCTCAACCTCGTCGACACTGGAGTCAGACTCTGTGTCGACATCTGTGTCTGCCATCTGAGGGAGCGGGCGTTTTTGAGCCCCTGATGGCCTTTGAGACGCCTGGGCAGGTGTGGGCTGAGAAGCCGGCTGTCCCATAGCTGTTACGTCATCCAGCCTTTTATGTAAGGAGTTGACACTGTCGGTTTATACCTTCCACCTATCCATCCACTCTGGTGTCGGCCCCACAGGGGGCGACATCACATTTATCGGCATCTGCTCTGCCATCACATAAGCCTCCTCATCAAACGTGTCGACACAGCCGTACCGACACACCGCACACACACACACACAGGGAATGCTCTGACTGAGGACAGGACCCCACACAGCCCTTTGGGGAGACAGAGAGAGAGTATGCCAGCACACACCAGAGCGCTATATAATTTTGGGATTAACACTATATTGAGTGAATTTTTCCCAATAGCTGCTTGTATATACAATATTGCGCCTAAATTTTGTGGCCCCCCCCCCCCTCTCTTTTTAACCCTTTGAGCCTGAAAACTACAGGGGAGAGCCTGGGGAGCTGTCTTCCAGCTGCACTGTGAAGAGAAAATGGCGCCAGTGTGCTGAGGGAGAAGCCCCGCCCCTTTTCCAACTGACTTTCTCCCGCTTTTTCTGGAATACTGGCAGGGGTAATTTTACATCTATATAGCCTCTAGGACTATATATGATGTAGATTTGCCAGCCAAGGTGTCATATATTGCCCTCAGGGCGCCCCCCCCCAGCGCCCTGCACCCTCAGTGACCGGAGTGTGAAGTGTGCATGAGGAGCAATGGCGCACAGCTGCAGTGCTGTGCGCTACCTTGGTGAAGACCGAAGTCTTCTGCCGCCGATTTTCCGGAGCTCTTCTTGCTTCTGGCTCTGTAAGGGGGACGGCGGCGCGGCTCCGGGAACGAACACCAAGGCCAGTTCCATGCGGTCGATCCCTCTGGAGCTAATGGTGTCCAGTAGCCTAAGAAGCCCAAGCTAGCTGCAAGCAGGTAGGTTCGCTTCTTCTCCCCTTAGTCCCTCGATGCAGTGAGCCTGTTGCCAGCAGGTCTCACTGTAAAATAAAAAACCTAAAATAAACTTTCTTTCTAGGAGCTCAGGAGAGCCCCTAGTGTGCATCCAGCTCGGCCGGGCACAGAAATCTAACTGAGGTCTGGAGGAGGGTCATAGTGGGAGGAGCCAGTGCACACCAGATAGTACCTAATCTTTCTTTTAGAGTGCCCAGTCTCCTGCGGAGCCCGTCTATTCCCCATGGTCCTTACGGAGTTCCCAGCATCCACTAGGACGTCAGAGAAATGTAATGTGGTACTGGGTGTAATATGGTGGGGGGCTGTGTATGCTGTGTGTAATGTAATATGGTGCTGTGTGTACTGGGTGTAATATGGGTGAGGGGGCTGTGTATAATGTAATATATTATGGTGCTGTGTGCAGGGCCGTAACTAGGGTAGGGCAAGCTGTGCCTTGCACACTGCGCACTTTTTATGTGTGCGCACCATCTGCACTTATCCCTATTGAACGGCTCTGTCTGCATAACTGTTGACAGTTGCAGTGCTAACTGCTGTGTATATTGTAGCAGTTATAGTGCTGGGCAACCCCGAGTGTCAACCCCCGTGTGGTGCGCGGTGCAACTGGAGATAATGAACACGGGTCCCAGAGCTGCTTGAAGAGGGAAAGACGTGTAGCTGCGGGCTGTACTGGAGCACTGCTGTCTACCATGGTGTAAGTGACACACACATACGCAAACACACACACACACATTCTGTCTTTCTCAGTTGTAGGGTCTTTACCTGGTGTTGTGTGTAAGGGTCTCTACCTAGCGTTGTGTGTAAGGGTTTGTACCTGGCGTTGTGTGTACGGGTCTCTACCTGGCGTTATGTGTGTACGGGTCTCTACCTAGCGTTGTGTGTACGGGTCTCTACCTGGCGTTGTGTGTACGGGTCTCTACCTGGCGTTAGGTGTGTACGGGTCTCTACCTGGCATTAGGTGTGTAAGGCTCTGTACCTGGCGTTAGGTGTGTAAGGCTCTGTACCTGGCGTTAGGTGTGTAAGGCTCTGTACCTGGCGTTAGGTGTGTAAGGCTTTGTACCTGGCGTTAGGTGTATAAGGGTCTCTACCTAGCGTAATGTCTATAATTGGCTCTACCTGGCGTAATGTAGGGTCTCTACAAGGCGTAATGTGTATAATTGTGTCAACCTGGCATAATGCGTATAAGTGGCTACCTGGCATAATGTATATAAAGGGTTACCTGGCATAATCTGTATAAGGGGTACTACTGTGTGGTGTAATGTGACAAATGTACACTACTGTGCAGGGTATTATAATGTGAATTATGTGGCCACGCCCCTTCCCCATGAAGTCACGCCCATATATTTTGGATGCATGCCTACGACGTGCACTGTCCATATTTTAAATATAGCTGGGGGGCACCAATGCTTTTTCCTGGTGCAATGTGTGTAAGGTGCTCTACCTGGTGCAATGTGGGTAACAAGCTCTACCTGGGCAATGTGTGTAACGTGCTCTACCTGGTGCAATGTGTAGAACGTGCTCTACCTGGTGCAATGTGGGTAACAAGCTCTACCTGGTGCAATGTGTGTAACGTGCTCTACCTGGTGCAATGTGTGTAACGTGCTCTACCTGGTGCAATGTGTAGAACGTGCTCTACCTGGTGCAATGTGTAGAACGTGCTCTACCTGGTGCAATGTGTAGAACGTGCTCTACCTGGTGCAGTATGTAGAACGTGCTCTACCTGGTGCAGTGTGTAGAACGTGCTCTACCTGATGCAATGTGTAGAACGTGCTCTACCTGGTGCAAAGTGTATAATGTGCTCTACCTGGCGCAAAGTGTAGAACGTGCTCTATGGTGCAATATGTAGAACGTGCCTTCGGTGCGCACTGTCCATGCTTTAAATTATGAGAGGGGAGCACAAATTCACTTTCTGCCGAAGGGCACGAATATGTCTAGTTACAGCTCTGGTGCAGGGTGTCCTGTATACTACACAGCCCAGCTAGTGGCGGAACTAGCGAGTGGTGGGCCCATGTGTGACAAAATGCTTTGGGCCCCCCCCCCATCTAAGTCCACTGCCTCACCCCTGGAGAGGATCTGGTGAGGGGGACCTGCTCAGGGCCAGGGAAATGGATACCTAGCAACAGTGCCGTAATTAGTCATTTTAGTGCTGTGTGCAAGAAACGGCATCGGAGCCCCGCCCCTCTATGTAAAACAGGGGCAGTGCGCTCCGCAGGTGCGCGCGGAAAAAAGGCTTCGTGGGGAAGGGGTGTGACCACAAAATAATACCAATTCATATAACGGTGCACAGAAGTCTCCATTATTCAAATTACGCCGCACGGTGGTACCACTACACCAGGTAGAGACCCTTTTACACATTACGGCGGACAGCTTCCCCTTTTTTACACATTACGGCAGACAGCGTCCCCCTTTTTACACATTACGGCAGACAGCGTCCCCTTTTACACATTATGACAGACAGCGTCCCCTTTTTTACACATTACGGCAGACAGCGTCCCTTTTTTACACATTATGGCAGACAGCGTCCCTTTTTTACACATTACGGCAGACAGCGTCCCCTTATTACACATTACGGCAGACAGCGTCCCCCTTTTCTACATTATGACAGACAGCGTCCCCTTTTTACACATTACGACAGACAGCGTCCCATTTTTTACACATTACGGCAGACAGCGTCTCTTTTTTACACATTACAGCAGACAGCATCCCCTTATTACACATTACGGCAGACAGTGTCCCCTTTTTACACATTACGACAGACAGCGTCCCATTTTTTGCACATTACGGCAGACAGCATCCCATTTATTACACATTACGGCAGACAGCGTCCCATTTTTTGCATATTACGGCAGACAGCGTCCCATTTATTACACATTACGGCAGACAGCGTCCCATTTTTTGCACATTACGGCAGACAGCGTCCCATTTTTTACACATTATGGCAAACAGGATAGATAGATAGATAGATAGATAGATAGATAGATAGATAGATAGATAGATAGATAGATAGAATAGGTATACTTACCGTTTCCGCTGGCTCAGGCTCCTCGTGCAGCTTCTGGCAGGGGAAAAGAAGGAGATGGGGGGGTGAAGGAGGGAGCCGCAGCAGCGCTGTATAATTGGTAGAAGCGCTGCTGCTGCTGGCCCTCTCCTTTACCATAGGCTGCCCTCCGCCGATGTGAATGCTGGGATGTGTAATTGGTAAAAGCGCTGCTGCTGCTGGCCCTCTCCTTTACCATAGGCTGCTCTCCGCTACTGTGAATGCTGGGATGCGCATCCGCCGCTGTGAATGCTGGGATGCGATGCGCATCCCAGCATTCACAGCGGCGGAGGGCAGCCTATGGCAAAGGAGAGGGCCAGGAGCAGCAGCGCTTCTACTAATTACACAGCGCTGCTGCGGCTCCCTCCCCCACCCCCCTGTAGCCGGTGCGCATCCTCTCCTCGGCCTCGGCGGCACACAGCGGCAGCCAGGCGGCATGTAATGAGTCAGTTTGACTCATTACATGCCGCTCTGGCTTTGGGCCCCTTGACAGTGTCGGGCCCCAGTGCAAGGCACTGCCAGCACTGGCGCTAGTTCCGCCTCTGGGCCCAGCAGCATTGCCACCCCCTCTCCCCCTTGCAACACTTTTGTAGTGTCCAAATCATTAATAAGAACCTTCATTTCAATGGGAAAAGGACAGGTAGGACCCCAATTTTTAAAAGTGAGGGGACCCTGGGACCCACTTTTTTTTTTGCGATCATTATCTATCTATAAATCACGCACTCGCACACCAGTGTATATATTGGGGGTTTTCTACTTGTCCGTCTCTTCTCACAAATGTGCAGTACATAGGGGGTAATTCCAAGTTGATCGCAGCAGGAATTTTTTTTAGCAATTGGGCAAAACCATGTGCACTGCAGGGGGGCAGATATAACATTTGCAGAGACAGTTAGATTTGGGTGGGTTATTTTGTTTCTGTGCAGGGTAAATACTGGCTGCTTTATTTTTACACTGCAAATTAGATTGCAGATTGAACACACCCCACCCAAATCTAACTCTCTCTGCAAATGTTATATCTGCCCCCCCTGCAGTGCACATGGTTTTGCCCAATTGCTAAAAAAAATCCTGCTGCGATCAACTTGGAATTACCCTCATAGTACCTTAATATATAGTGCACCTATTTTCTCTTACGTCCTAGAGGATGCTGGGGACTCCGTAAGGACCATGTGGTATAGACGGGCTCCGCAGGAGATAGGGCACCTAAAAAGAACTTTGACTATGGGTGTGCACTGGCTCCTCCCTCTATGCCCCTCCTCCAGACCTCAGTTAGAGAACTGTGCCCAGAGGAGAATGGGTGCACTGCAGAGTGCTCTCCAGAGTTTTCTGTGGAAAAATAATTTTGTTAGGTTTTTTATTTTCAGGGAGTCCTGTTGGCAACAGGCTCCCTGCATCGTGGGACCGAGGAGAGAGAAGCAGAGCTGGCTTGTAAAGTTGGGCACTGCTTCTAGGCTACTGGACACCATTAGCTCCAGAGGGAGTCGGAACACAGGTCTCACCTGGGGTTCGTCCCGGAGCCGCGCCGCCGTCCTCCTCACAGATGCCGAAGATAGAAGCCGGGTGAGTATTGAGGAAAAGACTTCAGGCGGCAGAAGACATCAGATCTTCATGAGGTACCGCTGCGCACCATTGCTCCCAGTCACACACACAAAGCAGGCACTGAAGGGTGCAGGGCGCAGGGGGGGGCGCCCTGGGCAGCAATAAACCTCGATTTGGCCATAAATACGATGGATTAGGCTGTGGGACAGTAAATCCGTGGACCCCCGCCATTTTATTAGTATATGATGAAGGGACCGAAGCCCGCCGTCGGGTGGGCGGGGCTAGATCCTCAGCATTAACCAGCGCCATTTTCTCCACAGAGGCTGCATGAGAAAACGCTGGCTCCCTGTTCTCTCCCCTGCTGAGCTTCACAGGTTGGAAAAAGGAGGAGGGGGGCACTTTGGCGATGCAGTGAGTGGAGATTACAATTATAAACATATAATAGCGCTATCTGGTCATATATACCAGTGTTTTAAGCGCTGGGTGTGTGCTGGCATACTCTATCTCTCTGTCTCTCCTAAGGGCCTGGTTGGGGTTTTGTCCCCTTATAGGTAACTCCCTGTGTGTGTGGGGTGTCGGTACGTGTGTGTCGACATGTCTGAGGCGGAAGGCTTCTCCAAGGAGGAGGTGGAGCAAATGAGTGGTGTGTCCCCGTCGGTTGTGCCGACTCCATATTGGATGGACATGTGGCATACGTTGCATGCAAGTGTGGCATCTTTACATAAAAGGCTTGATAAGGCTGGTTTAGGGGTACATCAGGCGGTCAATCCTCCGATTGGACCGACTCACAGGGCCCGTCGGGGTCTCAAAAGCGTCCCTTAACACAAGACACTACTACCGACACGGATTCTGATTCCAGTGTCGACTATGACGAAGTAAAATTGCACCCTAGGGTGACTAAAACTATTCAGTGTATGATTGTGGCAATAAGGGATGTGTTGCATATTGTGGATGAACCCTCAGTCCCCGACACAAGGGTACACATGTTTAAGGAAAAGAAACAGATTATTAATTTTCTCACATCTCATGAATTAAATGAGTTCTTTGGAAAAGCTTGGGAGACTCCGGATAAGAGACCGCAGATCCCCAAAAGAATTTTTATGGCATACCCTTTCCCTAAGCAGGACAGGGAGATTTGGGAATTACCCCCCACTGTGGACAAGGCCCTGACGCGCTTATCCAAGAAAGTGGCGCTACCGTCTCCTGACACAGCGGCCCTTAAAGACCCAGCAGATCGCAGGCAAGAAACTACCTTAAAGGGTATTTATTCTCATACAGGTGCTGTGCTAAGACCAACGATTGCGTCGGCATGGGTGTGTAGCGCAATTGCAGCTTGGACAGATGAGCTGACAGATCAATTTGATACTATAGATAAGGATACTATATTCCTAACTCTAGCCCATATAAAAGACGCAGTTTTATTTATGAGGGATGCTCAAAGGGACATTGGATTGCTAGCTTCTAGGGCCAATGCCATGTCTATCTCAGCGAGAAGATCCTTATGGACTCGCCAATGGACGGGTGATGTGGATACCAAGAAACATATGGAAGTACTACCCTATAAGGGGGATGTATTGTTTGGGGATGGGCTGACGGACCTGGTTTCCACAGCTACAGCAGGTAAATCACATTTTTTACCATATATTCCCCAACAGCAAAAGAAAGTAACACCCTATCAGATGCAGTCCTTTCGGTCGCACAAGTCCAAAAGAGGTCGGGGATCCTCTTTCCTCGCCAGAGGTAAGGGCAGAGGCAAGAGAGCACCTGATTCGGCAGGTGCCCAGGAACAAAAGTCCTCCCCGGCTGCTCCAAAACCCACAGCATGACGCTGGGGCTCCCCTGAGGGAGTCCGCACCGGTGGGGACACGTCTTCGACTTTTCAGTCAGGCCTGGGTCAGTTCGGACCTGAATCCCTGGGTGTTGGAAATAGTTTCCCAGGGTTACAAATTGGAATTCGAGGAGGTGCCCCCGCGCCGATTTTTCAAATCGGCCCTACCAGCTTCCACATCGGACAGGGATGTAGTGTTAGCTGCAATTCAAACGCTGTGTATACAGCAAGTGATAATCAAGGTTCCCCTGCACCAGGAGGGAAGAGGTTACTACTCAACCCTATTTGTGGTCCCGAAACCGGACGGTTCGGTCAGACCGATTTTGAATCTGAAATCCCGAAACCTGTACATAAAAAGATTCAAATTCAAAATGGAATCACTCAGGGCGATAATAGCCAACATGGAGGAGGGGGAGTTTATGGTGTCTCTGGACATAAAGGATGCGTACCTTCATGTCCCCATATATGCCCCCCATCAGGAATACCGGAGATTCGCTGTACAGGATTGTCATTACCAATTTCAGACGTTGCCGTTTGGACTTTCCACGGCCCCGAGGATTTTCACCAAGATAATGGCGGAAATGATGGTGGTCCTGCGCAAGCATGGTGTCACAATTATCCCATACTTGGACGATCTCCTGATAAAAGCGTGATCAAGAGAGAAATTGCTGAGCAGTGTGGCGCTCTCTCTGAGAGTGCTCCAGCAACACGGTTGGATTCTAAATCTACCGAAGTCACAGTTGATTCCGACAACTCGCCTATCGTTCCTAGGTATGATACTGGATATGGAACAAATGAAGGTCTTCCTCCCAATAGAGAAAGCCCAAGACATCCAGAACATGGTCAGAGACCTGTTAAAACCGAAAAGGGTGTCAGTTCACCAATGCAGTCGGGTTCTGGGGAAAATGGTGGCGGCCTACGAGGCCATTCCCTTCGGAAGGTTCCATGCAAGGACTTTTCAATGGGACAAAGTGGTCCGGGTCCCATCTGCATTTACATCGGAAAATAACTCTGTCCCCAGGAACCAGAGTGTCCCTCCTGTGGTGGTTGCAAAGTGCTCACCTGCTGGAGGGTCGCAGGTTCGGGATTCAGGACTGATCCTGGTTACCACGGACGCGAGCCTCCGAGGATGGGGAGCGGTCACACAGGGAAGGACTTTTCAGGGTCTTTGGTCAGACCAGGAGTCCTGTCTACACATCAATGTGTTGGAACTCAGGGCCATTTACAACGGCCTTCGACAAGCGGAGAGTTTTCTTCGAAACCTTCCGGTTCTGATTCAATCAGACAATGTCACAGCAGTGGCTCATGTGAACCGCCAAGGCGGGACAAGAAGCAGAGTCGCGATGGCGGAAGCCACAAGGATCCTTCGCTGGGCGGAAAATCATGTAAGCGCTCTGTCGGCTGTCTTCATTCCGGGAGTGGACAACTGGGAAGCAGACTTCCTCAGCAGACACGATCTCCATCCAGGAGAGTGGGGACTTCATCAAGAAGTCTTTGCAGACGTAACACGTCTTTGGGGAACTCCTCAAATAGACATGATGGCGTCACGCCTCAACTGGTAACACCGTGGGTGTTCGACTCGGTCTACGTGTTCCCTCCTCTTCCTCTCATCACGAAAGTGTTGAGGATCATAAGACGAAGAAGAGTACAGACGATACTCGTCCCAGACTGGCCTCGAAGGGCTTGGTACTCGGATCTACAAGAGATGCTCACAGGAGACCCCTGGCCTCTTCCTCTGAGGGAAGATCTGTTGCAGCAGGGGCCCTGTGTATTTCAAGACTTACCGCGGTTACGTTTGACGACATGGCGGTTGAACGCCGAATCCTAGCAAAAAAGGGGATTCCGGAAGAGGTCATCCCTACTTTAATAAAGGCTAGGAAGGAGGTGACGATAAAACATTATCACCGTATCTGGCTAAGGTATGTGTCTTGGTGTGAGACCAAGAATGCACCTACGGAAGATTTTCATTTGGGTCGTCTTCTCCACTTCCTACAGACAGGAGTGGATATGGGCCTGAAATTAGGCTCGGTTAAGGTACAGATTTCGGCCCTCTCGATTTTCTTTCAGAAGGAATTGGCTTCTCTTCCAGAAGTCCAGACGTTTGTAAAGGGAGTGCTGCACATACAGCCCCCTTTTGTGCCTCCAGTGGCACCATGGGACCTGAACGTGGTGTTGCAGTTCCTAAAATCACACTGGTTTGAACCGCTTAACAAGGTTGAGTTGAAATTTCTTACCTGGAAGGTGGTAATGTTGTTGGCCTTAGCATCAGCAAGGCGAGTGTCAGAATTGGCGGCTCTATCACACAAGAGCCCCTACTTGATTTTTCATGTGGATCGAGCTGAATTGAGGACACGTCCGCAATTTTTGCCTAAAGTGGTTTCGTCGTTCCATATAAATCAACCTATTGTGGTGCCTGTGGCTACTGGTGACCTGGAGGATTCCAGATCCCTGGACGTAGTCAGGGCCTTAAAAATGTATGTAGCCAGGACGGCTAAAATTAGGAAAACAGAGGCTCTGTTTGTCCTGTATGCGGCCAATAAGATTGGCGCCACTGCTTCAAAGCAGACTATTGCTCGCTGGATCTGTAATACGATTCAGCAGGCTCACTCTACGGCTGGATTGCCGGTACCAAATTCGGTTAAGGCCCATTCCACTAGGAAGGTGGGCTCTTCTTGGGCGGCTGCCCGAGGCGTCTCGGCTTTACAACTTTGCCGATCGGCGACGTGGTCGGGGTCAAACACTTTTGCTAAATTCTACAAGTTTGATACCCTGGCTGATGAGGACCTAGCGTTTGCTCAGTCGGTGCTGCAGAGTCATCCGCACTCTCCTGCCCGATTGGATGCTTTGGTATAAACCCCATGGTCCTTACGGAGTCCCCAGCATCCTCTAGGACGTAAGAGAAAATAAGATTTTAAACCTACCGGTAAATCTATTTCTCCTAGTCCGTAGAGGATGCTGGGCGCCCGTCCCAGTGCGGAAACTCTGCAAGACTTGTATATAGTTGTTGCTTACATAAGGGTTATGTTACAGTTGACATCGGTCTTGGACCGTTACTGTTGGTTTTGTTCATACTGTTAACTGGTTATGTATGTTCCAGGTTACATGGTATGATTGGTGTGGGCTGGTATGAATCTTGCTCTTGGATTGCTAAATCCTGCCTTGTATTGTCCATCTCCTCTGGGCACAGTTCTCACACTGAGGTCTGGAGGAGGGGCATAGAGGAAGGAGCCAGTGCACACCCATAGTCAAAGTTCTTTTTAGGTGCCCTATCTCCTGCGGAGCCCGTCTATACCCCATGGTCCTTACGGAGTCCCCAGCATCCTCTACGGACTAGGAGAAATAGATTTACCGGTAGGTTTAAAATCTTATTTTTACTCTTATGTACCTATTTTATTACTTTTTTTTTTTTTTTCTGCTTTTAGCACTATAGTTTTCATCTGCCATTGTAGGACACACCCCTGATTGGCAAGAAATACGCCCATAGTTGGACATAGACAAGCCCTTTGGCGGAGCATGACAGCATACCTCCCAACATGACCCTCTCCAGGAGGGACAGAATGCTCTGCTCCTGGACATTTCTCTTAATATATGATTGCCATCACCTGTGCTGTAACACCTTTCTTATCCATTAACTAGTTCAATACAGGTGACGGCAATCATAAATTAAGAGAAAAGTCCAGAAGTAGAGCATTGTGTCCCTCCTGGAGAGGGTCATGTTGGGAGCTATGCCTTTAGTCTTGACATAATATCCCTTTAATTCAGGACATCTATGCTTTATACAGGTTCTGTGGCTGGCTAAATTCAAGTCTGCATTTCCCCTGATTTTAGTAAGCTACAGAACCTGTGTAAATCATAGGTGTCCCGCATTAAAAGGATATTATGGCAAATTTACTTATGCACAATGCATGTCCTTGTTCTAAAAAGAATGCTGACATTTAACATGCATATTACATGGCTGATCTGCTAAACCCGATAATACACATGTGTGGGCATTGGTTTGTATTTAAATGTATGGTTGTAAAAACATGATTGTATGTAAATGAATGATAACCACAAAGCACTGATGTTCCTAAACAGGCATTAGCTGAGCTTAGACCTTTTATCACATGCTTAGAATGCCAATATGCAGAGGGGAAATATGAAGATTACTTATTCAGTAGTGGGGAAAATAATCATCAGGTTCTAATGCTGCAAAAACGTTACTTATATCTATCTTAGGAAGGCTTACCATACTATACCTTTACACAGGGACACTCATGAATTACACAGGTTTTGTGGCTGGCTAACTTCAAGTCTGCATGTCACCTGCAGTAGAGAACCTGTGTAATTCTTGAATGTCACGGGTTTAAAGGGGTGTAATTAATATGTGTCCAGAATTAAAGGAATGAGGTGGTAACCCTAATTAACCTAGAGAAGGGATAAAGAATTGATAAAGCAGTGATAAGCGCAAGGTGATGACGCACCCGCCAGTCATTACGGATTTGAAAAATGACAGGAGCTGATCGGCTGGTGCATTATCACCTTGCACTTATCACTGCTTTATCACTTCTTTATCCCTTCACCAGGCTTAATACATCTGCCACAGTGTGAAGCCTTTGTCAGCTATATGTGTAATAAGAAACCTCACCACAATAATTTCCAATTGAGAGCTGATTACCTAACAAAAAGCTAGAGTATCACAGAGCAGCCTGTCATTAGAGTGCAGATTACTAGGATGCTGCTGTGGTTTTTTGTAGTTGGGAGTTTGCTCTCTGTCCCAGTTACAATGGACTCTGAAGTAAAGCGCAGAGAAGATTTATTTTTAAGAAGTTTGGGATTACAAGCTAAACCTAGCCCTGTCTCCCCCCCACCCATACCCTCTGTATTATGGAGGATTTACAGCCAGAGGGTGAACAGCGCAGCCCAAAGAAAGAAGCCAGATTTGTGTTTTGTGGAAGAGTTTAATGTCCCCGGCAGTGTCATCCGAGTGTTTCCTGATCAAGGTGAGGGGACACTATATACAATGCTTGGATAAAAGTAATGTGCACAGGATTTCACTTCTATGCAGGACCTGTACTTCATATACAATTGCTTGTAGCAAAGCTTTACCTAGTAATCGTGTATGTGGTGCGGAAATTAGATTGTAAGTTCCTTTGGAGGAGGGTCTGATGTGAATGAATAAACATTCTTGATTATATACAGTACAGTAATAAGGGAGGTACACACGGAGAGATCTGTGCTTAAATTCTAAGCAATCTGACTAAGCAAGAGGAGCAGGATTTTTATTTTTTTTACCAGCAGTGCTGTGCTGCTCCAGTGAGACAGCAGACAGCTCCCAGGGCAATGTATCTGACCCACCTGTCTACACGCAGCTGGCTCCGACGCTGTGTGGGTGAGCTCCAGTAACTGGGATCTCTCCTATGGGCTGTAACACACACTCCGGTTTTTCCCGGATGGCAAAAAGCCGGACAAACTTTGTCCGGCTTTTTGCCATCCGGGAGAAACCGGCAGTGTCTGTCACACAGGACGGCTTTGAGCCGTGTGTGATGCTGTGCGCATGCGCAGCATCAGACACGGCTTCAGAAAAAACCGTTGTGTGTGTGAAAGCTCCCCTTCACACACACGGTTCACTGGCTCCAAAGACGGCCCGGCGGCCGCCCGACCTACCAGTGGTGAGACCCGGCTGCAACCCGGCAGCCGGGCCGGGACCGTGCAGTGTGAAGGGACCCTAGCCCTCACACTGTTAACTACAATGCCGGCACGGGAAAAAGCCGTCCGGCTTTTTCCCGGCCGGCAAAAACCGGGTAGTGTGTTTCAGCACTTAGTCAGCTACTGTCTTAAACTCTCCTTTGCCATGCAGTGCTGCGATGAGCATGCAGTGCACCGTACAAGCTATAGAAGTGCACTGTGCTCCCAGTTAGCAATATCAACCTCTACTTTGCCTCCCACATGGGGGGATTTGGTGTAGCTTATAGGGGGGTTTAGTGCAGTGATGTAGTGTACCATATAGGGTATGTAGTGTAGTTATGTAGTGCAACTGTGAGAGTGGCGGTGCGGTGTAGTGCCTGCTGTACATGACTCGCTACTTGCCTGGTACCGCACCCTCTCACCTTCAGGTCGTGGAAACTCCAACAGACCTGGAACTCCAAATGGACTCGGACACCACGATCTAGTGGGAAGGAGATGGTTGAGTGCCGTTCCTCCTAACTGTGGACCGAAACCGAGAGAAATAGCGCTTTCGGGCTGGGTGAAGGTCATCCTCGGCACTCTGCCTCAGAGCCCGAATTTCACCTATCGGTACTCTCGCACCAGGTGTAAATTCAACCTTGCACCGGCGTGCAAGGTCCACAGTTCGCCCTGAAGGAAGGGTGACAGATAGGGACAAACACACCATAGTTGCCGACTTCTGGGCTCCTCTCTGGGAGAGAGCAGCCCGTCGGCTCAGCAGGGGGGGCGGGCAGTGAGGTGACGTGACAGGGGGCGGGCCAGAGGCGGAACAGGGCGTGGCTTCTGGACCGCATCATTTAAGCCACGCCCCCGCTGTGTAATGCCGCGATTACTGGCATTATCCAGCAGGGGGCGTGGTTACGATGACGCGATTCAACAAGAATTGCGTCATCGCCTGCCCACTTTACTCGCTAAGTGGGCGGCGAGCAAGGGGTGACCCGCGGATATCGGGAGACTTGCCTGCTCTTCCGGGGGGGCGGGAGGGTCACCCGTTTTTCGGGAGCCTCCCGGCCATTCCGGGAGGGTAGGCAAGTATGAAACACACACAAAAGGAACACATGGACAGAGATGTTTCTCACTGTAGCAAGTCTTGCACTCCGAGCTTCTCCACATACAGGTCCCTGTAAGGAGGCAAAGAGAAAACAACAGCCGTGCAGGGCCATGAACTACGTCCGCTACACTAGCTACATGAACAGAGCCCTCAAACTAGCTCAGGTGTGGGTGGTGCAACATAAACTCTATGCACAAACTTTAAAACAAATACTTTGCCCTGCACAGTAACAAACACGCATCACAATATCGCAGTACAAGATGAAACGGTGCTGTCCCTTTAAATCCCTACCTGCCGCTGGCCAGCCCTTCCTTGTCTATGAATACTATTGTGGCTATGAGTGTGGAGCTGGACTGCTCCTCCACACAGGGGAAAACCTACTTAGATTACAGGGGAGTGGGCGCCGTACACAGGGCCGGCCCAAGCCTAAATTTTTTGGTAAGCGAATATAGATTTTGGCGCCCCCAAACCCCCCATGGTTAATGGAAAATATTATACACACAAAAGCTTAAAGTGCATTAAGCGAAATATGGGTGAAATCAACTGCCTACCATAAAGTTACACCTTAAAGGGCAAAACCGTTAAATAACACCAGGTAGAGCACGTTACACACATTGCACCAGGTAGAGCACGTTACATACACTGCACTAGGTAGAGCACGTTATACACACTGCACTAGGTAGAGCATGTTACACACATTGAACCAGGTAGAGCACGTTACACACATTGCACCAGGTAGAGCACGTTACACACATTGCACCAGGTAGAGCACGTTACATACACTGCACTAGGTAGAGCACGTTATACACACTGCACCAGGTAGAGCATGTTACACACATTGCACCAGGTAGAGCACGTTACACACATTGCACCAGGTAGAGCACGTTAATAATAATAATAATAATAATAATAATAATAATTTTATTTATATAGCGCTCTTTCTCCAACAGGACTCAAGGCGCTTTACAGACATCAAAAACAATGCACATGATACAGAGGATTTGAGTAATACAACAATTGACAAGCAACAGACATAAAAGAAAACCTTAAGCCCACAGAAAGCATAACGCAGGATTGGTGCAGGCATTTTGGGTAATAACTTCCAAGGGTTGTGTATTCCACCCTCACAAGGTACCAGGTGCAGCAGCCATCTTAGGCGCTCGGCGTAGGATTACCCAGGGTGGGATAGTCCACCCCTAGAAGTGATGACACAAAATGGGGGTGATTTCAGAGTCCTACAGTTCAGAGTAGGGTTCCATCAAAACCATCAGGCCTATGTATTTTTCATCCCATCCACAAGTGTACCATATGGGGCAGCCATGTTAGGCGCACTTTGGAGGTTACACTGTGGGAGGTGAGCCATACAAGGGCCAAGGTCATATATGGGAAAACTGATGCTTATGTAGTAGTATGATGTACCCTGCATGTAGGGCACAATGGAAAGGTGTGCAATCAGTGGAGGTAAACATTACAGGAAAAACACATGGTGGGGCGGAAGCGAGCAATGGAGGAAAAAAAAAAAAAATAGCAGGTAACTAGTGGCAGAGTAGGATTGGGCTAACATTTTGATCAGATCTTAGTACGGGTGGGTAGGAGAATGTGGGGGGCATACTCAATACTCAGAAGCAATGGGGATGTCCCTGCTGAACCTGGTCCTGTGCCCCACAGTTCCCTGTTCATCTTGGGGTTTAGGCCCACACACTGCACCAGGTAGAGCATGTTACACACACTGCACCAGGTAGAGCACATTACGCACATTGCACCAGGTAGAGCACGTTACACATATTGCACCAGGTAGAGCACGTTACACACATTGCACCAGGTAGAGCACGTTACACACATTGCACCAGGTAGAGCACGTTACACACATTGCACCAGGTAGAGCACGTTACACACATTGCACCAGGTAGAGCACGTTACACACATTGCACCAGGTAGAGCACGTTACACACATTGCACCAGGTAGAGCACGTTACACACATTGCACCAGGTAGAGCACGTTACAAACATTGCACCAGGTAGAGCACGTTACAAACATTGCACCAGGTAGAGCACGTTACACACATTGCACCAGGTAGAGCACGTTACACACATTGCACCAGGTAGAGCACGTTACACACATTGCACCAGGTAGAGCACGTTACACACATTGCACCAGGTACAGCACGTTACACACATTGCACCAGGTACAGCACGTTACACACATTGCACCAGGTACAGCACGTTACACACATTGCACCAGGTAGAGCACGTTACACACATTGCACCAGGTAGAGCACGTTACACACATTGCACCAGGTAGAGCACGTTACACACATTGCACCAGCAGTGGCAGAACTAGCGAGCTGTGGGCCCAGGTGCGACAAAATGCTTTGGGCCCCCCCTCCCTCCCCCATCCCATCTAAGTCCACCCCCTCACCCCTGGAGAGGATCTGGTGAGGGTGACCTGTTCAGGGCCAGAGAAATGGATACCTAGCAACAGTGCCGTAACTAGACATTTTAGCACTGTGTGCAAGAAACCGCATCGGAGCCCCACCCCTGCATGCAAAACAGGGGCAGTGCGCGCCGTAGGCGTGCGCAAAAATACATAGTGGCGTGGCTTCGTGGGGAAGGGGTGTAGCCACAAAATAATACCAATTCATAAAACGGTGCACAGTAGTCTCCATTATTCAAATTACGCCGCACAGTAGCACCACTACACCAGGTAGAGACCCTTTTACACCTTACGGCGGACAGATTCCCCTTTTTACACATTACGGCAGACAGCGTCCCCTTTTTACACATTACGGCAGACAGCGTCCCCCTTTTTACACATTACGGCAGACAGCGTGCACTTTTTACACATAACGGCAGACAGCGTGCCCTTGTTACACATAGCGGCAGACAGCGTACACTTTTTACACATAACGGCAGACAGCGTGCCCTTGTTAAACATAGCGGCAGACAGCGTGCCCTTTTTACACATAACGGCAGACAGCGTGCCCTTTTTACACATAACGGCAGACAGCGTGCCCTTTTTACATATAACGGCAGACAGCGTGCCCTTTTTACACATAACGGCAGACAGCGTGCCCTTTTTACACATAACGGCAGACAGCGTGCCCTTTTTACACATAACGGCAGACAGCGTGCCCTTTTTACACATAACGGCAGACAGCGTGCCCTTTTTACACATAACGGCAGACAGCGTGCCCTTTTTACACATAACGGCAGACAGCGTGCCCTTTTTACACATAACGGCAGACAGCGTGCCCTTTTTACACATAACGGCAGACAGCGTGCCCTTTTTACACATAACGGCAGACAGCGTGCCCTTTTTACACATTACGGCAGACAGCGTGCCCTTTTTACACATTACGGCAGACAGCGTGCCCTTGTTACACATTACGGCAGACAGCGTCCCCCTTTTTACACATTACGGCAGACAGCATCCCCCTTTTTACACGTAATGGCAGGCAGATTCCCCCTTTTTACACATCACGTCAGGCATATTCCCCCTTTTTACACATTGCGGCAAAGATTCCCCCTTTTTACACATTACATCAGGCAGATTCCCCCTTTTTACACATTGCGGCAGGCAAATTCCCCTTTTTACACATTGCGGCAGGCAAATTCCCCTTTTTACACATTGCGGCAAGCAGATTCCCCCTTTTTACACATTGCGGCAGGCAGATTCCCCCTTTTTACACATTGCGGCAGGCAGATTCCCCTTTTTACACATTGCGGCTGGCAGATTCCCCCTTTTTACACATTGCGGCAGGCAGATTCCCCCTTTTTACACATTGCGGCAGGCAGATTCCCTATTTTTACACATTGCGGCAGGCAGATTCCCCATTTTTACACATTGCGGCAGACAGTCCCGAGAGAGAGAGAGAGAGAGAGAGAGAGAGAGAGTGAGAGAGAGAAAGAAAGATTGAAAGATTGATTATACTTACCCTCTCCGCTGGCTCAGGCTCCTCGGTGCAGCTTCTGCCGATTCCCGGGCAGGAGAGAAGGAGGAAAAGGGAGGTGGAGGAGGGAGCCACAGCAGCGCTGTGTTATTGGTGGAGGCGCTGCTGCTGCTGCCCCTCTGCTTCACTATAGGCTGTTCTCGGAAGACAGCCTATAGTGAAGCAGAGGGACAGCAGCAGCAGCGCCTCCACCAGTAACAAAGTGCTGCTGCGGCTCCCTCCTCCACCTCCCTCCTTCTCCTTTTCCCCGTGGCCGCTGCAGTGAGCTCCTCTCCTCTCCGGGCAGCTGTGTACTGCGGGCAGCGGTTGCCCGCAGCACACAGCGGCATGTAATGAGTCAGTTTTGACTCATTACATGCTTTGGGCCCCTGGACAGAGGCGGGCCCCAGTGCAACACACTGGTTGCACTGGCGGTAGTTCCGCCTCTGTGCACCAGGTAGAACATGTTATACAGAGACCTGGTGCGCAGTGGTGTAACTTCATCCCAATAGCTCGGAGGCAAGAACAATCTTGGTGCCCCCCCAGCATGGGATGTAGTCAACATCCTGGCAGTTGGGATACCAGCGGTCAGAATACTGACACCGGGATCCAGACCGCCGAGAATGCCAACAGCTGCGCAAGGGCTATTCCCACTCATGGGTGTCCACAACACTCATAAAGTGGGAAAAGAAGCTGGTGAGCACAGCGAGCCACTGAACCCGCACGTGGCGAGCGCAGCTTTCTAGCGCTCGCCCCGCTGCCGGGCATTCTGGCAGCCGGGATTCCATACCCAACGCCCCAGCACCATTATATATGTACAATAAAGAGCAAGGTAGTGCAGTAATGTCTATGAGCTTAATACACCTCCAGTGCTAATATATAATTTATTATATGTATATACGGGAGGGTCAGGGTTAGGCAATAGGGAGAGGGTTAGGATGCGGGATGGGAGGGTTAGGCTGTGGGAGGGAAGGGTTAGGGCAAAGCACTAGGGGGAGGGTAGGCTGTGAGATGAGAGGGTTAGGGTTATTCACTAGGGGGAGGGTATGCTGAGGGACGAGAGGGTTAGGGCTGAAACACACTACACGGTTTTTGCCGGATGGCAAAAAGCCGGACAAACTTTGTCCGGCTTTCTGCCATCCGGGAGAAACCGGCAGTGTCTATCACACAGGACGGCTTTGAGCCGTGTGTGATGCTGTGCGCATGCGCAGCATCAGACACGGCTGCAGAAGAAACCGTTGTGTGTGAAAGCTCCCCTTCACACACACGGTTCACTGGCTCCAAAGACGGCCCGGCGGCCGCCCGGCCGCCGGACCCTCCAGTGGTGAGACCCGGCTGCAACCCGGCAGCCGGGCCGGGGCCGTGCAGTGTGAAGGGACCCTAGCCCTCACACTGTTAACTACAATGCCGGCACGGGAAAAAGCCGTCCGGCTTTTTCCCGGCCGGCAACAACCGTGTAGTGTGTTTTAGCCCTTCGGGTTATTCACTGGGGGAGGGTAGGCTGCGGGACAAGAGGGTTAGACACTAGGGGCAGGGTAGGCTGCGGGAAGAAAAGGGTTAGTTTTGAGTCTCCATGTTACTATGGGCTGGGACTTGTATCATTCTATAAATATTGATGGGTTCTGCAGAGATACTGCTTTTATTTGTCGGTATAAGCGCTTTGCTGCCTGAGTCAGATGGAGCGCAGTGGAGGGAGCTGCTGGACGGTGTTGGTAGAGGGAGCTGCTGGACGGTACCAACACCGTCCAGCAGCTCCCTCCACTGCGCTCCATCTGACTCCGCCTCAGGCACCCGGGTCCCAGCCTCACAAGTACCGCCACTGCCGGCTGCCCTCAGACAGCGCAGCTCCCTCTCCTCCTCACCCTGGCCGTCTCGGCATCCGGCGGCACCTCTATTGAACTCCGTCCGCGAGCCCACACACCGCATAGGAGCTGGAGGTATACAGCAGGCAGCTGTCTACGCTGCCGGCGCCCTCCACAGTGTGGCGCCTTATGCGTAACGGGCGGGCTGGCCCTGCTCCCGGGCACATTTTCTAAACTGAGTTCTGGAGGAGGGGCATAGAGGGAGGAGCCAGTTCACACTGTTGAAAAGTCTTAAAGTGCCGAAGGCTCCTGCGGAACAGTCTATACCCCATGGTACTAAAATGGACCCCAGCATCCTCTAGGACGTAAGAGAAATTTAATTTTTATTCACTCATTTCTCTATAATACTGGTTCACATATTATCCATATCCAGTGCGCTAACTTAACCTCCAAAACAGACCTTTTTTTTTTCAGAACATGGGATCCTCGGGCTAGCGGTTTTACTATACACATGGACATCTACTGGGAATAGTAACCTGCAGCGAGCGTACACTTTCCAATGTTCTGAATAAGTTTAAAGATGTTCTGCAGCAGTTTAGTTATGCTAACCCAGGGGGGCCCATGTGCTGAACATGAACCTAAAAATCATATTACTCCACAAGCCCCAGCATGCCCTGTTAGCCCCAGACTCGCTGTCTGATGTGGGAACACAAGTCTCAGCATGCCCTGTGAGACCCAGACTCGCTGTCTGCTGTGGGAACACAAGTCCCAGCATGCTATGATGATTCCCCCCTCCCATTGACAGTAATACTGATCCCCTACAGCACACTACTATGGTCTATCAGCGCCTTACCGGAGGGTAAGACATCACCCGCTGCACGCTCGGCACATGGCGCCCAGGTACAGAGCAGCAGAGCAGCCAGCCGGAGAACATCCATCACTCCCGACCGTTTCATCCCTCTGTGACGCGTCCTCCTCCTGCGAGTGTGCGGGGTGGGAGTAGCAGGAGAAGCCGGTATCATCATCCAATCTCTCCTGTCTCCTCCAGGCTACAGACCAATCAGATGCGTGATGCGTCCAACGGGAGCAGGAGGGCGGGGCTGACACATCCAGCTCCCTCCACTGCGCTCCATCTGACTCCCCCACACACCACATAGGAGCTGGCGGTATACACAGGCAGCATGGGCTCGGAGCGTGGTTTACGCTGTCGGCGCCCTCCACAGTGTGGCGCCTTACACTTACGCGTAACCCGCGTATTGGGCGGGCCGGCCCTGGCCGTACAGCCTACCCACCTCCCCTGCTGCTTAATTGGGCCTACTGCCAAGAATCTTGCAATGGGCACTGTATTATACTGGGCCTAATGC
This sequence comes from Pseudophryne corroboree, assembly GCF_028390025.1. NCBI lineage: Eukaryota > Metazoa > Chordata > Amphibia > Anura > Myobatrachidae > Pseudophryne > Pseudophryne corroboree. The sequence goes on along the minus strand of NC_086444.1, from coordinate 629,617,969 downwards.
CCCTTAACTGCGCACAGGCCAGAGGCCTGACTTTCTTCCATGGGCCTAGCGCCCGCCTAACATGCAGCCGGTTGGGTGACCTGGGCCTAATGCCCAGGGTCACCTTATATACCTGACGGAGGGGGAGGAGGGGGGGGGGGGTTACTGGAACTAGGGCCTAATGCTCTCTATCAGTCCCCACAGGCCTATTGCCTGAATTATGGCCACAGGCCTAGTGCCCGGCTAATGGGGGCCACGGTCCTGGAGGTCCGGGCTATATGTGGCCACGGGCCGAGAGGACCTAACTGTGCCTACGGGCCTAATGCCTGAACCCTGATGGTCTAGGGCCTACCTGTACCGGTGGGAGAGTCACCAGGGGGGCTTCGTCCGCTCTTTTCCTTTCCACTCCTGGTGTCCTCTCCGGTCCTCCTCTTCAGTCTACTGACGCTGGCCATCTTCTTCCTGGACCTCAGCGTCTTCTGGCTACTTCCACGGCCGCAGGAACTATTCACAGCTCTACGGTTCGGCCTCCCGTCTTCTCCTGGTCTCGCCAGGGATAGGGCCTATGGCGTGATTGGCTCGCCGCGCCGCCTGTGATTGACCGGCGCTCTGTGAGCCGTGATTGGCTTGCAGGGGGCGCCGAATTTGAAATGCCACTGGCAGCGCTTCCTATTGGCTACCAAAGCAGCACCGCTTCTCGTCCGGTGCAGGGAACCAATACACTGTCCCTGCACCAGACACCCGCCGCTGCTGCACAACCAGCGCTGGGGACAGACAAGTTGCCCCAGCGCTGTCCACAGCCTGTGACTGCAGGGGACACAAATCCCCTGCACTCTGCCGGGAGCCTGGCGCTGAGAGCGGACACACCACCCCAGCGTCTACACACATCTCCACACAGCATATAACAGGATTTTAATACCTACCGGTAAATCCTTTTCTATAAGTCCGTAGAGGATGTTGGGGACACCAAAAGAACTATGGGATATAGACGGATCCGCAGGAGACATGATCACTTTAAGACTTTCAAAGGGGCGTGACCTGGCTCCTCCCTCTATATCCCTCCCCAGACTCAGTTTGGAACTGTGCCCGGAGAGATGGACATTTTGAGGAAAGGACTTAACAAACAAGGTGAGCACCATACCAGCTCACGCCATAAACATGCCGAATAACATGGCATTCACCTGAACACATGCCAACGGACATGAACAAAATTCAGCAACAAGCTGAAGAAAGCATAACACAATATGTGTGTAACCAGAACTAAACTGCAGATACAGTAAACACTGGGACGGGCGCCCAACATCCTCTACGGACTTATAGAAAAGGATTTACCGGTAGGTATTAAAATCCTGTTTTCTATTACGTCCTTGAGGATGTTGGGGACACCAAAAGAACCATGGGATCATACCAAAGCTCTATAACGGGCGGGAGAGTGCGGACGACTCTGCAGCACCGATTGACCAAACTTTAGGTCTTTATCGGCCAAGGTATCAAACTTGTAAAACTTAGCAAACGTGTTTGACCCCGACCGAGTAGCTGCCCGGCAAAGTTTTAATGCCGAGACACCCCGGGCAGCCGCCCAGGACGAGCCCACCTTTCTAGTGGAATGGGCTTTTACCGATATAGGTAACGGCAAACTTGCCGTGGAATGAGCCTGCTGAATCGTGTGACATATCCAGCGGGCAATGGTCTGCTTGGAAGCAGGATACCCAAGTTTATTGGGAGCATATAGCACAAACAAAGACTCTGTTTTTCTAACTGGAGCCGTTCTGGCAACGTAAATTTTCAAAGCTCTGACGACATCCAGAGACTTTTCCTCAGCTAAAGTGCCAGTAGCCACTGGCACCACAATAGGTTGGTTAATATGAAAAGAGGAAACCACCTTTGGCAGAAATTGTTGCTGAGTTCTCAATTCTGCCCTATCCTCATGGAAGATCAAATAAGGGCTCTTGTGAGACAAGGCCGCCAATTCAGACACCCGCCTTGCGGATGCCAATGCTAACAAAATGACAACCTTCCAAGTGAGGAATTTCAACTCCACTTTACTTAAAGGTTCAAACCAATGTGATTTTAGGAATATCAAAACCACATTAAGGTCCCAAGATGCCACAGGTGGCACAATAGGAGGTTGGATGTGCAGGACCCCTTTTACAAAGGTCTGCACCTCAGGAAGTGAGACCAATTGTTTCTGAAAGAAAATTTACAAAGCAGAAATCTGCACTTTTATGGAGCCTAATTTAAGGCCCGCATCCACTCCATTTTGTAGAAAATGGAGAAAACGTCCAAGGTCAAACTTCTCCACTGGAGCTTTCTTGGACTCGCACCAGGAAATATATTTCCTCCAAATACGGTGATAGTGTTTCGACGTCACAACCTTCCTAGCAAGAATAAGAGTGGGAATGACTTCATCGGGAATACCCTTACGGCCTAAAATCTGGTGTTCAACCGCCATGCCGTCAAACGTAGCTGCTGTAAGTCTTGATAGACGAACGGCCCCTGCCGCAGCAGATCCTCGACTAACAACTCCTGAAGATCCGGGTACCAAATTCTCCTTGGCCAGTCTAGAACTACAAGGAGCACTGGAATCTGTGATTTTCTTAGGATTCTCAGAACCTTTGGAATGAGAGGAAGCGGAGGGAAAACGTACACTGACGGATACACCCAAGGTGACGTCCGTGCATCCACTGCTGCCGCCTGAGGGTCCCTGGACCGGGAACAGTACATTAGTAGTTTTTTGTTGTGGCGGGACGCCATCATGTCTATGTGGGGAATCCCCCAAAGATTGGTGATTAGAGTGAAGACCTCCTGATGGAAGCTCCACTCCCCTGGATGTAGATCGTGTCTGCTGAGGAAGTCTGCTTCCCAGTTGTCCACTCCCGGAAGGAATATTGCTGACAGAGCGCTTACCCGAGTCTCTGCCCAGCAAAGAATCCTTGTGGCTTCTGCCATTGCTGTTCTGCTCTTTGTGCCGCCTTGGCGGTTTATGTACGCTACTGCTGTCACATTGTCCGATTGGATCAGGACAGGCCGGTTTCGAAGAAGATGCTCCGCTTATAGAAGGCCGTTGTAAATGGCCCTCAACTCCAGCACGTTTATGTGAAGAAGAGTTTCCTGACTTGACCATCTTCCTTGGAAGGTCACCCCTTGTGTGACTGCTCCCCAACCTCGGAGACTTGCATCCGTGGTCAATAGGATCCAGTCTTGGATCCCAAATCTGCGTCCTTCTAAGAGGTGAGAGCTGTGGAGCCACCACAGGAGTGAGATCCTGGTGTTGGGGGATAGAACTATCCTCCGGTGCATATGGAGGTGGGATCCGGCCCATTTGTCCAACAGGTCCCACAGAAATACTCTGGCACGGAACCTCCCGAATTGGAGGGCCTCGTATGCCGCCACCATTTTCCCCAGCAACCGAATGCATTGATGAATGGAGACTGTTGGTGGTTTCAGAATGAGTTTTACCAAACTCTGAATTTCCAGTGCTTTCTCCGGAGGGAGGAACACTCTCAGCTGGACCGTGTCAAGAATCATACCCAAAAATGCCAACCGGGTTGTTGGAACTAATTGTGATTTCGGCAGGTTCAAGAGCCAGCTGTGCTGTTGTAGAAGCGACAGAGACAGTGTAATGTCCTGTACCAGTTTTTCCATTGACCTCGCCTTTATCAGGAGATCGTCCTAGTACGGGATAATTGTAACTCCTCTTTTTCTGAGGAGAACCATAATTTCTACCATGACTTTTGTGAAAATCCTCGGAGCCGTGGACAGGCCAAACGGCAACGTCTGAAATTGGTAATGAGTATCCTGGATTGCAAACCTGAGATAACTCTGATGAGGGGGATAAATGGGAACATAAAGGTAGGCATCCTTTATGTCCAAAGACACCATGAATTCCCCCTCCTCCAGGCTGGAGATCACCGCTTGGAGAGACTCCACCTTGAATTTGAATTTCTTCAGGAAAAAATTTAGAGATTTTAGGTTGAGGATTGGTCGTACCGAGCCATCCGGCTTTGGCACTACAAATAGGCTTGAATAAAAACCTTCCCCTTGTTCCGCCCGGGGGACCGGGATCACAACCTGATTTTGACATAATTTTTGTATTGCTCCACAGACTAGAGCTCTGTCTGGAAGCAAAACTGGTAAGGGTGATTTGAAAAAACGGCGAGGGGGAACGTCTTGAAATTCCAGTTTGTACCCTTGGGTCACAATTTGTAACACCCAAGCGTCCAGGTCCGAGCGAACCCAAACCTGACTGAAAAGCCTTAGACGTGCCCCCACCGGTGCGGTCTCCTGTAGGGGAGACTCGGCGTCATGCGGTGGATTTGGCGGAAGCCGGGGAGGACTTCTGCTCTTGTGAACTCGAGGAAGCGGGATTTCTCTTGCCCCTTCCTCTACCTCTGGTAGCGAGGAAGAAGTTACCTCGGCTTTTTCTATATTTGTTGGGCCGAAAAGACAGCATTTGATAATGCGGTTTCTTCTGTTGCGTAGGGGCATTAGGTAAATAAGTAGACTTACCCGCAGTGGCCGCTGATACTAAATCAGTAAGGCCGTCACCAAACAGTTCCCCACCCTTAAAGGGAAGGGACTCCATGTTTTTCTTGGAATCCGCGTCAGCATTCCATTGATGAGTCCATAGCGCACGCCTAGCCGCAATAGACATAGCATTAGCCTTAGCCCTCAGGAGGCCAGCATCTCTTGCAGCCTCTTTAAAGTACGCAGCCGCGTCCCTGATATAACCAAGCGTCACTAGGATGCTATCCCTATCCAGAGTATCTAAATCAGCAGATAAGCTTTCAGCCCATTTTTCAATGGCGCTACTAGCCCACGCTGATGCAATAAGCGGTCTAAGCTGCGTCCCTGTGGTAGTAAATATAGCTTTTAAAGTAGCCTCCTGCTTACAATCAGCCGGCTCCTTAAGAGTCGTCGACTGAGCTGCAGGGAGCGCTACCTGTTTTGACAAGCGTGCTAGGGCTTTGTCTACTGTGGGTGATGCTTCCCACTTATCCCTATCAGCTGCGGGAAAGGGGTATGCCACCTTGATCCTATTAGGGATGAGAAATTTCTTATCAGGTGTATTCCAAATGCCATCAAAAAGGTCATTTAGCTCAAAACAAGGAGGAAAAGAAACCGAGCGTCTCTTTTCTTTATAAATTAGGACCCTCGTTTCTGGTGTAAAGGGGTCCTCATCAATACGTAATATGTCTTTGACAGCCACAATCATATATTGAATACTCTTAGCCAATTTAGGATCTAATCTAGAATCAGCATAATCGGCACTGGTATCAGAGTCTGTGTCGGTATCTGTGTCATCTAATTTTTCAACACCACGTTTCAGTGACCCTTGTAATAAAGCGTCATCTACTGATTTCTTCCAAATCTGCAGTTGAGAGTCAGATTCAGTAAACTTTTGATTTAACAGTGTAACATTAGCATTTAAAGCAGTTAACCAATCAGCCTTCGGCGGTGCCGACAGGACCCCCAAAACATTTGGAGTCCCCAATAAATTATCCCCCTGAGAGGAAAACTCTGCCTCAGACATGTTGTCTCCCTAACAGCACCCAAAGAAAAGCCTGTGAGGGAACAAAAGGAAAGGAGCCAGCTCACACCCCAGCGCCAAAGTGCAGGTCTGAAAACACCCTCAAGTGTCACAGAGCTGCTGCGCTATATATCTGTATAGAAATAATCTGCCCCCCTCGTTTTTATAGCCCCTGGTACTTGTCTGCTGTGAGGAAGGACCAGCACTGCTGCTTGGAGGAGGAAATGGCGCCGAGTGAGCCTGGAGGAAGGAGCCCCGCCCTTAACATGGCGCGCTTCTTCACGCTATTTTTCATATTTTTTTTATCCTGGCGGGGGTTTGCGGGCAGCGCCTGGGCACTGTATCATATGCCAGCCTGTGAAAATGAGGTAATTTAAGCTCCCCAGGGCGCCCCCCCAGCGCCCTTCACCCAGCGGTGTGTACAGACCGGGAGCCTGGCACGCACTGAGCAAAGCACGCTGCACGGTACCTCTTATATGCCGTCTTTCTGGAAGAGAAGAGTCTTTTCCTCACATACTCACCTGTCTTCTGACTTCTGGCTTGAAGAGGGGGGACGGCAAGCTGTGGGAGCGAGCATCCAGGAGAGCCCGGCGTTCATCTCCCCTCAGGAGCTGAAGACAGCCTGTCAGCAGCAGCAGAGCCCTGAAACTCATTAGAAGTGGGTCTAGACTGCTCTCCCCTCTTTCCCACGAAGCAGGGAGTCTGTAGCCAGCAGATCTCCCCAAAATAAAAAACCTAACATTAAGTCTTTTCAGAGAAACTCTAAGAGCTCCCCCGAGTGCCTCCATCTCACAGGGCACATTTTCTAAACTGAGTCTGGGGAGGGATATAGAGGGAGGAGCCAGGTCACGCCCCTTTGAAAGTCTTAAAGTGCCCATGTCTCCTGCGGATCCATCTGTATCCCATGGTTCTTTTGGTGTCCCCAACATCCTCAAGGACGTAATAGAAAGGGTATGTCGTGCAGTGCATAGGGGCATGTAGTGTAGGGAATGTAGTATTGTGATGTAGTGCAGTGGATAGGGGAATGTAGTGCAGTGATGAAGTGTTATGATATAGGGCAGGGATGGGGAACCTTCGGCCCTCCAGCTGCTGTTGAACTACACATCCCAGCATGCCCCGCAACAGTTTTAGCATGGCCAAATAGCATAACTGTAGCAAGGCATGCTGGTATGTGTAGTTCAACAACAGCTGGAGGGCCGAAGGTTCCCCATCCCTGATATAGGGGGTAATTCCAAGTTGATCGCATCAGGAATTTTGGTAGCAGTTGGGCAAAACCATGTGCACTGCAGGGGAGGCAGATATAACATGTGCAGAGAGAGAGATTTGGGTGTGGTGTGTTCAATCTGCAATCTAAATTGCAGTGTAAAAATAAAGCAGCCAGTATTTACCATGCACAGAAACAAAATAACCCACCCAAATCTAACTCTCTCTGCACATGTTACATCTGCCCCCCCTGCAGTGCACATGGTTTTGCCCAATTGCTAAAAAACTTGCTGCTGCAATCAACTCAGAATTACCCCCATAGTGCAATGTATGGGGACACACAGAGGAGCATGTAGTTGAACACGCTGGCGGGGCATGTGACGCATAGGGCATTTGAAGCACATAGGGAAATATTGTCCAATAGTATCCTCTGTTTTCTACATTTTTGATAATCTGATTATGTTAGTCTGATAGGGTTTGTTTTTTGGCTGTGGGGTCGCCAAATTACTGGCTTGCCCCGGGTGATGAAAATCCTAGTTTTGGCCCTGCATGCTTGGCCACAGGTGACTTAATTAGCACCTAAGTCAATTTGATTTATCCATCTGTGCTGAGCCATGGATATAACTAAATCCTGTACTGTTGGGGTGCTTTGAGGACCGCTTTTGGGAACCTCTGCACTAGAGTCTTTCCTACCAGCAGTGGTAGGGTGTATGGAAGTGGAGCTTGGCAAAAAAGATCAAGGGCGGCAAGTTATAGAAATACCTGTTATAAAAGTAACATTATATTGGTTGATATTGGCTACATGGACCATGTGCACCAAATAGTGTCATTATAGTGTAATTTAAATATAAAATATCTAGAGTATCTAAGCTAAATGGGTAATGTTTAAAAACATGAAGTTATGCTACTTATTTTATATTCCCTTCCTCACTAGGCCGGTTTATTATTCCTCAGTCATCTAGCCCTCCCCCAAATCTCTGCTTGGAAAGGAGATTGTTCTTCAATATCTCTGTAATGGAGAAAGAGGAGATGATAACAATGGGCCAGCTGGAGGTAAGGTTCAGCCAGAACAGCTACTATGGAGAAACATTTAATCTGCAGCTCTACAGGATCCTACAGATGTCCCTAAAAGGGATGGGTGGACAGAAGACCAGCAGGAAACTCTTGGTTGCACAAACCTTCCGTCTGCTACACAAGTCACTCTACTTTAACCTGACAGATATTTGTAAGAGCTGGAGACATCCTTATAAAAACCTGGGTCTGGCATTGCAGCTCTTTTCTAGAGAAGAGGGCACATTGGCCCCTGGACAGATAAAGGAGTGCCAGGGAATACACACTTTCCTCTACACCTCTCTTCTCACTGTGACACTTAACCCACTACAGTGTAAGAAATCCAGAAAGAAGAGAAGTTATGGCAAGCTCCCTTTTACTGCCAGCAACATTTGTAAAAAGAGACTCCTCTATGTTGAATTTAGAGATGTGGGATGGCAGAACTGGGTCGTAGCTCCTCGAGGATACTTGGCCAACTACTGCTATGGAGAATGCCCTTACCCGCTGGCAGAGGTACTAAATGGCTCTAATCATGCCATCCTACAGTCTCTTACTCATTCTCTTGAGCCTGAGTATATACCACTTCCCTGTTGTGTCCCAACAAAGATGTCTCCCATCTCAATGTTGTTCTATGACAATAATGACAATGTGGTACTCAGACACTATGAGAACATGGCAGTGGATGAATGTGGCTGCAGGTGATGATTGTTTTTGTGAAACCTATTACCACAGAGTGAGGTTGCGGTGAGACTGGGGAAAGCTGTATCACACCTTGGAGAAAGATAAAGTAATAACCAATTAGCCTCTAACTGTGGGGCAGATTTAACAATGAGTGATATTCTTGTTATCACTCATTACGAATGTTAAATGGTGATCCAGCTCCTGTCATTTTTCAAACACATGACAGGAGCTGATTGGCTGGAGCACCATTTATCATTCGTAACAAGTGATAGCAAGAATATCACTCTTTGTTTAATTTTCCCCTTTATCTCTCTATACTTTTATTTCTTTCCAAAGCTTGATACATCTCCCCTTGTTCTACCATGGAAGAACATGAAAACCTTTTTTTCTTTTGGGCTAAATATGAAAATTGAGTTGTGAGTTTTTTTGGGGTTTTTTTTGTAACTGAAGAATATGGTGTACAATGTTCTCATACCACCCCTCCCCATTGACACTAGATCTGGCTCTATCTATTTGTTGTTGAGCTTCTTTATGTATACCATTGTATTTATTCAGTTAAATGTGTTACTTCGTGAAATATTCCCTTGAATAATTAAAATGTTTTTTGTATATTTTTTTGTGATTTTTTTTTTCTACAAGTATTGACACAATTTGAGGAAGTTTCATTAATAATAACAACATTTTATTATGACTATTAGTGTCATTATTATTATTATTATTATTATTATTATTATTATTATTCAGTTCTGGAGATATAAATATAATGCACCAAGACTAAAAAGATAGTTGATTAAAAAAAATACTTTATTTATCTTGTCACACATACAGTTTGGCATCTTATGGAGTAAACAATCCTAAAAGTACAGTTCATTCTGTAAAAGCATGTAATGTACGAACATGCAGGAGTCAACATATTATTCCGAAATCTTTGGACGTTCCCATTAAAGCTCGTTATTTAGTGCTATCTAGAAAAGGGAGAGGGAAGGGTAAAAAAACAAAAAAAAACAATCTTTGTTCAGTGCAAATGTAGATAGGCAATTAACATGTAATAATGTCTCTTTGTGATCATATGTCAAAAACAGTCCAATAAAAATACAAAACTTCCACACTGTTTCTGTTTGTAATCTTCAAAGCTATGTTGCCTTTCTGGGATGTGCTTTAAGCAGTGGAAAAACTCACAAGATGCATCCTTCTACTTGAATAGCATTTCTGTAGGATGGAATTCCAGCCACCCCTTGTCACCTTCTCTGCTAACATGGTGCCAAAGTGGAAGCGAGCCTTGGACGTCTCCAATAGTCAGCTTTATGTGTTAATGCTGGGAGCAAAGTGTTTGTAAATCGAGTCAATTTGACTTGGGCATCATTATCACAACTCTTTGGTTCATTCAATTGAAGTATTCTTCTTCTACTCCTCACAGCTCATTATGATATCTAGGGATGGAATAAACTAGTCCTAATTATTTATTAGAACACGTCTCACAAAATCCAAACGTTTTGCAGAGCAGCATTTAGGTGTGAAGAATTGCTGTCAAAGATTAAGACCTTTTTCATTTGCAGCCACATTCATCCACTACCATGTCCTCATAATGTCTTAGCACCACATTGTCATTGTTATCATAGTATAGCATAGAGATAGGAGATAGCTTGGTGGGAGCACAACATGGCAGCGGTGTGTTTTCTGGCTCTATGGAGTGCACCAGTGTCTGTAAAACAGCATGGTTGGTGCCCTTGAGCATCTCTGTTAGTGGGTAAGGACACTCTCCATGGCAGTAGTTGGCCATGTAGCCACGGGGTGCAATAACCCAGTTTTGCCATCCAACATCCTTAAAGTCAATGTAGAGTCTCCTCTTTTTGCAAATATTGCTTGGTGTTGGTGGTGAAATCTCAGTACTTCTTTTGGTGCGAGGAGTCTTGCAGCTGGTTGGGTCAAGAGAAACAGTTAGGAAAGAGGTGTGGATGAAAAAATCTATTTGCTGACAAGTTGAAGACCAATTATTGCTCACAGTAGTACCACCATCTGCTAATATTTCCAGAACCAGTCCCATATTGTTCCCTTGGTTAGCCCAATCCTGTGCTACTTTTGTTAGGTTGAAATACAGAGACTTGTGAAGGAGACGGAACGACCGAGCAAACAAAAGTTTCCTGTTCATTGAGTTGTCTCGCATTCCCCTTAAGGACATATGCAGAGTTCGGTACAGCCGAAGCTGGAACACCTGCCCTTGGTAGGTATTGTGCTTGAACTTGATCTCCAGTTGGCCAAGGGTCACCTGCTCTTTTTTCTCCACAACAGAAAGGTCAAAGAAGAGGTATTTTGAGAAGCATAAAGATCCATGTGGCAACTCACTGGAAATCAAAGGTCCTATGAAAGGATTACAAAAATTAAAATAAAATTACTAACGGTTGTAAAGTTACTGTCTTATCGGTGCAATATATAATTATGGTATAGCTATATAATCATCAGAACTATATAAATGTATATTAGTGAATTTAACATGTTGGTCATTCAAACTGGAATAATATTATATAATTTCCCCATATTATTGTATATGAAAAAAAAGTTATAAAAATATAATAGAGAAACACAAAATAAATACAACATACAGCAACAGATCAAATACTGTATTGCATGTTTGAACTGCTGTCTTAGTGTACTGCAGAATATATTACAGTATACATACAGGGGTCTATGTACTGAGCCCTGGAGAGAGATAAACTTCAAACGGGCTCTCAAGACCCATTTCTTTACCAAACCCAGCCAAATCTCATCCTAACCCCCTGTTCCATGCTCTCTATGTACCCCATCTGTGACTGTCACCCCTGTCTGTCTACCCCTACCCCTAGAATGTAAGCTCTCATGAGTAGGGCCCTCTTCCCTCATGTGCTCACCCTTTTCTTCTTTAATAATTCTCAACTGCCCAAATCACAGTTTTTGGGCCACCTGAAACTTATCTCTGTCATTTACTGGTGTAGTTATGCTTAGTTACCCTGTACTTGTCCAAAATTGATTTCGACTGTAAGTCACTGTTTTGATTATGTGCATATGTACTCTGTAATTGGGCGCTGCGGAACCCTTGTGGCGCCATATAAATAAATGATGATGATAATAATAATAATAATAATAAAGTACCAATCAACCAGCTCCTAGCTGTCATTTTTCAAACACAGCCTGTAACATGGCAGTTAGGAGCTGATTGCCTGGTACTTTACCTCTCTCCACTTTATTTCTCTCCAAGGCTTAGTACATAGACCCCACAATCACTACAGTTCTGAGAAATGTTAAGGCCCATATAGACGGGCCGATGCATAAGAGATGTGTGCTGAGCGAACCGCTCAGCACACATCTCTCCCGCCGCTCAGCACAGCGCGATCTGTGCTGAGCGTGCGGGGGGAGACGGGGGGGCCGCTCATTTCACCCAGCGGGTGAAGTGAGCGACCCGCTAGATTGGCCTGCATGCAGGACAATCTAGCAGCAGCGATAGCGATGCACGGGGCTGCGCATCGCTATCACTGTGGGGGTACACACGGAGCAATAATGCTGAAATTCTAAGCAATCTTGTCAGATTGCTTAGAATAATGCTCCGTGAGTACCCCCCCTTTACACAGAATTGTCCACATTAGTAAATCTCATAAATACCCTTTTGACTGATCTTAATCTATCATTGCCAGTATGCTTTAAGAAAACAGTATGTTTTGACTTCTAGTTTATCTACAATTGGAAAAACATCAGTCACAAGGAACTACTTTAGAAAATGCATGAATCCAGGTTTACAAGCGAGTACAGCATACTCATTTTACAGCTACCATTCAATAAACACTCCTTTGCAATATAGTGTATTTTTTAGATCCAATAAACAGAAAAATGTAAACAATATATTGTCCGTAGCTACTGTACCTTACCATTCCTTTACAAAGTAATATAAACATCATGTAATGATTACAGTACCTCGGTGTCCTGAATTAATATAGTCATTCTCTACCCTGTCTACTCACCTTGGTCTTTGTAGGATCTGACAATATTTCCAGGTACTTGAAAGCCCTCCATTCTGCATGGATCATCTATATTGATGCCCTTTTCAAACATTTTCCAAAGGGTTTTTGGCACAGGACCTGGAGCAACCGGTCTGGGCCGTCCATTTAATCCCAAGGCTTTGAGAAGCATCCTCTCCTGGAATGGGAGCTCAGAGCAGTCAGCCAGCAAGAGGGCTAGAAAGGTGAAGAATAGGACAGATGTGTCCATGGTGCTCTCCCTCAACGGTCTGCTTTTTTTACTGTTCATCCCACTCCTAAGTATCCTTAGAAACAGCCAAGTGTGAAATTTGCCAGCTTCTTGGAGTCAGGAGGGAGGTGTTAAAAAGCTATCACCCTGTCTCCACCTTTTTGCATGTAAATGATCACATTCCAAAAGCCAATTACGAATTCTTAAACCAAGAAAATAAATGTTAATAGGAGTTATAGGTGTGTCTATATGTGTATACTTTCTGTAGAATGTTCTCGCAATTATTAATGAGTATTGTCAATTTATTATTTGACTATATACATTCCTATTTTTATGCTAGGCAACTAATCAGCATGTCTTCTGTACAGTGACTAAATAGCATCACTTTAGGGTTAATCCTGCATCTCTGCTTAATTCCACTTTGTATTGATACAGTGCTTAATTATATAAAGACGCAAATTGGAAACAAATTGCTGTTTGAGTAAAATAAATGTATGTAAACAAACAAAAGTCTGCACTACTCTACCACTTGCAAATTTATCCCATGTTTGGAACATGCAGTTTACCAGCATATTTTCAGAGGTTTGACTGCAAAATGCCGTTTCATGCATGCCACCCATTATATGTGCAATGGTGATTCTGGTACCCTCGACCAGATAAGAAATACAGAATGGGCTTTTATAATGAGAATAAGGCTGTTCCACAATAGCAGAAGCACAGGAAAAGATCCCTCTTTGTGGGGGATATCAGTTAGACATTTGCATGTCAGGAAAAGTTTATATGCCATATCAATGTCAAACTTACAGAGAATACAATCGAAGGGAATATGAAAATGTTGCTGTCAGTTCTGACCCTCGTCTCTTTTCAAGAATGGAGACTTTGTGTGATCTTCTATTAAGTAAAATATAGTTAAATGTCATGTATATATATTTTTTTATTACTATTAACCATTTTACACTGCCAGGTTTGAACACTGGTTATTGCACATGAGCGTGCATAACCCTTATTGCTGTGTGGTGTAAAAGGGCCCAGTTGGAATAATTTGGGTTGAGTGACTCGGTATTCCAACTCGGGTAGCTTGCAGGGTTGAACACTGGTTCAACCTGGCTCGCTGTGCAGTGTAAATGGGAAGCCGAGTCGATGTGACTTGTTTCCCGTTCACTCTGTGTGGACTGTTGGCGCTTGGTGATCATATGATCTCCAAGCAAACTCCCCACCCCCCACAAGCAATGTGCAGGGTTGGAAACAGCGTGTCAGGCTCCCGGGTGCGACCCGCCTCATTCAGTCTAAAAGGAGTATAAGTATATTAACAAGCACAGACTTTTTTTTTTTTTTATTCACATCTTTGCGACTGATAATAGCAAGCAAGAATTATATCCATTAATAGTCATTTATGAAATTGTGGCACTCCAGTGCAACCGCCACTTTTATGTTAAGTTAACTTAGATGGTGAATGCAGGTGTGCAGAATTGTTCTAATTGTAGGAGCTGTGGGGATGGAGATGTTCCTTTACAGGATGTGAGTGTGTCACATCATTTTGTGACATGGTTTAAACTACTTAAATGAGTTTGACAGATTGAAAAATGTGCATTTAGAGAAGGAGTCTCCACTTTAGCTTGTGGCCCATATAGCCTTTTCCCGACATTCACAAATCTTGGAAGGATATGAGATTGTAGGGATTGTAGGCCAGACTTGCTCACCAAAATGTGAGCCCAGTTTGCAATAACTAAAATAAAGCTGTAATTGTGTGTAATATAAAAACGAGTCGGCACCAATCGCATATCCACTCAATTCCTGCCTCTCATAGCTTTATCTCTAGGTACATCCATTTTTTAATCTATCGACATAACTTTAAATACTTCTCTAGTTCATTAGACCACCCACAAATAATATTTTTTTTCTCTGGCATATACAGTATGGATCTGTGTCGCAGTATGGATGTGCTCACAATCAGCTGCACTTGGGAAGCAGCGTTCGGTTTGTACTTCCTGTATAAGCTCGCCCCCAGACTCCTCTGAAACTAGCCAATGGGAGTCTGGGGGTGGACTTATACAGGAAAGACAAGCCGAATGCTGCATCCCGAGTGCAGTGGAGGGAGCTGAGAAACACAGTACTGCTGATCCCAAGGATCAGGCAGCCAGCACATATATTACATACAGCATTAAACGTACATTAATGTTTTAACTGCCCCACCCCCGCATGCTATGTGTAGTCTGAGCTTCAGCCCATGGGCAGCAGCCACCACGGCTCACAATTGCACAAACTAGTCCTGCCTCTTTAGGCACAGGCTAGCATATTGTTAGATTAATGTAAATCTGCATGGGTGCATATGCTGGCACCCAGTTTTCTAGGCCAAGCACAGAGCAATATCAAACATTGGGGCTGATTCTGAGTCACAGGATCCCGATGTTTGAGAAGACGACAGGGGTGAGTATGGGGTGTACCCCCCTTGCCCCAACCCCCTACCCTAACCACCCCCCGTAGGTGCCTAAACCTAACACCCCCGCAGCCTAACCCTATCCCTCTGAGCGTGGTGCCTAACTCTCCCCCCGCACCCTGACTCACCAGGGCACAGCCTAACCCTCTTCCCCCGCAGCCTAAACTGAACCTCCTGCCCCCCCCCTGCGGCTTACCTGACTTGCGGTCTGGACTGCCCTTGGGTGGGATCCCGGCTGTCTGTATTCTGGCGCCGGGATGGTGTACCCATTCTGGATGCCAGTGTTGGCATTCAGAATAGGGTCAGTATTCCGGTGTCGGTAATCTGACTGCCAGGATACCGATATGCCGGGATCCTGACTGCATCCCGATACTGTGACCACTTTAGCATCTGTTGCTGTAGTAGCATCTGCAGCTGTATGCTAATGCTAGTAACAGGCCCTTCCCCTGGTGTACAAAGTGCGTCTGAATGTGCAAGGACTCAAGCAGGCCATACACTATGTCCATATCCTGAAGGAATGCACCATATTGACGCATCATTTGACCCATTGCATATGATCACTCGATCCTGGCAGAGGGCAGTTGCAGAGGTACGATAGATTGTACGATACTGTTGAACCATACAATCTATTGCACGCCAATGAGCTGGTGGTGGGGGGGCATCGTGGGACGGCTGACATCTAATGCGAGTCGTCCAGGTGTGTGGCCAGCTTCAGACACCAAATTTGAGTGCAGCCATCGGTCACACCATCGCACCAGACCAGTTGCAGGTAAAGATTCTCTGTATCTGCAACCACTTCAGCTATACAAGCTGGTCTATCGCTGTGTGTCTGAATAGCCACCTTTCTGTTACCACCCAGTCACTGCCCAGGAACGCCCAATATGTTTTTAATACACTTCTGTGTGCATCTATAATTGATGGACCCGGGTAAGCTTAGTGTAAAACAGGTAAACCGGATCAATGCAACCCAGGACCGGTGTACAGCACAGGAAGAGTCCATACTAGATGATCTCATCTCACATGCCTGCGCTGCCTCTGTGTGCAATGCCATCGCCGTCCATGGAATAATCCGTGTCCAGCCTCCTGTCTCTGTCTGAAAGGGGTCTCAGTCGGGTAACATCCAGTTTGGACCAGTGTACAAAATTTTGGGTGCAACCTGGCTTTTTAATCTGAAAGGGGTATAAAACGCTTTTGCAAAACTGTCATTTTTTGGTGGATTTTCTAGTGGTTTTGAAGACCCCAGATTTACAAAGGCATGACAACAGTTTAGAAGTAAAATAGAAGCTACCAAATGTATCAGGTGCAGTTTTGCAAACAGTTGGAAACCCACAGTCAAAGCTGCTGAAAAAAGTAGTTGATTGTCACAGGTGAGAGAGCTCAATAAGCAGCTGTGTGAGCTACAGTATCTGGTCATCAGAAGGAGAGGAATCAGTGCACTTATACACTTGTAATGAGGTCAATCTGCAAGCCAAAATTCACACTTTGGGTCTGCAGCTAATTGATCGGGCTGCGTGGTACACCCTGTGCCTATTGGAAACTCCCCCTTAATGTATTTTTTATTTCTCTCTCAATAAGATGAAACCTTAATTTCAGCCTCTAATATATTAATAAAATAGTATTGCCCTTATAAGTAGGCTTACCATACTATGCTTTTACACTGGGATACTCATGAATTATTATTTTGAACAGAGGCTGTATTGTTGGTGTCGGTATTGATAATACAGTCCTTTCTCTGTTCAAAATATGTCAATTGCTGTAGTTGGTAGCACCCCTTAAAATGATGAAGATTGAAAATATATTACTATCGGGGCATTATTCCAGAACAAGCGTTTTGGTTTTTACCATACTTCTAGTTATATTAATTGTGAGTGTGCAGATACAACACCACGTTTTGTAACACCCATGAATTACACAGGTTCTATGGCTGGGTGACTTCAAGCCTTTATTTAGACTGGTTTTAATTAGAGATGAGCGCCTGAAATTTTTCGGGTTTTGTGTTTTGGTTTTGGTTCCGCGGCCGTGTTTTGGGTTCGAACGCGTTTTGGCAAAACCTCACCGAATTTTTTTTGTCGGATTCGGGTGTGTTTTGGATTCGGGTGTTTTTTTCAAAAAACACTAAAAAACAGCTTAAATCATAGAATTTGGGGGTCATTTTGATCCCAAAGTATTATTAACCTCAAAAACCATAATTTACACTCATTTTCAGTCTATTCTGAATACCTCACACCTCACAATATTATTTTTAGTCCTAAAATTTGCACCGAGGTCGCTGTGTGAGTAAGATAAGCGACCCTAGTGGCCGACACAAACACCGGGCCCATCTAGGAGTGGCACTGCAGTGTCACGCAGGATGTCCCTTCCAAAAAACCCTCCCCAAACAGCACATGACGCAAAGAAAAAAAGAGGCGCAATGAGGTAGCTGTGTGAGTAAGATTAGCGACCCTAGTGGCCGACACAAACACCGGGCCCATCTAGGAGTGGCACTGCAGTGTCACGCAGGATGTCCCTTCCAAAAAACCCTCCCCAAACAGCACATGACGCAAAGAAAAAAAGAGGCGCAATGAGGTAGCTGTGTGAGTAAGATTAGCGACCCTAGTGGCCGACACAAACACCGGGCCCATCTAGGAGTGGCACTGCAGTGTCACGCAGGATGTCCCTTCCAAAAAACCCTCCCCAAACAGCACATGACGCAAAGAAAAAAAGAGGCGCAATGAGGTAGCTGTGTGAGTAAGATTAGCGACCCTAGTGGCCGACACAAACACCGGGCCCATCTAGGAGTGGCACTGCAGTGTCACGCAGGATGTCCCTTCCAAAAAACCCTCCCCAAACAGCACATGACGCAAAGAAAAAAAGAGGCGCAATGAGGTAGCTGACTGTGTGAGTAAGATTAGCGACCCTAGTGGCCGACACAAACACCGGGCCCATCTAGGAGTGGCACTGCAGTGTCACGCAGGATGTCCCTTCCAAAAAAACCCTCCCCAATCAGCACATGATGCAAAGAAAAAGAAAAGAAAAAAGAGGTGCAAGATGGAATTGTCCTTGGGCCCTCCCACCCACCCTTATGTTGTATAAACAAAACAGGACATGCACACTTTAACCAACCCATCATTTCAGTGACAGGGTCTGCCACACGACTGTGACTGATATGACGGGTTGGTTTGGACCCCCCCCCAAAAAAGAAGCAATTAATCTCTCCTTGCACAAACTGGCTCTACAGAGGCAAGATGTCCACCTCATCTTCACCCTCCGATATATCACCGTGTACATCCCCCTCCTCACAGATTATCAATTCGTCCCCACTGGAATCCACCATCTCAGCTCCCTGTGTACTTTGTGGAGGCAATTGCTGCTGGTCAATGTCTCCGCGGAGGAATTGATTATAATTCATTTTAATGAACATCATCTTCTCCACATTTTCTGGATGTAACCTCGTACGCCGATTGCTGACAAGGTGAGCGGCGGCACTAAACACTCTTTCGGAGTACACACTTGTGGGAGGGCAACTTAGGTAGAATAAAGCCAGTTTGTGCAAGGGCCTCCAAGTTGCCTCTTTTTCCTGCCAGTATAAGTACGGACTGTGTGACGTGCCTACTTGGATGCGGTCACTCATATAATCCTCCACCATTCTATCAATGTTGAGAGAATCATATGCAGTGACAGTAGACGACATGTCCGTAATCGTTGTCAGGTCCTTCAGTCCGGACCAGATGTCAGCATCAGCAGTCGCTCCAGACTGCCCTGCATCACCGCCAGCGGGTGGGCTCGGAATTCTGAGCCTTTTCCTCGCACCCCCAGTTGCGGGAGAATGTGAAGGAGGAGATGTTGACAGGTCGCGTTCCGCTTGACTTGACAATTTTGTCACCAGCAGGTCTTTCAACCCCAGCAGACCTGTGTCTGCCGGAAAGAGAGATCCAAGGTAGGCTTTAAATCTAGGATCGAGCACGGTGGCCAAAATGTAGTGCTCTGATTTCAACAGATTGACCACCCGTGAATCCTTGTTAAGCGAATTAAGGGCTGCATCCACAAGTCCCACATGCCTAGCGGAATCGCTCCCTTTTAGCTCCTTCTTCAATGCCTCCAGCTTCTTCTGCAAAAGCCTGATGAGGGGAATGACCTGACTCAGGCTGGCAGTGTCTGAACTGACTTCACGTGTGGCAAGTTCAAAGGGCATCAGAACCTTGCACAACGTTGAAATCATTCTCCACTGCACTTGAGACAGGTGCATTCCACCTACTATATCGTGCTCAATTGTATAGGCTTGAATGGCCTTTTGCTGCTCCTCCAACCTCTGAAGCATATAGAGGGTTGAATTCCACCTCGTTACCACTTCTTGCTTCAGATGATGGCAGGGCAGGTTCAGTAGTTTTTGGTGGTGCTCCAGTCTTCTGTACGTGGTGCCTGTACGCCGAAAGTGTCCCGCAATTTTTCTGGCCACCGACAGCATCTCTTGCACGCCCCTGTCGTTTTTAAAAAAATTCTGCACCACCAAATTCAAGGTATGTGCAAAACATGGGACGTGCTGGAATTTGCCCATATTTAATGCACACACAATATTGCTGGCGTTGTCCGATGCCACAAATCCACAGGAGAGTCCAATTGGGGTAAGCCATTCCGCGATGATCTTCCTCAGTTGCCGTAAGAGGTTTTCAGCTGTGTGCGTATTCTGGAAAGCGGTGATACAAAGCGTATCCTGCCTAGGAAAGAGTTGGCGTTTGCGAGATGCTGCTACTGGTGCCGCCGCTGCTGTTCTTGCGGCGGGAGTCCATACATCTACCCAGTGGGCTGTCACAGTCATATAGTCCTGACCCTGCCCTGCTCCACTTGTCCACATGTCCGTGGTTAAGTGGACATTGGGTACAACTGCATTTTTTAGGACACTGGTGAGTCTTTTTCTGACGTCCGTGTACATTCTCGGTATCGCCTGCCTAGAGAAGTGGAACCTAGATGGTATTTGGTAACGGGGGCACACTGCCTCAATAAATTGTCTAGTTCCCTGTGAACTAACGGCGGATACCGGACGCACGTCTAACACCAACATAGTTGTCAAGGACTCAGTTATCCGCTTTGCAGTAGGATGACTGCTGTGATATTTCATCTTCCTCGCAAAGGACTGTTGAACAGTCAATTGCTTACTGGAAGTAGTACAAGTGGGCTTACGACTTCCCCTCTGGGATGACCATCGACTCCCAGCGGCAACAACAGCAGCGCCAGCAGCAGTAGGCGTTACACGCAAGGATGCATCGGAGGAATCCCAGGCAGGAGAGGACTCGTCAGACTTGCCAGTGACATGGCCTGCAGGACTATTGGCATTCCTGGGGAAGGAGGAAATTGACACTGAGGGAGTTGGTGGGGTGGTTTGCGTGAGCTTGGTTACAAGAGGAAGGGATTTACTGGTCAGTGGACTGCTTCCGCTGTCACCCAAAGTTTTTGAACTTGTCACTGACTTATTATGAATGCGCTGCAGGTGACGTATAAGGGAGGATGTTCCGAGGTGGTTAACGTCCTTACCCCTACTTATTACAGCTTGACAAAGGGAACACACGGCTTGACACCTGTTGTCCGCATTTCTGGTGAAATACCTCCACACCGAAGAGCTGATTTTTTTGGTATTTTCACCTGGCATGTCAACGGCCATATTCCTCCCACGGACAACAGGTGTCTCCCCGGGTGCCTGACTTAAACAAACCACCTCACCATCAGAATCCTCCTGGTCAATTTCCTCCCCAGCGCCAGCAACACCCATATCCTCCTCATCCTGGTGTACTTCAACACTGACATCTTCAATCTGACTATCAGGAACTGGACTGCGGGTGCTCCTTCCAGCACTTGCAGGGGGCGTGCAAATGGTGGAAGGCGCATGCTCTTCACGTCCAGTGTTGGGAAGGTCAGGCATCGCAACCGACACAATTGGACTCTCCTTGTGGATTTGGGATTTCAAAGAACGCACAGTTCTTTGCGGTGCTTTTGCCAGCTTGAGTCTTTTCAGTTTTCTAGCGAGAGGCTGAGTGCTTCCATCCTCATGTGAAGCTGAACCACTAGCCATGAACATAGGCCAGGGCCTCAGCCGTTCCTTGCCACTCCGTGTGGTAAATGGCATATTGGCAAGTTTACGCTTCTCCTCCGACAATTTTATTTTAGGTTTTGGAGTCCTTTTTTTACTGATATTTGGTGTTTTGGTTTTGACATGCTCTGTACTATGCCATTGGGCATCGGCCTTGGCAGACGACGTTGCTGGCATTTCATCGTCTCGGCCATGACTAGTGGCAGCAGCTTCAGCACGAGGTGGAAGTGGATCTTGATCTTTCCCTAATTTTGGAACCTCAACATTTTTGTTCTCCATATTTTAATAGGCACAACTAAAAGGCACCTCAGGTAAACAATGGAGATGGATGGATTGGATACTAGTATACAATTATGGACGGGCTGCCGAGTGCCGACACAGAGGTAGCCACAGCCGTGAACTACCGCACTGTACTGTGTCTGCTGCTAATATATAGACTGGTTGATAAAGAGATAGTATACTCGTAACTAGTATGTATGTATAAAGAAAGAAAAAAAAACCACGGTTAGGTGGTATATACAATTATGGACGGGCTGCCGAGTGCCGACACAGAGGTAGCCACAGCCGTGAACTACCGCACTGTACTGTGTCTGCTGCTAATATATAGACTGGTTGATAAAGAGATAGTATACTCGTAACTAGTATGTATGTATAAAGAAAGAAAAAAAAACCACGGTTAGGTGGTATATACAATTATGGACGGGCTGCCGAGTGCCGACACAGAGGTAGCCACAGCCGTGAACTACCGCACTGTACTGTGTCTGCTGCTAATATATAGACTGGTTGATAAAGAGATAGTATACTCGTAACTAGTATGTATGTATAAAGAAAGAAAAAAAAACCACGGTTAGGTGGTATATACAATTATGGACGGGCTGCCGAGTGCCGACACAGAGGTAGCCACAGCCGTGAACTACCGCACTGTACTGTGTCTGCTGCTAATATATAGACTGGTTGATAAAGAGATAGTATACTCGTAACTAGTATGTATGTATAAAGAAAGAAAAAAAAACACGGTTAGGTGGTATATACAATTATGGACGGGCTGCCGAGTGCCGACACAGAGGTAGCCACAGCCGTGAACTACCGCACTGTACTGTGTCTGCTGCTAATATAGACTGGTTGATAAAGAGATAGTATACTCGTAACTAGTATGTATGTATAAAGAAAGAAAAAAAAACCACGGTTAGGTGGTATATACAATTATGGACGGGCTGCCGAGTGCCGACACAGAGGTAGCCACAGCCGTGAACTACCGCACTGTACTGTGTCTGCTGCTAATATAGACTGGTTGATAAAGAGATAGTATACTCGTAACTAGTATGTATGTATAAAGAAAGAAAAAAAAACCACGGTTAGGTGGTATATACAATTATGGACGGGCTGCCGAGTGCCGACACAGAGGTAGCCACAGCCGTGAACTACCGCACTGTACTGTGTCTGCTGCTAATATATAGACTGGTTGATAAAGAGATAGTATACTCGTAACTAGTATGTATGTATAAAGAAAGAAAAAAAAACCACGGTTAGGTGGTATATACAATTATGGACGGGCTGCCGAGTGCCGACACAGAGGTAGCCACAGCCGTGAACTACCGCACTGTACTGTGTCTGCTGCTAATATATAGACTGGTTGATAAAGAGATAGTATACTCGTAACTAGTATGTATGTATAAAGAAAGAAAAAAAAACCACGGTTAGGTGGTATATACAATTATGGACGGGCTGCCGAGTGCCGACACAGAGGTAGCCACAGCCGTGAACTACCGCACTGTACTGTGTCTGCTGCTAATATAGACTGGTTGATAAAGAGATAGTATACTACTAATATTATATACTGGTGGTCAGGTCACTGGTCACTAGTCACACTGGCAGTGGCACTCCTGCAGCAAAAGTGTGCACTGTTTAATTTTAATATAATATTATGTACTCCTGGCTCCTGCTATAACCTATAACTGGCACTGCAGTAGTGCTCCCCAGTCTCCCCCACAATTATAAGCTGTGTGAGCTGAGCAGTCAGACAGATATATAATATATATAGATGATGCAGCACACTGGCCTGAGCCTGAGCAGTGCACACAGATATGGTATGTGACTGACTGAGTCACTGTGTGTATCGCTTTTTTCAGGCAGAGAACGGATATATTAAATAAACTGCACTGTGTGTCTGGTGGTCACTCACTATATAATATATTATGTACTCCTGGCTCCTGCTATAACCTATAACTGGCACTGCAGTAGTGCTCCCCAGTCTCCCCCACAATTATAAGCTGTGTGAGCTGAGCAGTCAGACAGATATATATAATATTATATATAGATAATAGATGATGCAGCACACTGGCCTGAGCCTGAGCAGTGCACACAGATATGGTATGTGACTGAGTCACTGTGTGCTGTGTATCGCTTTTTTCAGGCAGAGAACGGATTATAAATAAAAGTGGTGGTCACTGGTCACTATCAGCAAAACTCTGCACTGTACACTACTGAGTACTCCTAATGCTCCCCAAAATTAGTAAATCAAGTGTCTCTCTAATCTATTCTAATTCTAAACGGAGAGGACGCCAGCCACGTCCTCTCCCTATCAATCTCAATGCACGTGTGAAAATGGCGGCGACGCGCGGCTCCTTATATAGAATCCGAGTCTCGCGATAGAATCCGAGCCTCGCGAGAATCCGACAGCGTCATGATGACGTTCGGGCGCGCTCGGGTTAACCGAGCAAGGCGGGAAGATCCGAGTCGCTCGGACCCGTGAAAAAAAACATGAAGTTCTGGCGGGTTCGGATTCAGAGAAACCGAACCCGCTCATCTCTAGTTTTAATCAGCCACAGAACCTGTGTAATTCATGAGTGTACCGGTTTAAAGGAATGATATGGTAAGCCTACTTATAACATAATTATTAATGCCTCTTTTTCTGTATAAAATGATTGCCTTTATTATAAATGTATCTACTGATTAGCCAGATAATTGCAGCAGTTTTACTACACTTTCCTTTTCCAGTGGTTTAGTCCATTTATAAAACACTGCACATTGCCAATGGTTTGAGAATAGGTGGTAGATTTATTAAAGCAGTGGTCCCCAAATGCAGTCCTCAAGGCACCTTCACATTCCAGGTTTTAAGACTATCCATGGCTGAGCAAAGATGGTTAAATCAAATTTACTGAGGTGCTAATTAAGTCACCTATGTCCAAGCATGGTTTTCCTTAAAGCCTCTGCATTAAAGTTTCTAAACAGACAAATGGTGGTGTTGGGATGTAGTTATGTGACCGGTGGTCAGGATTACCTCACCCTACATCCTGTCGGCTGAGAATCCTGCCGGTCGGCATGCTGACCAGCAGGGACTATTCCCATTATGCCCACCCCCCCGGCGTTGGGATGCAGACCGTCGGGATCTTGAACGCCGGCATCCCGATACACACTCGTGGTGTTGCCCATAGCAAACAAACAGATTCTAGCTATCAAGTCTCTGTTGCATTCTGGAATATGATAAACATAATCTGGTTGCTATGGGCAACACCACCTTGTTTTATAAGCTTTAGTAAATCGACCCCTAAAGCCCATTTCAAACATGCAACTATAGCCCAGGATTTTGCACCTAAACGCGCATCAACCCGGGATTTCCCGGGTCACTGACCTTGCACTCAACCAGGGTGATGGAGCTGAGACTTGTTCATGTTTGTACACAGCTGCAAACTTTTAGGCTAGAAAATTTCTAATCATCGCAAGTGAAGCTGCTGCCCAGAAAAGAAGATAGATGCCCACTAGAGCCATCGCAAACTGATTCACAACTGCGTACTAGTATGCAGATTATACGTAATAGCAAGGAAAATCGACCCCTATGATAGCAGACTGGACACTGACAGGGACTATTCCACGACACCCGTAGAGTGGGAAAAGAACCTGTGGCGAGCACAGCGAACCATCGAGCCCACAAGGGGCTTCGTTGTGCTCGCCCCCAGTAATCTAAATACCGGGGTCCCAGAGTCAGTATGGTGACCAGCAGTATCCCAAACGCTGGTCACCCATACCCATCCCATTTAAAGGGATAATGTGGTAAACCTATAAAAACAGAAGTTAGGGCCAGTGTTCCTAAAATGATTGCAAGAAGTGTCTATACAGGAGGTTCTTCCCAAAAGTGCATTGGGGTGTGCATCTGAATAAGCCGTGGCACAGGAGAAAATAGCTACATTTACAAAAAGAGGAAATGAGACCTTGGTTATACATGTATCTTTGTGTCTTTCATTATTTTATGTTTATTTTTTTTAAACCTTTTATGAACAAATAAGAAAACAGAAAAAATAATGAAACTGTTGGATTTGTTTGAATATATGCTGACGGGATTAGCAGTTTTTATAAGGGGAATTTCATTAAGAGATAAAGATGTGTTAATTTGGTTGTTAAGCATGTTAATTAATTCTCCAATTGTTTCTTTGTCAGCCAGCTGTTAACATGTCACTTGCATTGATACTGAGCTCTCTGAGCTATGGCCACTGTAGAGTACAGTTTCACACCAGATAAGAGACACCCTGCATTCTAAGAGGTGTCAGGACCCAACCTCCTGCTGAGACTAGACAGTCACTTCTACATGGCTTAGCTGCTTGTTGACCTGAAGGTGATACTAACACCTACAGTATGATGACTGGGTTGAACAAACAAAAAACAGCTTTCTCATCTCTATCCCTTCTGTCAAATAGTTTTCTTAACATCTTTTACTTCCTATTATTATTATTATGATGTGCTTTTTTATATTTTAGAAAATTGCCTTTGTATGTAGTCACAACAATATGTGCTGGTTATTCTTACAGGATAAATCATAGTTGACGACTATCACTGATATCCAGAGGGAGTTCCAGGTTTTATAGGCCCTACACACTGGCCGTTTTTTTGAAAGATATGAACGATCTCGTTCATAAATGAACGAGAACTCGTTCATATCTTTCAGTGTGGAGACTCCAGCGATGAACGATGCGCGTCCCCGCGCTCGATCATCGCTGGTCTCCCGTCGGCTGTGCATGCAGGCCAATATGGACGATCTCGTCCATATTTGCCTGCACTTCAATGCAGCCGCGTGACGGGGGGAGTGAAGAAACTTCACTCCCCCCGTCACTGCCCCCCCGCCGCCGGGTCGCTCGTCGGCCGTATCCGCCGTCGGGCAGCTCGGCGGCGGGTCGGCCAGTGAGTAGGGCCCTTTACAGATGTGTGTCTGGAATTATTAATACCTGCAAAGTACAATTTCTGGTATTATGTATACTATTTTATGGGCTTCATATTAATTGTGGGTTCAATTCAGCACAGATTGAATAGCGTCGGTAATTAGCTCCCGGTGCTATGCAATTTAGCGCAATGTGACGCCCGGAGGGGTGTGAGCAGAAATCCGACAAAGTGCTGGTGCAATGCTGATTTCTGCCCTTAGCGTAGCGGAAACAGCATCGCGCCAGGCACTTTAGTTGGAGAA
Organism: Pseudophryne corroboree; assembly: GCF_028390025.1. Taxonomy (NCBI): domain Eukaryota; kingdom Metazoa; phylum Chordata; class Amphibia; order Anura; family Myobatrachidae; genus Pseudophryne; species Pseudophryne corroboree. Next base: position 629,591,361 of record NC_086444.1, on the reverse strand, counting down.
TGCCAGTTCTCACGACAAAACACCCTGTTTAGTCCGCAAGAACTGTCCTTCTCCGACATGACAGCACGCTGAATTGAATAGCACCGGGATTGAATCGAGCCCTTTGAATGAGAAGTACAAATGCAAATGAATGACATTATAACCAACTTTAGCACACATGGGAATTATGGGCCTTATTCAGCTTCTGTTGCAAAATCGCAAATCGGACGATTATCAACTGACTGTGCATGTGCTCTGCACGTATTGCACGTACACGACCTGCGATTTGCTTTTCTTCATCTTGTCGGGATTATGGGCCTTATTCAGCTTCAGTTGCAAAATCACAACTCAGATGATTATCGACCGACTGCGCATGTGCTGTGAACATATTGCATGTACACGACCCGCGATTTACGTTTCTTCATCTTGCCGGGATGCGATTGCAGATTGATTGATAGGCGGCGGGCATTCGTGGGTGTACACATGGCATTTGGGGAGTGGTTTGGGAAATGCAGGCGTGTCATGGCCGTTTTCGGAGTGTGCATCTGATGTCAGCTGCAATTCCTGCGTCTTAAAACATGGCGCCCAGTGCGACTGTATTCTCATTATTCTGAGAAGCCCTAGCTCATCTACAAGTGTCGATGTTACTTGATTTCTACATATGCATTACAGTTATGTGACTGCACACATAATTTTGCGAATGCATCGGTCGCCATCTTTTCCCTTCCTGGGCGGCTCTTCACGTGCGATTTTTAGCAGATTGAGAAAATTGCAATTTCTGTCTCAATAGTGATACAAGCTGAATAAGGTTTTATAGTCTACCTAGAGTCCCTTGTACCATGAGGTCCTTGGGTGCACTTGCTTAGACCCAAAGTGCAAATTATTTTTAATGTAGGCAGCTATGGTAAAATGAAGGTGTACTTCACACATGATGTACTAAGCCTTGGAGAGAGATAAATTGGCTGGTACTTTATCTCTCTCCACCTTATTTCTCTCCAAGGCTTAGTACATCTGCCCCATGTAAACAATATAAGGTTGTTTCAAGTATTATGCAGTGTGGTGATTGGATGACACAAACGTTGCAAAATAACAGGCACAAACAAAAGTATGCCAACATGTTTGGGTTTATATATTTATGTATCAGACCTCCTGTTGCCCAAAATCCTTACTAAAAATGATTTATGAATAGTAACAATTCTGATTTTTTTTTTTTCGTAGCTAACAACAACCGGTCCGTACGGAGGCAACAGTTTTACTGTACTACTGCAAAGTTCTGGGATCTACAGTTCAAAACCTGTATTTGGGAGTATGTATTGCCTAATTATGTGATTGTAGCTATGTTACACACAAGAGATCCACGTTTGCTAGAGATGGAATACTATTTATTGTATAAGGGGGTTGATAAATCAAGCAGTGTAAGGAGTGGAGAAGTGGTCCAGTGGAGAAGTTGCCCACAGCAACCAATCTGCATCTACCTATTATTATATAGAGTTGATGTGCTCAATAACTTTTCTGCACAGGAGGTCACATGATGCAGAAGCCCTATATGAGCTGAGGGAAGGGGCATAGCTATTCTCAATGGGGCCCCATAGCAAACTTTTTAGGGTCCCCACCACCCTTGCACCGCAAATCTATCCCAATCCCCCCCCCCCCTGCACCTCATCACATCCGCCTGACTCTCGCTGCCCACCCCTCCTCCCCTCACAGCTTAGTGGTGTGCTGCACTCACCTCCTCTGCCCGTGGCCTCTCCTCTAGCAGTGCGCTGCCGCACAGTTGCTGCCAGTGTCCCGCCCGGCTCCGTCACTCTGTCCCCACTGATGCAGAGAGGACCAGGCTAAACAATGCCACGCCTCCTGCCAGCACCAGCGACCAGCGTGAACGGAGACAGACCCAGCACTAACACCAACAGCAAATGTGCATGCAGCAGCAGCAGCACACTGCCAAAAGAGAAGCCATGGGGCACAGGAGAAGTCAGTGTGTGTGCAGGGGGAGGGCCGGGCCCCCCCCGGAGACGACCTGGGCCCCGTAGCAGCTGCACCTCCTGTTCCTACGCCTATGGCTGAGGGGCTGCTGATAGCCACAATTGCCACACTTAACTGATGAATTTTTTCTCCTATAAAACTGCTTAGAAATTGTTATTTTTTTCTGAAATACTTATTAAAATATAAAAAGTGTTTTTAATAGTGTATTAAAATTTTTTATGAAAAATATATATCTAGAGGGCGTTTTGCCCCCCCCCCATGTCCATAGCCCCCCATTATAAAATAATTCCCCACCCCCAATGACAACAGAACCCCCAGTATACTTAAATCCTTTTAATTGTACCACCCCCCCCCACACACACCTCCTTAATAGTAAAAAAAGTTTTATAAACCACCCCTGTTAATTACCCCTTTTTTGTTCACCCCCCATCCCATCGCCAATGTATTTTTTTTAATTATTATTATTTTAACTCCCCTCCAGCATAATTTAATTTTATATTCAATCTCTCACCCCTCCCCCCCCCCCCCCCCAGTGTTTGATGCCCCTGGGAGTTCCAGCAGTAAACGCTACCTACCCCCATAGGCATACATGGAGAGTGCAACGGAGTGTGTGCAGGAGTCCCCACTGCTGCAGCTGATCTCTGCACAAGCAGAGATCAGCCAAAATGTGCTGGTAGAGAAACTAAGGGGGTCTATTTATGGAGCAGTAAAAAGAGTGGAGAAGTGAGCCAGTGGAGAAGTTGCCCATGGCAACCAATCAGCTTTAAGGTATCTGTTATCAAGTGCATTATATGGTCTAATGGTTAGCATTACTGCCGCACAGCACTGAGGTCATTGGTTCAATTACTACTATAGCCCTAACTGTGTGGAGTTTGTATATTCTCCCCGTGCTTGTGTGGGTTTCCTCCGGGTACTCCGGTTTCCTCCCACAATCCAAACATGTATACTGGTAGGTTAATTGGCTCCCAATTAAAAATTAACCCTAGCATGAAGGTGTCTGCATGTACATGTCATAGGGAATATAATAATAGAGTTTAAGCTCCACTGGGGCAGAGACTGATGTGAATGGCCAAAATATTCTTTGTAAAGCTCTGCGGAATATGTGTGCACTATATAAGTAACTGGTAATAATAATAATAAAACATAAAAATGAGATAAAATGATAACTAGCAGCTGCTTGGTTGCCATGGGCAACTTCTCCACTGGCTCACTTCTCCACTTTTTTTCACTGCTCCATGAATAGACCCCTATATTCCCCTCCCCACACTGTGGTTCCCTGAGCATGCGCCCCAGAAACAGAAAGCCGGCCACACAGCATTCTGGTGCACAATTCTGGAAGTGATGTTGACGTGGGATCTGTGCAGCCAGAGGAGGTTAGTTCTGCACTTGTGCAGTACGGATCTCCTCATCTACTAGCAGAGGCACCCTGCATGCAGCGCGTCACATGTGATGTGACCTAGCCAGGTAACATACGGCTCTGGTTGTGTAATACCCTGGAACTGTAAGCACACATCAACTGTGGCACTACAGGTGCCAGCATGACTAATAAAAGTAAAATGTTTGCTGGAGTTGCATAGCACTGAGCCAGCAGCCTACAGCTTGCAGCACCGAAGGGGTTAATAGCCCAACTCACAGTAAGACAGATCAGTCTGCAAAAAGCAAATGCAAGACTCACCAAGTTGCAACTCAGGGCGGGAAATCCCAGATAGAATATCTCCCTGGGAGTAAAAGGTTATAAAAGGCTGTCATGCAGCAGCAGCAGCAGCATTGTCCAATGTCTTTGCAGCCTGGTGTCTTTGCAGCCCAGAAGCTTGGAGGGTTAGCAGAAGCACGTGTGTTAGCTAGGAGAGAAGCGTGGTGTGTGAGCTGGAAAGATGTAACCCCAGTGAGGGCTCCCCACATGTTTAGGTGGGGAGAGATGCCAGCCACAGCAAGGCACATGACAGAAGTAGACACCGCAGTGTGAGAGCAGCAGTACTCAGAATCCAGTGAGGGGGTGATGCAGTGAGAAGAATGTGCCACAGGTGTGTCTCATGAGAAGAGGTATCTGGGGAGTGGTCGGAAGCCACGCGGCATGATTAGAAGCCCCCCATGGACAAGAGTCCTCGCTAGGACAGAGAGACGGTAACCTGGTATGTGTAGCACTACTGGTCACAGAATGCCCTGGTATTTAATGCTGTTCGCCATGTTCATGCCGCTGCAATTAAGTCATGCGCTGGAGGAGGTGCCCTGATATGTGATCTAATGTAACCGTTATGCTTTGTGCTGGAGGAGGTGCATTAAGAAGTTATCCCTGCTTTGATGTTAAAATAAACGTTATGCTGTTTTATGAGATGGCCTGGCGCCCAATTCTTTATGCGCTGCACCGACACCTGTAGTCCACTCCCACAATGCACCTGTAATTAAACACCTGATTATTCAGGGGACCCTCTGGTATCTGTGCCTGAACCCATGACCAGCCGGGGCAGAGTAAGTGTGATGCACTATACATAGTGACTGCAGATTTTGCATACCTAGTACCAGTGGGGTTTTACAGTTGCATCACATGCGACAATGCCAGAAAAGTGGTTAAAAATGTATATAACCACAAACATGTTACTATGTTGGATTCCGGCAACTGCAGATTGGGGAGAGTAGTCTTTTGAAACATGCATCATGATACCCACCTGTCTCACAATAACAACGATGAGCCTTTGAAATACATACTTTATTAAGGTTTGCCACCTGATAAAATATCACTTGTGTTCCTGGACATACAGTATAGTTGAGAAGTGGAGCAGCATACAGAACACCACCTCTTCATGTTGGAAGTTAAAGATGGAGAAAGTCCCCTCCGTAAGACTTTGTTCCCATTCACCCATGATTGATTAGTTGCTTTAGCAGAGTTTCCTTATGATTTGATGTCACTAATGCTTTGCATACATTATACAGTTACAGTGTCTGGGAGATATGGCTTGTATTGGCAGATTACCCAGATAATTGTACTGTGTATGAACGCGACTGATCCACAAATATTGATCGGTCAGAAATGCCGAATTGGCCATCATGTCTGTCCGATGTGATATTTTGGAGTTGCAAGTCTGCCACATTGGGCAGTGTATGCCCTGCTGCAGCCAACCGACGGACACTTTCCCTGTTCCTTCTCTGGGGAGGTAGCCAGATATCATGTGGCCATATACCGAGAGGTATTCACTATAAGATATCTCTATGGAGAAATGTACATATGTTGGTACCGTTCTTCTGCTTCTCACCTTGGACCTGCACACTGACTCACATCCATGCCTGGTCCGCAATGTGCAGGCAAGGTTGGGGTTAAGACTCAACTGCTGACATCATCAGCAATAGGGACTCAGGATGGGACTGTATTAGCACAGTGAGTAACTGCCCTCACCATACCAACAAGGACAGTAGGCACATTTCTCTATCGTCCTAAGTGGATGCTGGGGTTCCTGAAAGGACCATGGGGAATAGCGGCTCCGCAGGAGACAGGGCACAAAAAAGTAAAGCTTTTACCAGATCAGGTGGTGTGCACTGGCTCCTCCCCCTATGACCCTCCTCCAGACTCCAGTTAGATTTTGTGCCCGAACGAGAAGGGTGCAATCTAGGTGGCTCTCCTAAAGAGCTGCTTAGAGAAAGTTTAGCTTAGGTTTTTTACTTTACAGTGAGTCCTGCTGGCAACAGGATCACTGCAACGAGGGACTTAGGGGAGAAGTAGTGAACTCACCTGCGTGCAGAGTGGATTTGCTGCTTGGCTACTGGACACTAGCTCCAGAGGGACGATCACAGGTACAGCCTGGATGGTCACCGGAGCCGCGCCGCCGGCCCCCTTGCAGACGCTGAAGAGAGAAGAGGTCCAAAATCGGCGGCTGAAGACTCCTGAGTCTTCATAAAGGTAGCGCACAGCACTGCAGCTGTGCGCCATTTTCCTCTCAGCACACTTCACACAACAGTCACTGAGGGTGCAGAGCGCTGGGGGGGGCGCTCTGAGAGGCAAATAAAAACCTTATTAGAGGCAAAAAATACCTCACATATAGCCCACAGAGGCTATATGGAGATATTTAACCCCTGCCTAACTTCAAAAATAGCGGGAGACGAGCCCGCCGAAAAAGGGGCGGGGCCTATCTCCTCAGCACACAGCGCCATTTTCTCTCACAGAAAAGCTGGAGAGAAGGCTCCCAGGCTCTCCCCTGCACTGCACTACAGAAACAGGGTTAAAACAGAGAGGGGGGGCACTGATTTTGGCGATATTGTATATATATAAAAGATGCTATAAGGGAGAAACACTTATATAAGGTTGTCCCTATATAATTATAGCGTTTTTGGTGTGTGCTGGCAGACTCTCCCTCTGTCTCCCCAAAGGGCTAGTGGGTCCTGTCCTCTGTCAGAGCATTCCCGGTGTGTGTGCTGTGTGTCGGTACGTGTGTGTCGACATGTATGAGGACGATGTTGGTGAGGAGGCGGAGAAATTGCCTGTAATGGTGATGTCACTCTCTAGGGAGTCGACACCGGAATGGATGGCTTATTTAGAGAATTACGTGAGAATGTCAACACGCTGCAAGGTCGGTTGACGACATGAGACGGCCGACAATCTATTAGGACCGGTCCAGGCGTCTCAGAAACACCGTCAGGGGTTTTTTAAAAAACGCCCATTTACCTCAGTCGGTCGACACAGACACAGACACGGACACTGAATACAGTGTCGACGGTGAATAAACAAACGTATTTCTCATTAGGGCCACACGTTAAGGGCAATGAAGGAGGTGTTACGTGTTTCTGATACTACAAGTACCACAAGAAAGGGTATTATGTGGGAGTGAAAAAACTACCTGTAGTTTTTCCTGAATCAGATAAAATAAAATGAAGTGTGTGAGGATGCGTAGGGTTACCCCGATAGCAAATATTGGCGTTATACCCTTTCCCGCCAGAAATTAGGGTACGTTGGGAAACACCCCTTAGGGTGATAAGGCGCTCACACGCTTATCAAGTGGCGTTACCGTCTCCAGATACGGCCGCCCTCAAGGAGCCAGCTGATAGGAAGCTGGAAAAATATCCTAAAAAGTATATACACACATACGGTGGTTATACTGCGACCAGCGATCGCCATCAGCCTGGAGATGCAGTGCTGGGTTGGCTTGGTCGGATTCCCTGACTGAAAATATTTTATTCATGTAGAGCATTTAATAGGATGCATTCTATATATATGTATGTGAGATGCACAGAGGGATATTTGCTCTCTGGCATCAAGATAAGTGCGTTGTCCATATCTCCCAGAAGATGTCAGGGACACGACAGTGGTCAGGTGATACAGATCCCATACGGCAGATGGAAGTATTGCTGTATAAAGGGAAGGAGTTATTTGGGGGTCGGTCCATCGGACCTGGGGACCACAGCAACAGCTGGGAAATCCAACCTTTTTTACCCCAAGTTACATCTCAGCTAAAAAAGACACCGTCTTTTCAGCCTCAATCTTTCCTTTCCCATGAGGGCATGCAGGCAAAAGGCCAGTCATATCTGCCCAGACATAGAGGTAAGGGAAGTAGACTGCAGCAGGCAGCCCTTTCCCAGGAAAAGAAGCCCTCCACCGCGTCTGCCAAGTCCTCAGCATGACGCTGGGGCCGTGCAAGCGGACTCAAGGTGGGGGGGTAGTCTCAAGAGTCTCAGGGCGCAGTGGGATCACTCGCAAGTTGACCCCTAGATCGTACGAGTATTATCCCAGGGGTAAAGATTGGAGAGTCGAGACATCTTCTCCTCGCAGGTTCCTGAAGTCTGCTTTACCAACGGCTCCCTCCGACAGGGAGGCAGCATTGGAAACAATTCACAAGCTGTATATCCAGCAGGTGATAATCAAAGTACCCCTCCTACGACAAGGAAAAGGGTATTATTTTTCCACACTATATGGTGGTACTGAAGCCAGACGGCTTGGTGACACATAGTCTAAATCTAAAATGTTTTGAACACTTACATAAAAGGTTCAAATCGAGATAAAGTCACTCAGAGCAGTGATAGCGAACCGGAAAAAAGGGGACTATATGGTGTCCCTGGACATCAAGGATTACCTCCATGTCCAAATTTTGTCCTTCTCATCAAGGGTACCTCTGGTTCGTGGTACAGAACTGTCAATATCAGTTTCAGACGATGCCGTTTGAATTATCCACGGCACCCCGGGCCTTTTTACCAAGGTAATGGCCGAAAAGATGTTTCTTCAAAGAAAAAAGGCATCTAAATTATCCCTTACTTGCACGACCTAAAAAGGGCAAGTTCCAGAGAACAGTTGGAGGTCGGAAGAGCACTATCTAAAGTAGTTCTTCGACGGCACGACTGGATTCTAAATATTCCAAGAATCGCAGCTGTTTTCCGACGATACGTCTGCTGTTCCTAGGGATGATTCTGGACACGGTTCAGAAAAAGGTTTTTCTTCCCGAGGAAAAAGCCACGGAGTTATCCGACCTGTCAGGAACCTCCTAAAACCAGGAAAGGTGTCTGTACATCAATGCACAAGAGTCCTGGGAAAAATGGTGGCTTTTTACGAAGCAATTCCATTCGACAGATTCCATGCAAGAATTTTCCAAAGGGATCTGTTGGACAAATGGTCAGGGTCGCATCCTCAGATGCACCTGCGAATAACCCTGTCGCCAAGGACAAGGGTATATCTTCTGTGGTGGTTGCAAAAGGCTCATCTATTGGAGGGCCGCAGATTCGGCATACAGGATTTGATCCTGGTGACCACGGACGCCAGCCTGAGAGGCTGGGGAGCAGTCACACAAGGAAGAAACTTCCAGGGGGTATGGACGAACCTGGAAAAGTCTCTTCACATAAACATTCTGGTACTAAGAGCAATCTAAAATGCTCTAAGCCAGGCGGAACCACTCCTGCAAGGAAAACCGGTGTTGATTCAGTCGGACAACATCACGGCGGTCGCCCATGTAAACAGACAGGGCGGCACAAGAAGCAGGAGTGCAATGGCAGAAGCTGCCAAGATTCTTCGCTGGGCGGAGAATCACGTAATAGCACTGTCAGCAGTGTTCTTCCCGGGCGTGGACAACTGGGAAGCAGACTTCCTCAGCAGACACGATATTCACCCGGGAGAGTGGGGTCTTCATCCAGAAGTCTTCCACATGCTAATAAACTGTTGGGAAAGACCAATGGTAGACATGATGGCGTCTCGCCTCAACAAGAAACTGGACAAGTATTGCGCCAGGTCAAGAGATCCACAGGCAATAGCTGTGGACGCATTGGTAACACCTTGGGTGTACAAATCAGTATATGTGTTTCCTCCTCTGCCTCTCATACCAAAGGTATTGAAGATTATACGGTGAAGAGGAGTAAGAACAATACTAGTGGCTCCGGATTGGCCAAGAAGGACTTGGTACCCGGAACTTCAAGAGTTGGTCACGGACGACCCGTGCCCTCTACTTCTGAGAAGGGACCTGCTACAACAGGGTCCCTGTCTTTTTCAAGACTTACCGCGGCTGCGTTTGACGGCATGGCGGTTGAACGCCAGATCCTAAAAGGGAAAGGCATTCCAGAAGAAGTCATTCCTACCTTGATTAAGGCAAGGAAGGAAGTCACCGCGAAACATTATCACCGCATTTGGCGAAAATATGTCGCGTGGTGCGAGGATCGGAGTGTTCCGACGGAGGAATTTCAACTGGGTCGTTTCCTACATTTCCTACAATCAGGATTGTCTATGGGTCTCAAATTGAGATCTATTAAGGTTCAAATTTCGGCCCTGTCAATATTCTTCCAAAAAGAATTGGCCTCAGTTCCTGAGGTACAGACTTTTGTTAAAGGAGTACTGCATATACAGCCTCCTGTGTTGCCTCCGGTGGCACCGTGGGATCTAAATGTAGTTTTAGATTTCCTCAAATCCCATTGGTTTGAACCATTGAAAAAGGTGGATTTTAAATATCTCACATGGAAAGTGACTATGTTACTGGCCCTGGCTTCCGCCAGGAGAGTATCTGAATTGGCGGCTTTATCTTATAAAAGCCCTTATCTAATCTTCCATTCGGATAGGGCAGAACTGAGGACTCGTCCGCATTTTCTCCCTAAGGTGGTATCAGCGTTTCACCTGAACCAACCTATTGTGGTGCCTGCGGCCACTGGCGACTTGGAGGACTCCAAGTTGTTGGACGTTGTCAGAGCCTTAAAAATATACATTTCAAGGACGGCTGAAGTCAGAAAATCTGACTCGCTGTTGATACTATATGCACCCAACAAGTTGGGTGCCCCTGCTTATAAGCAGACGATTGCTCGTTGGATTTGTAACACAATTCAACTTGCTCATTCTGTGGCAGGCCTGCCACAGCCTAAATCTGTTAAGGCCCATTCCACAAGGAAGGTGGGCTCATCTTGGGCGGCTGCCCGAGGGGTCTCGGCATTACAATTCTGCCGAGCAGCTACGTGGTCGGGGGAAAACACGTTTGTAAAATTCTACAAATTTGATACCCTGGCAAAAGAGGACTTGGAATTCTCTCATTCGGTGCTGCAGAGTCATCCGCACTCTCCCGCCCGTTTGGGAGCTTTGGTATAATCCCCATGGTCCTTTCAGGAACCCCAGCATCCACTTAGGACGATAGAGAAAATAAGAATTTACTTACCGATAATTCTATTTCTCGGAGTCCGTAGTGGATGCTGGGCGCCCATCCCAAGTGCGGATTATCTGCAATACTGTACATAGTTATTGTTAACAAATTCGGGTTATATTGTTAAGGAGCCATCTTTAAGAGGCTCTTTCTGTTATCATACTGTTAACTGGGTTTAGATCACAAGTTGTACGGTGTGATTGGTGTGGCTGGTATGAGTCTTACCCGGGATTCAAATTGCCTCCCTTATTGTGTACGCTCGTCCGGGCACAGTACCTAACTGGAGTCTGGAGGAGGGTCATAGGGGGAGGAGCCAGTGCACACCACCTGATCTGGTAAAAGCTTTACTTTTTTGTGCCCTGTCTCCTGCGGAGCCGCTATTCCCCATGGTCCTTTCAGGAACCCCAGCATCCACTACGGACTCCGAGAAATAGAATTATCGGTAAGTAAATTCTTATTATTAGCCCTCTGTGTTGTGCCTTATATGATTACAGTGAAGAGCTAATAACAATTAGGCAGCCAGTGTGAGCTAGTTACGGAGCGCAGCCTTCCAGCAACCTAGTAGTGAAGGGCTGATTCATTTTCTGTTTACTTACATGTTGCAGTGAGAGACCTGCTACTACAAATAGTTTATAGCCTTAAGAGGGAACTGTGTTCAGTGTGCAGCCAGCTTACAGCCCTAAGAAAGAACTGTGCTACCCAATTTGCAGTGCCATTGAGTTAATAGTACACTGCCACCTTGTGGACATTAGATGCATTACCGTGAACCTTTCAGTCAAAGGAATATTGCTGGCCACCTTGTGGACATTAGAGACACTGCAGTGATCTTCTTAGGTAAAAGTGCATTGATGCTGATGATGTATGTTTATCATATTTGTGAAATGTTTGCTTAATATTGAATTATATTGATACTACTGTGGCGCTAACCTGAAAGATTTTCCTGTGACAATTACTGTTGTTCGCATGTACCTTGCCTGGTATGAATTTTGCATAATTAACCTTTACCATCCTGAACAGCATGTGACACCTTGGTTCTGTTAAATAAAACTCTTGTCACTGTCCAAATGTGTAGTGACTTGTTAGGGGTCTCTGGGTGTCCTCATCTCTCTGCCTAATCACCAAGGGAGTCCAGTAGAAGGCGTGCTGAAGGAGACCGGGACAGACGTCCGCAACCGGGGAATCCAGGTTCCACACACCAGCATTTGACTACTAGTGGTTTATAAGGGTGGTCTTCTGTATGCCGGCGGTCGGGCTCCCGGCGCTCAGTATTCCGGCGCCGGGAGCCCGACAGCCGGCATACCGACAGTTATTTTCCCTTGTGGGGGTCCACGACCCCCATAGAGGGAGAATAAAATAGTGTGGCACGCGTAGCGCGCCACCGTGCCCGTAGCGTGGCGAGCGCAGCGAGCCCGCAAGGGGCTCATTTGCGCTCGCCACGCTGTCGGTAAGCCGGCGGTCGGGCTCCCGGCGCCGGTATGCTGGTCGCCGGGAGCCCGACCGCCGGCCAGCCGTAGTGAACCCGTTTATAACACTAAGTCTTCGAAAGTGATAAAGTGGAGAGAGATAAAGTACCAGCCAATCAGCTCCCAACTGCCATGTTACAGATTGTGTTTGAAAAATGATAGTTAGGAGCTGATTTGTTGCTACTTAATCTCCATCTATTTTATTTTTCTCCAAGGCTTAGTACATAGACCCCTGGCTTCTAGGCTAATGCCACGTACGCCCATAATATCTGTTGCGGGTCAGGCTGTCAGATAAAATGTCTGCTAGTTTGACAGACTTATAACCATGTTTGCCCAGCATTAGCATAACAATTACCAATAAAATTGTATATTTTAGAATATTTTTATTCATTAAAGGTTTGGACAAATTACAAAAAAGTACTTTCAATAAGATATCTAGAAGATAAATACATAGGATATGACAGAGGTTCCCAAACGCGGTCCTCAAGGTACCCCAACGGTCCTGGTTTTAAATGTATTCATGCTTGGCCACAGGTGACTTAATTAGCACTTTAGTCAATTTGATTTAACCATCTGCTGAGCCATGGATATGCCTAAAACCTGGACTGTTGGGGAGCTTTGAGGACCGCGTTTGGGAACCTCTGGGATATGAACATACTGTATACTTGATAAGCAATGTGCAATGTATAGCAGAACTCTCATGCATTGGTTTCTGTTCAAGGAAAGGAAAATCACTAAGCACACAAAGTAAAATAAAAATAGAAACAAGGTTGAAAAGAAAGCAAGGTGTGACTGGGGCATGTACAGTGGTTCTTGTCATACCCTTTTGCTTGTTCAGATATCTTGGAACAGCCTTATGTGGATTGAAGGTTTTTGTATTCCTGAGTTACAGGCACATCTGTCAGGACCTTCAAGCTGTAGGTGTAGGCGTTAAGTCTTCCATCTGCATAGTATCCCCTGACCTTCAGATCCAACCATTAGACAGTGGGGTGAATTGTTGCTGCATTGGGAATAAGACATAAGGATGGAGAGGGTGACCTTCCGGCGCCCCGCCGGCTTGCTCTAATCAAATAACTGGAGACGAGACTGGTAATTTTGTGCAAAGAATAAATGGTCACAGCTTTATTTCCACCTAATACCAAAAAACACACCATTGCAGGGTAAAACAAGGAGAGGAAGCGGTGCACGGCTCTCCCGCTGTTTAGAGAAACGACTGGGGCGTGCCTTACGCCGCCTTACCGGCGCCGACCACGCCCCCCTCCCCACCTGAGGCGTGCCCGGCCCGCCCTTGCGAGCCGACGGACCACGCCCCGTGCGCTGGGGGACCAGCTACCATGTGCATAACACCCACATATCCAACAATAGATAGATTGTTGGGAGGGGCTGGGAAAGACCCGGCGGAAGGTGGGATGTCCTTAAGAAAGACTATAGGGACTTAGGAAAGAAACTGAAGGCAAGGTTATCTAAGGTAATATTCTCGGAATTATTACCCGTGCCACGTGCTAGTCCAGGGAGGCAGAGGGAGATTAGGGAGGTAAATGTTAGAGATGAGCGGGTTCGGTTTCTCTGAAACCGAACCCGCACGAACTTCATGTTTTTTTCACGGGTCCGAGCAGACTCGGATCCTCCCGCCTTGCTCGGTTAACCCGAGCGCGCCCGAACGTCATCATGACGCTGTCGGATTCTCGCGAGACTCGGATTCTATATAAGGAGCCGCGCGTCGCCGCCATTTTCACACGTGCATTGAGATTGATAGGGAGAGGACGTGGCTGGCGTCCTCTCCATTAGAAATTAGATTAGAAGAGAGAGAGAGATTGTGCAGAGTCAGACAGAGTTTACCACAGTGACCAGTGCAGTTGTTGTTAGTTAACTTTTATTTATTTTAATATATATCCGTTCTCTGCTATATCCGTTCTCTGCCTGAAAAAAAACGATACACAGCAGCAGCCAGTCACACAGTGTGACTCAGTCTGTGTGCACTCAGCTCAGCCCAGTGTGCTGCACATCAATGTATAAAAGGCAAAGCTTATAATAATTGTGGGGGAGACTGGGGAGCACTGCAGGTTGTTATAGCAGGAGCCCCCAGGAGTACATAATATTATATTAATTTAAAATTAAACAGTGCACACTTTTGCTGCAGGAGTGCCACTGCCAGTGTGACTAGTGGTGACCACAGTGCCTGACCACCAGTATAGTAGTATATTCATTGTTGTATGTATTGTATACTATCTCTTTATCAACCAGTCTATATTAGCAGCAGACACAGTACAGTGCGGTAGTTCACGGCTGTGGCTACCTCTGTGTCGGCAGTCGGAACTCGGCAGGCAGTCCGTCCATCCATAATTGTATTACAATATATACCACCTAACCGTGGTATTTTTTTTTCTTTCTTTATACCGTCATAGTGTCATACTAGTTGTTACGAGTATACTACTATCTCTTTATCAACCAGTGTACAGTGCGGTAGTTCACGGCTGTGGCTACCTCTGTGTCGGCAGTCGGCAGGCAGTCCGTCCATCCATAATTGTATTATTATTATAATATATACCACCTAACCGTGGTTTTTTTTCCATTCTTTATACCGTCGTCATAGTGTCATACTAGTTGTTACGAGTATACTACTATCTCTTTATCAACCAGTGTACAGTGCGGTAGTTCACGGCTGTGGCTACCTCTGTGTCGGCAGTCGGCAGGCAGTCCGTCCATCCATAATTGTATTATTATTATAATATATACCACCTAACCGTGGTTTTTTTTCCATTCTTTATACCGTCGTCATAGTGTCATACTAGTTGTTACGAGTATACTACTATCTCTTTATCAACCAGTGTACAGTGCGGTAGTTCACGGCTGTGGCTACCTCTGTGTCGGCAGTCGGCAGGCAGTCCGTCCATCCATAATTGTATTATTATTATAATATATACCACCTAACCGTGGTTTTTTTTCCATTCTTTATACCGTCGTCATAGTGTCATACTAGTTGTTACGAGTATACTACTATCTCTTTATCAACCAGTGTACAGTGCGGTAGTTCACGGCTGTGGCTACCTCTGTGTCGGCAGTCGGCAGGCAGTCCGTCCATCCATAATTGTATTATTATTATAATATATACCACCTAACCGTGGTTTTTTTTCCATTCTTTATACCGTCGTCATAGTGTCATACTAGTTGTTACGAGTATACTACTATCTCTTTATCAACCAGTGTACAGTGCGGTAGTTCACGGCTGTGGCTACCTCTGTGTCGGCAGTCGGCAGGCAGTCCGTCCATCCATAATTGTATTATTATTATAATATATACCACCTAACCGTGGTTTTTTTTCCATTCTTTATACCGTCGTCATAGTGTCATACTAGTTGTTACGAGTATACTACTATCTCTTTATCAACCAGTGTACAGTGCGGTAGTTCACGGCTGTGGCTACCTCTGTGTCGGCAGTCGGCAGGCAGTCCGTCCATCCATAATTGTATTATTATTATAATATATACCACCTAACCGTGGTTTTTTTTTCATTCTTTATACCGTCGTCATAGTGTCATACTAGTTGTTACGAGTATACTACTATCTCTTTATCAACCAGTGTACAGTGCGGTAGTTCACGGCTGTGGCTACCTCTGTGTCGGCAGTCGGCAGGCAGTCCGTCCATCCATAATTGTATTATTATTATAATATATACCACCTAACCGTGGTTTTTTTTCCATTCTTTATACCGTCGTCATAGTGTCATACTAGTTGTTACGAGTATACTACTATCTCTTTATCAACCAGTGTACAGTGCGGTAGTTCACGGCTGTGGCTACCTCTGTGTCGGCAGTCGGCAGGCAGTCCGTCCATCCATAATTGTATTATTATTATAATATATACCACCTAACCGTGGTTTTTTTTCCATTCTTTATACCGTCGTCATAGTGTCATACTAGTTGTTACGAGTATACTACTATCTCTTTATCAACCAGTGTACAGTGCGGTAGTTCACGGCTGTGGCTACCTCTGTGTCGGCAGTCGGCAGGCAGTCCGTCCATCCATAATTGTATTATTATTATAATATATACCACCTAACCGTGGTTTTTTTTCCATTCTTTATACCGTCGTCATAGTGTCATACTAGTTGTTACGAGTATACTACTATCTCTTTATCAACCAGTGTACAGTGCGGTAGTTCACGGCTGTGGCTACCTCTGTGTCGGCAGTCGGCAGGCAGTCCGTCCATCCATAATTGTATTATTATTATAATATATACCACCTAACCGTGGTTTTTTTATACCACCTAACCGTGGCAGTCCGTCCATAATTGTATACTAGTAAACTATCCAATCCATCCATCTCCATTGTTTACCTGAGGTGCCTTTTAGTTCTGCCTATAAAATATGGAGAACAAAAAAGTTGAGGTTCCAAAATTAGGGAAAGATCAAGATCCACTTCCACCTCGTGCTGAAGCTGCTGCCACTAGTCATGGCCGAGACGATGAAATGCCAGCAACGTCGTCTGCCAAGGCCGATGCCCAATGTCATAGTACAGAGCATGTCAAATCCAAAACACCAAATATCAGAAAAAAAAGGACTCCAAAACCTAAAATAAAATTGTCGGAGGAGAAGCGTAAACTTGCCAATATGCCATTTACCACACGGAGTGGCAAGGAACGGCTGAGGCCCTGGCCTATGTTCATGGCTAGTGGTTCAGCTTCACATGAGGATGGAAGCACTCAGCCTCTCGCTAGAAAACTGAAAAGACTCAAGCTGGCAAAAGCACCGCAAAGAACTGTGCGTTCCTTGAAATCCCAAATCCACAAGGAGAGTCCAATTGTGTCGTTTGCGATGCCTGACCTTCCCAACACTGGACGTGAAGAGCATGCGCCTTCCACTATTTGCACGCCCCCTGCAAGTGCTGGAAGGAGCACCCGCAGTCCAGTTCCTGATAGTCAGATTGAAGATGTCAGTGTTGAAGTACACCAGGATGAGGAGGATATGGGTGTTGCTGGCGCTGGGGAGGAAATTGACCAGGAGGATTCTGATGGTGAGGTGGTTTGTTTAAGTCAGGCACCCGGGGAGACACCTGTTGTCCGTGGGAGGAATATGGCCGTTGACATGCCAGGTGAAAATACCAAAAAAATCAGCTCTTCGGTGTGGAGGTATTTCACCAGAAATGCGGACAACAGGTGTCAAGCCGTGTGTTCCCTTTGTCAAGCTGTAATAAGTAGGGGTAAGGACGTTAACCACCTCGGAACATCCTCCCTTATACGTCACCTGCAGCGCATTCATAATAAGTCAGTGACAAGTTCAAAAACTTTGGGTGACAGCGGAAGCAGTCCACTGACCAGTAAATCCCTTCCTCTTGTAACCAAGCTCACGCAAACCACCCCACCAACTCCCTCAGTGTCAATTTCCTCCTTCCCCAGGAATGCCAATAGTCCTGCAGGCCATGTCACTGGCAAGTCTGACGAGTCCTTTCCTGCCTGGGATTCCTCCGATGCATCCTTGCGTGTAACGCCTACTGCTGCTGGCGCTGCTGTTGTTGCCGCTGGGAGTCGATGGTCATCCCAGAGGGGAAGTCGTAAGCCCACTTGTACTACTTCCAGTAAGCAATTGACTGTTCAACAGTCCTTTGCGAGGAAGATGAAATATCACAGCAGTCATCCTACTGCAAAGCGGATAACTGAGTCCTTGACAACTATGTTGGTGTTAGACGTGCGTCCGGTATCCGCCGTTAGTTCACAGGGAACTAGACAATTTATTGAGGCAGTGTGCCCCCGTTACCAAATACCATCTAGGTTCCACTTCTCTAGGCAGGCGATACCGAGAATGTACACGGACGTCAGAAAAAGACTCACCAGTGTCCTAAAAAATGCAGTTGTACCCAATGTCCACTTAACCACGGACATGTGGACAAGTGGAGCAGGGCAGGGTCAGGACTATATGACTGTGACAGCCCACTGGGTAGATGTATGGACTCCCGCCGCAAGAACAGCAGCGGCGGCACCAGTAGCAGCATCTCGCAAACGCCAACTCTTTCCTAGGCAGGCTACGCTTTGTATCACCGCTTTCCAGAATACGCACACAGCTGAAAACCTCTTACGGCAACTGAGGAAGATCATCGCGGAATGGCTTACCCCAATTGGACTCTCCTGTGGATTTGTGGCATCGGACAACGCCAGCAATATTGTGTGTGCATTAAATATGGGCAAATTCCAGCACGTCCCATGTTTTGCACATACCTTGAATTTGGTGGTGCAGAATTTTTTAAAAAACGACAGGGGCGTGCAAGAGATGCTGTCGGTGGCCAGAAAAATTGCGGGACACTTTCGGCGTACAGGCACCACGTACAGAAGACTGGAGCACCACCAAAAACTACTGAACCTGCCCTGCCATCATCTGAAGCAAGAAGTGGTAACGAGGTGGAATTCAACCCTCTATATGCTTCAGAGGTTGGAGGAGCAGCAAAAGGCCATTCAAGCCTATACAATTGAGCACGATATAGGAGATGGAATGCACCTGTCTCAAGTGCAGTGGAGAATGATTTCAACGTTGTGCAAGGTTCTGATGCCCTTTGAACTTGCCACACGTGAAGTCAGTTCAGACACTGCCAGCCTGAGTCAGGTCATTCCCCTCATCAGGCTTTTGCAGAAGAAGCTGGAGGCATTGAAGAAGGAGCTAACACGGAGCGATTCCGCTAGGCATGTGGGACTTGTGGATGCAGCCCTTAATTCGCTTAACAAGGATTCACGGGTGGTCAATCTGTTGAAATCAGAGCACTACATTTTGGCCACCGTGCTCGATCCTAGATTTAAAGCCTACCTTGGATCTCTCTTTCCGGCAGACACAGGTCTGCTGGGGTTGAAAGACCTGCTGGTGACAAAATTGTCAAGTCAAGCGGAACGCGACCTGTCAACATCTCCTCCTTCACATTCTCCCGCAACTGGGGGTGCGAGGAAAAGGCTCAGAATTCCGAGCCCACCCGCTGGCGGTGATGCAGGGCAGTCTGGAGCGACTGCTGATGCTGACATCTGGTCCGGACTGAAGGACCTGACAACGATTACGGACATGTCGTCTACTGTCACTGCATATGATTCTCTCAACATTGATAGAATGGTGGAGGATTATATGAGTGACCGCATCCAAGTAGGCACGTCACACAGTCCGTACTTATACTGGCAGGAAAAAGAGGCAATTTGGAGGCCCTTGCACAAACTGGCTTTATTCTACCTAAGTTGCCCTCCCACAAGTGTGTACTCCGAAAGAGTGTTTAGTGCCGCCGCTCACCTTGTCAGCAATCGGCGTACGAGGTTACATCCAGAAAATGTGGAGAAGATGATGTTCATTAAAATGAATTATAATCAATTCCTCCGCGGAGACATTGACCAGCAGCAATTGCCTCCACAAAGTACACAGGGAGCTGAGATGGTGGATTCCAGTGGGGACGAATTGATAATCTGTGAGGAGGGGGATGTACACGGTGATATATCGGAGGGTGAAGATGAGGTGGACATCTTGCCTCTGTAGAGCCAGTTTGTGCAAGGAGAGATTAATTGCTTCTTTTTTGGGGGGGGTCCAAACCAACCCGTCATATCAGTCACAGTCGTGTGGCAGACCCTGTCACTGAAATGATGGGTTGGTTAAAGTGTGCATGTCCTGTTTTGTTTATACAACATAAGGGTGGGTGGGAGGGCCCAAGGATAATTCCATCTTGCACCTCTTTTTTCTTTTCTTTTTCTTTGCATCATGTGCTGATTGGGGAGGGTTTTTTGGAAGGGACATCCTGCGTGACACTGCAGTGCCACTCCTAGATGGGCCCGGTGTTTGTGTCGGCCACTAGGGTCGCTAATCTTACTCACACAGCTACCTCATTGCGCCTCTTTTTTTCTTTGCGTCATGTGCTGTTTGGGGAGGGTTTTTTGGAAGGGACATCCTGCGTGACACTGCAGTGCCACTCCTAGATGTGCCCGGTGTTTGTGTCGGCCACTAGGGTCGCTAATCTTACTCACACAGTCAGCTACCTCATTGCGCCTCTTTTTTTCTTTGCGTCATGTGCTGTTTGGGGAGGGTTTTTTGGAAGGGCCATCCTGCGTGACACTGCAGTGCCACTCCTAGATGGGCCCGGTGTTTGTGTCGGCCACTAGGGTCGCTAATCTTACTCACACAGCTACCTCATTGCGCCTCTTTTTTTCTTTGCGTCATGTGCTGTTTGGGGAGGGTTTTTTGGAAGGGCCATCCTGCGTGACACTGCAGTGACACTCCTAGATGGGCCCGGTGTTTGTGTCGGCCACTAGGGTCGCTAATCTTACTCACACAGCTACCTCATTGCGCCTCTTTTTTTCTTTGCGTCATGTGCTGTTTGGGGAGGGTTTTTTGGAAGGGACATCCTGCGTGACACTGCAGTGCCACTCCTAGATGGGCCCGGTGTTTGTGTCGGCCACTAGGGTCGCTTATCTTACTCACACAGCGACCTCGGTGCAAATTTTAGGACTAAAAATAATATTGTGAGGTGTGATGTGTTCAGAATAGGCTGAAAATGAGTGTAAATTATGTTTTTTGAGGTTAATAATACTTTGGGATCAAAATTACCCCCAAATTCTATGATTTAAGCTGTTTTTTAGGGTTTTTTGAAAAAAACACCCGAATCCAAAACACACCCGAATCCGACAAAAATAATTCGGTGAGGTTTTGCCAAAACGCGTTCGAACCCAAAACACGGCCGCGGAACCGAACCCAAAACCAAAACACAAAACCCGAAAAATTTCAGGCGCTCATCTCTAGTAAATGTGTGGCTTAGGGATTGGTGCAGGAAAGAGGGGTTTGTGTTCCTGGAACACTGGGCGGACTTCTCAGTCAGGCGCCATCTCTTTTGTCGTGACGGATTGCACCTGACTGAGGAGGGGGCAGCGGTGCTGGGGGGAAGGATGGTTAGAAGGTTGGAGGAGATTTTAAACTAGGAGCCTGGGGGGAGGGTTTAGCTAGAAACTACGGGTCATGCAGTGAGAATAGTGGGGATGGCGGTAGTAAACGAAATGGGGGAGAAGTTGGGGGGAGGGTAAGAGCAGGCGGTAAGGTTACTAACATGGGTACTAAAAGAGATTTTACCAAAGCACTAACCAATGACGATTACAGGTCATCATTGTTACATAAGGTGAAAGATGTCCCTAACGCAAGGGAAAATACTTATCTTAGTTGTATGTATGTAAACGCCAGAAGCATTACTGGTAAAAAGGGTGAACTAGAAATACTTGCAGCAAGCAAACAGTATGATATTATAGGCATTACTGAAACTTGGTGAGACAAATCTCATGATTGGACAGTCAATCTAGAGGGCTATACACTGTTTATGAGAGACAGACTAAATAAAAAGGGTGGAGGGGTGTGTCTTTACGTAAAGCCGTTTTTAAAACCTGATATACGGGAAGATATTCAGGAGGGGACTGTAGACACTGTCGAGACATTATGGGTAGAAATTGCATGCGGGGCCACTACGTTTTTTACCAACAGGCCTGTTCCGGCGGCCATCTTTGACTGCGCTACCAGCTCCCCGACCCTAAATGCTCCACTAAAAGCCATGATAAACGCTGCTTTAAACAGTTTTTCCTCGTACTCTCCATTACATACTGTCGCCACTATGTGAATAATGCTCTTAAGCCTCTCTATGGTTACTGGCTCCCGGGAGTCCGGTCTCCGTATCTCCGCTCTGGCCCATCCCTTCATCACTGTGCGCACTATGAATGCCTTAGTTAGGTCCTCTTTCCCTAGCAACTTTGAAAAGAAAGATACCCCTGTACCCCTGCCAGCCTGGTGTTTGCCACTGCCCTTGATTCTCCCTCCTCCTTACTCTTGCCTAAGAATTCCAACAATTGCTGCAGGGGCGTCTGGCCCTCTGAGCTTACATTCCACTGGAACTGCTGCCATTTCTCCCATGCTGCCACGTACGCTTTCCAGGTCTTTGGTGCCAGGGACCTTTCCACCAGCTCGTTCAAACAGGCTCGGCTATCTGCCAAAGATGAGAAGGGCATGTTAAACCTTGGCCCCGCACGAACGGCGCTGCCGCCCTAAACACCTCCCATTTCTGACGTGACAGTGCGTCCGCGATAACGTTCTCGACTTCTGGTACATGCTTTGCCCTGAATGTGATGTTGTGCTTCAAGCATGCCGCTACCAACCACCTCAGCAACCTAATCACTGGTGCGGACGAGGCAGATTGGCTGTTTATGGCCTGTACCACGCCCATATTGTCGCACCAAAACTGTATGAACTTATTCTCTAGCCTGTGGCCCCAAACCTCTACGGCTACCACTATAGGAAACAATTCCAAAGCTGCCAAGTTCTTAGTCAAGCCGCTGTCCTTCCACCTTTGCGGCCATTCTTCTGCGCACCACTCTCCCTGCAAGTACGCTCCGAAGCCCATGGCTCCTGCTGCGTCTGTGAACAGCTGCAGTGCGTGGTTTGGCGATATCGTGCTCGGCCACATGCGCACCCCGTTAAACTGTTTCAAGAAATCCTGCCACACTAACAGATCTTCCTTCAATTCCCCGCTGATGCGGATGAAGTGATGCTTTTTCCTCACCCCCGCTGTTGCCCTTTCCATACGTCGCTTGAAAATCCGCCCCATAGGGATTACGCGACAAGCAAAATTAGCTTGGGCGCATGCACTGATCTCTCGCTCCAACTTTTCGATTTTTTTCTGTTGGCAACCGGCACTCCATCTTCTCTGTGTCGATCTCTATACCTAGGTAAGAGATGACCTGTTTTGGGCCCTCAGTTTTCTTCCCCGCGATGGGGACTCCGAACTCGTTCAGCATCTTTGTAAGCTCTTACAGGAACTGCGCGCACTGCCCAGACTGAGCTGGACCTGCCAGCAAGAAGTCGTCCAGGTAGTGCGCCACTGCCCTACAGCCTGTCCGTGCTGCCAAGCACCAGTGCAAGAAGAAGCTGAAAACTTCAAATAACGCGCAAGATATTGCGCATCCCATAGGCAAACATTTGTCTACGAAATATTGGCCCTCAAACTGTAAACCCATAAGGTAAAAACAGTCCGGATGAAGGGGGAGTAGCCTGAACGCTGACTCGATGTCCAGCTTCGCCAACAAGGCCCCTTTCCCTTGCCTCCTAACCATTTTTATCGCATGGTCAAACGACTGATATTGCACCGAGCACTATTCAACGTCCAGGGCATCATTAACCGATGCCCCCTCCGGGAAAGATAGGTGTTGAATAAGCCTGAATTTCCCCGGTGCTTTCTTGGGAACTAACCCCAACGGTGATACTACCAAATTTTCAATTGGGGGGGACGCGAATGGCCCGGCCATCCTGCCCAACTCTAATTCTTTTCCAATTTTCTGTCGCGCCACCTGCGGCTGCTCCCTGATGGAATGAAGGTTCCTACTGCGGTCGCCCGGGAGGACGTCCCGTCTTATTGGGATCTTGAACCCTACTCTAAAACCCTCCTGCAACCGCTGGGCTTCTAAACGCTTGGGGTACCTGGCTAGCCATGCCTGCATACCCTCTAGCCTCACTGGGCTACTTGCCTTTGACAGGCACAAGCGCTCCGGATACCTTCTCCCCTCTCTCTCCCTGTCTGCCTTTTTTTCCAAAACAGTCTTTTGCCGGGTGACTTCCGCTGCAGTGCGTGCATGCGTGCTTGAATTTGCAGAACGCCCGTGTGCACCGGGCGTCGTTGAAGGCGTAGCATTTGAGCATATCCTGTCTATGCGTGCCAGGCCTCCCTGTCCCCTGCCTTTGCGCTGTCGCTTCTTTATCGCTAGCCCCTCTTGCCTGCGCCTTGAGCCACAGCTCAATATTCTTTGTCCCAAACTTGATGGGTTGCTGCCCTTGCGCTCTTAATCTGAAGAACTCGTCGTATCTGTGCCACACAGTTCCCCCATAATCCTTGTACACTGAATAAACAAGATTAATGTATTTCATCATGTTCATTGCCATGTTTGGGTAAGCTTCTACGTAGCAACCGGAGTATGCGAACATCCCGGTCATCCAATTGTCAATTGTCTTGTAGGATTCCCCACGCCCTACTCCTTTCTCGCTGCCCCTCTCTTTGTCCCTGAGACCTTCCTCTGTAAGGGAGCATATGTCGATGAAATCCCCCTTCACAATTTCTTTCCTAATTTCTTTAGGCAAATGCCCTGCCAATGCGCCTAGCTCGTGATCCAGTGCGCCTCCCTGCTGTAAGAAAACTGGCTTAGCTGCTCTGGTCTGACCTAGCTTACTCCACGCTGTATCTGTCCCTGGGGCAGACAACTTTTTCTTCTTGTGATTGGCCCTGGCCAACCGCAGTTGCTCTTTCAATACCTTGCATGACTCATCGTCGTCTGACTCGGAAGCGCTGCTATTACCCCGCTTGCCCGCCTGATTATCTGCGTCGCTTTTTCCCTTACCTTGTGTGTTCGCTACCTCGTTTACGGTGGCCCCCCCGCCATTTGCGCTGCTCGCGCTGCTTTGGTGCAACCCCTGGCTCTGCCCCTTTTCAGTACCACCCCTCACACTTTGTGTATTGCTATTATACAACGGCATAACATTAACATTCTGCATATTAATCACATGGTTCATCTCACCGTTCCTGAGTGATGCTGTGGAGACGTCTTCTCTGGCCGGGCTGGTCACGGCACCGGCCTCCGCTGTATTCTTGTCCACCGCTCTTGCCGCGGCAAGGTGCTGCACTGGCGGCCCGCTGGGCATGGCAAGGACCGCACTGTCTCTGTAACTGTTGTAATTGTCTTGGATTCTCGCTTGTGGTTGTGATGTGAAATCTTGCGATTGTGATGTGAAATCTTGCGCTTGTGATGTGAAACTTTGCGATTGTGATGTCAAATTTTGCGATGTGGCTCCTTGATCCCGGTTGCTTGCTTGCGGCAGTTCGTGGCCCCTGCTCTGCCCTGTAAATGGCGTTGGTGTCTGCTGGTACATTCTTCTGGGCGGGGATGTAAACGCAGGGGAGCGGGCAAGCTGGTTTCGCAACCCCTGTGTAATGTCCCTGTCCTGTGTGCTCCCTGCGCCCTGCCCCCAGTTACCCCCTTGCCTAGGAATGCCCTCTGGCTGCCTAGCAGGGCTATTATATTGCTGTGTCTCTGCCAGGAATACCCATCTCCCCCTCACCTCGGGTGACCGTGGCCCGCTGGCTGTGTTGGCGAGAATAACTCCCCCTTCCTGGCATGCTGCTCCTGCGCTCCTAGCTTGTGTTGGGGTATTCTGCAACCGCTGTGCTGCAACGTTAATAGGGGTTCCCCTGGACTGTAGTGGACCATAGCCGATCTGCCCCTCCCCCCTTGGGCCTAAAATGGCTGCCCCATTCCCCCTTGCTCCTAAGCCTTCTTGCCCCGGCTGGTACTCACCCCCCTCTTGCCCTTGCTCCTTTTGCAGGGCTGCTGGTCGCTGCTGTCTTCCAGATCTAGCAGTTGCCTTTCCTGCATTTCTTCTTTTTTCTCCTGGCTGTTTCTTCTTATGTGTCCTGCGGCCACCAGATGGCGCCCCAGCACAATTTTCATTGCTCCTGTGCTGCCTCTCTGGAGAGGGACGGACGGATGTGCCCTGCAGCTGCTGGCCGGAAATGCTGTCCTCCCGGCCCCTGTATCGCGCTGGAAGCGCCCTTCTCCTCTCCGGCCGCTCTGCCGAGCGCTGCCCGACCATTGGTCCTTGCTGTGAGGGTGACCTGCCCCCGGTCACTGTGGATGCCATGCCTGGATCTCTAGAAGTGCAGCAGCCGCCGGACAGACACAGGTACTTCCTTTCCTGTGTGGAGAAACGGAGCTATTAGCTCCCTCCCCCCTGCTGCTGCTTTTATCTGTGTCTCCCCCCTCACCCACCCCCCCCCGCCTCTGGACTGCACCTTTACTGGCCCAGGGCTCCCTGCAGGTGACGAAACGGGGAGGGGGTCCCGCCGGCAACCCCCCCCCCCTCCCCCGGAGTTCGCGCCTTCGGGCCTCGGGCCGCCCGGCACCCCTCCTCCTTATCCCGCTGCGGCGCCATTGCTGCCCCCTTCGCCCCTGGCAGCCA
Source organism: Pseudophryne corroboree (assembly GCF_028390025.1). Lineage (NCBI taxonomy): Eukaryota > Metazoa > Chordata > Amphibia > Anura > Myobatrachidae > Pseudophryne > Pseudophryne corroboree. Next base: position 629,565,366 of record NC_086444.1, on the reverse strand, counting down.
CTCTCCTCTCCTAACGTATCCAGCATTATGGGATTTTGTAGGAGATAGTCTATATACTGCAGCATTACTGGTGTCCTGTATCCTCTACAAAGCTTTTAACTTGCCTCCAGATTGTGTGAAGGGGGGGGGGGGGGATCACATTGGGAGTAAGTTCATGTGTTTCATCTCATTGTTTAGCTGTGAATTCCAGCTACTGGGAGTCTGATAGATGGCCTGATTCAGAGAGGGCATCACAACTATGAGTCAGTACATAGCGGTTGTGTTAAATTTGCAAATGTCGCAGCTACTATGATTTGTATAGAGGCGCCACTGGAGGCATATCAATTCTGCCACTTGTGTGCAAAACCGCAGGCTCTGGATGCACACAGGTCTATAATCAGACTTTTGGCTACCCCTATGGTAGTGCAGCATAGATACTGGAGTAAGATGCTGGAGCCAATGTAACTGTGTACAGGATCGCAGTGGCAGACTGTGACACACCCATAAGCAAATGCAGGGGGGGGGGGGAGGGGGTTCTGGTTAAAAAGTAGAAAACCCTGAGGTGGAATTGGGCGGTTATGGGTGATGCAGCTGCTCAATGTAGGTTATAGTGAACAGACCACAACAGAAAACACAGAGAAATAGCAGCGCTAAATATAACAAAATGGATGTGTCACTGACCTGGGTTGGGAGTGTTGAGAACTCAGGGGTTCTTCCGATGGTAGGGAAGAGGAACCACAGCTGGGCCGGAGCAGGGATGGCCGGATGTAGGTTTTCCTCATGCAGAACTTAGCCGTTGTAACCGACGTGTAATGCTAAAGAATTAGTTGTGGCCAAGGCTTGGGGCCGATGCTGAAGTACACAGAAGAATGAAGAACTTGTGAGCGATGTTGAAGAAATTAATGAAGATTTGAGAACGATGTTGAAGCACACAGAAGAATGAAGAACTTGTGAGCGATGCTGAAGAGATGAATGAAGATTTGAGAACGATGTTGAAGCACACAGAAGAATGAAGAACTTGTGAGCGATGTTGAAGAAATGAATGAGGATTTGAGAACGATGTTGAAGCACACAGAAGAATGAAGAACTTGTGAGTGATGCTGAAGAAATAAATGAGGATTTGAGATTCAGTGTAACTCTGGAAGTTTGGGAGGCGTTCCACTTAGGGATACCCTGTAATACTGGAAGCACCAGAGGTGTCCCTCTGAGAGATACACTGTAACGCTGATAACGCAGAGAATGTCCCACTGAGTGATACACTGTAACGCTGGTAGCACAGGGAAGGTTCCACTGAATGATACACTGTAACGCTGGTAGCACAGGGAATGTTCCACTGAGTGATACACTGTAACGCTGGTAGCACAGGGAATGTTCCACTGAGTGATACACTGTAACGCTGGTAGCACAGGGAATGTCCCACTGAAAGATACTCTGCAACGCTGGAACACAGGAGACGTTCAGCTTGAGAACACGCTGAACGCTGCTAGCACTGGTGATCATTGGAAAAGACGATACTCAGGTGCCGGGGCTCTGTACGGCGTCTGCCTTTGAACTTCCCGCCCTCTCCTGATTGGCGGAAGGGGCCGATGATGTCACCTGCTCACCACGCTCTCGTGGATGACGGGCACAATGGCGGCGCCCACACCCCGGGAACCCGCCGGAGGCAGCGCTAGCAAGATGCGACGACCCGGAGCCCACCGGGGGCGACGACCGCCGGGAGACCCAGCGCACCCTGAGCGGTAAGCGCGGCAGCCGCAGCGCCGCGAGTGTGACAGGATGGATGAGTGAACAACAGTTAAAAATAGTTACAAATATTTTATAGTGATTGAGAAGCATAAAATGAAATGAAAAGCTGCCAGGGTCACCAATTGTAAATTCTACACCCTCCCCTCCTTATTGAGGAAGATAAAACAAGCAATACAAGGACAATTTGTACACACATTCACCATTGGAGGTATAATCCAAAGATTAATAGCAGGACCTCAGCAAGGGTTCTGAAAGTCCCCACCAGTCACACGGTGCCTTTGAATGGAAGTGGTAGTCCTGTCCTGATGTGCAGTGTAACGTCCCATAAAAGTTCTTGAAGTTTCCTTAGTCCAAATTTGGAGGGGGGTGGAGTGGCAAGAGAGGTGATCCAAGTGAAGCAGCAAGTCACACCAACGCGTTTCGCTGCTCCTGCGCAGCTTTTTCAAGGTGACATGACAGAAAAACTGGTGCCATATTTATACCCTTAATGAGGATCAATTAGGCAACACCTGTGCAACTCATCCATACAATAAACTCTAATATTGAATAAAACCTCACATTTTAAATATGTAGTGACTACTAATAGGACTCAGAGGCAAACCCTATTGTCAGTTTATTATTATAACATATCCATTCAGCAGAAAAGATGTTTCAAAGTGTTTAAAAAGCCAAAATCGTAAATTTTACATCAGTTCCGGTATTTGGAACGCATATGGGGCCAAGTGACTTCCTGCACGTGGACCGCATATGTCACTTCCTGCCGGAACCCGGAATTAATAGAGGAGTATAGGGGCTAGATTGTTTTATACTTTTTAATTTCTTAATTTTTAACTTTTACCTTTTTAACTTATTAACCATGCTTGAATTTATGGGTGGATTGCCCGTACTGCCACCCCACCACAGCCGCGCTACTCGCATCCCCCAAGGCTCGAGATCGGAGGGGGGAGACATGCGCACATCATTCAGCGGTAACGTGAGCCGCAACCAAGTAAATTCCCCTACTGCTGTGACCCCATGACACTGAGTCGGTGGACCACGGGGATGATTCTTCACCGCGGACCCTTGACTTCCGGTCAGTGGAACGCAGCAGACCGCTTCCTGATTCAGGGATTACAGCGGAGTGATTTTATTCAATCAAGCTATAATCACATAGAAAAATATACAGGTTGAGTATCCCTTATCCAAAATGCTTGGGACCAGAGATATTTTGGATATGGGATTTTTCCGTATTTTGGAATAATTGCATATCATAATGAGATATCATGGTGATGGGACCTAAATCTAAGCACAGAATGCATTTATGTTTCATATACACCTTATACACACAGCCTGAAGGTCATTTTAGCCAATATTTTTTATAACTTTGTGCATTAAACAAAGTATGTGTACATTCACACAATTCATTTATGTTTCATATACACCTTATACACACAGCCTGAAGGTCATGTAATACAATATTTTTAATAACTTTGTGTATTAAACAAAGTTTGTGTACATTGAGCCATCAAAAAACAAAGGTTTCACTATTTCACTCTCACTCAAAAAAGTCCGTATATCGGAATATTCCGTATTTCGGAATATTTGGATATGGGATACTCAACCTGTATATTGAAAATATACACTTAAAATATTTCTCTCCTGAATGGATTTTGACAGATTCGTGCATAAATAAACATCCATTGGTTAAACAAGTAAAATACATATGGCATTTACTAGAGAAACAAACATTTACTAGAGAAACAATTTAGCAGTGCATAGTGATGTAGTAATTATCAAACAACTTATCATTAGAACGATTCTAAATGTCTCAGTAACATAGAATCATTAACGACACATAAATACAGTACTCAGCTAGATCACTATATTTAACTCCACTGACTCGTTCAGACCCTTTGGAAAAATACTATTCAGTTTAAACATCCAGAAGACTTCTTGTTTCCATACGCCCTATAACGGTCTCCACCTCTTATAGTTTTTGGTAAAGACTCCAAACCCAGCACTTTCAGGCACCTTGGATCTTCATTATGATGCTCAACGTAGTGTTTAGATACACTGGGGTAAATTTACTAAGATTCGTAATTTCCTAAAAAAGGTCAAAGTTCAATCACGAATGACATCGACAGTGTAAAACTGCAACTTTTTGAATTGATTACGATGGATTTACTAAGCTGTCGTATTCGGGTTTTTCTTTTCTTCCGATGTCGATGTCATTCGTTTTTTTTCACCTATTTTTACGGCAGTGATTAGCAAAACACTGCCGTTTTTTTTTACAATCAATCTCGGCCGGATCTGTGTGATCCGTGCTGGGGTTCTTATTTTTTTTTTTTTTAATTAAACAATGTAAAATCCCCAAAAAAAATGCGTGGGGTCCCCCCTCCTAAGCATAACCAGCCTCGGGCTCTTTGAGCCGATCCTGGTTGCAGAAATATGGGGAAAAAATTGACAGGGGTTCCCCCATATTTAAGCAACCAGCATCGGGCTCTGCGCCTGGTCCTGGTCCCAAAAATACGGGGGACAAAAAGAGTAGGGGTCCCCCGTATTTTTAAAACCAGCACCGGGCTCCACTAGCTGGACAGATAATGCCACAGCCGGGGGTCACTTTTATATAGTGCCCTGCGGCCGTGGCATCAAAAATCCAACTAGTCACCCCTGGCCGGGGTACCCTGGGGGAGTGGGGACCCCTTCAATCAAGGGGTCCCCCCCCCCAGCCACCCAAGGGCCAGGGGTGAAGCCCGAGGCTGTCCCCCCCCATCCAATGGGCTGCGGATGGGGGGGCTGATAGCCTTTGTTGTAATTGAAAAGATATTGTTTTTAGTAGCAGTACTACAAGTCCCAGCAATCCTCCCCCGCATGCTGGTACTTGGAGAACCACAAGTACCAGCATGCGGCGGAAAAACGGGCCCGCTGGTACCTGTAGTACTACCACTAAAAAAATACCCAAAAAAACACAAGACACACACACCGTGAAAGTATAATTTTATTACATACATACACACATACATACATACTTACCTTAAGTTCCCACGCAGGTCGGTCCTCTTCTCCAGTAGAATCCAAGGGGTACCTGTTGAAGAAATTATACTCACGAGATCCAGGGGTCCAGGCTCCTCGGGAAATCCAGGGGTAATCCACGTACTTGCATAAAATAAGAAAACGGAAAGCCGAGCCACGAACTGAAAGGGGCCCCATGTTTTCACATGGGACTCCTTTCCACGAATGCCAGAAACCCACTCTGACTGATGTCTAAGTGGGTTTCTTCAGCCAATCAGGGAGTGCCACGTTGTAGCACTCTCCTGATCAGCTGTGTGCTCCTGTCCTCACTGACAGGCGGCACACGGCAGTGTTACAATGTAGCGCCTATGCGCTACATTGTAACCAATGATGGGAACTTTCTGCCCTGCGGTTGACCTAAAGTGACGTCACCGCTGAGCAGAAAGTTCCCATCATTGGTTACAATGTAGCGCATAGGCGCTACATTGTAACACTGCCGTGTGCTGCCTGTCAGTGAGGACAGGACCACACAGCTGATCAGGAGAGTGCTACAACGTGGCGCTCCCTGATTGGCTGAAGAAACCCACTTAGACAGAAGTCAGAGTGGCTTTCTGGCATTCGTGGAAAGGTGACCCATGTGCAAACATGGGTCCCCTTTCAGTTCGTGGTCGGGACACCGTTTTGTTTTTTTTGTCAAGTACGTGGATTACCCCTGGATTTCCCGAGGAGCCTGGACCCCTGGATCTCGTGAGTATAATTTCTTCAACAGGTACCCCTTGGATTCTACTGGAGAAGAGGACCGACCTGCGTGGGAACATAAGGTAAGTATGTATGTATGTGTGTATGTATGTAATAAAATTATACTTTCACGGTGTGTGTGTCTTGTGTTTTTTTGGGTATTTTTTTAGTAGTAGTACTACAGGTACCAGCGGGCCCGTTTTTCCGTCGCATGCTGGTACTTGTGGTTCTCCAAGTACCAGCATGCGGGGGAGGCTTGCTGGGCCTTGTAGTACTGCTACTAAAAACAATATCTTTTCTTTTACAACAAAGGCTATCAGCCTCCTCATCCGCAGCCCATTGGATGGGGGGGGACAGCCTCGGGCTTCACCCCTGGCCCTTGGGTGGCTGGGGGGGGGGGACCTCTTGATTGAAGGGGTCCCCACTCCCCCAGGGTACCCCGGCCAGGGGTGACTAGTTGGATTTTTGATGCCACGGCCGCAGGGCACTATATAAAAGTGACCCCCGGCTGTGGCATTATCTGTCCAGCTAGTGGAGCCCGGTGCTGGTTTTAAAAATACGGGGGACCCCTACTCTTTTTGTCCCCCGTATTTTTGGGACCAGGACCAGGCGCAGAGCCCGATGCTGGTTGCTTAAATATGGGGGAACCCCTGTCATTTTTTCCCCCATATTTCTGCAACCAGGATCGGCTCAAAGAGCCCGAGGCTGGTTATGCTTAGGAGGGGGGACCCCACGCTATTTTTTTTGAAAAAATAAGCACTTTCCCACCCCTTCCCACTGATATACATGCACGGATCTCATGGATCCGTGCATGCCTATCCAATCACGAATAAAAAAAGCAGGTCTGTTTTTTTTTAGCACTTTTTTACGAGTTGTAATTTTTCACGGCAGTGTTTGTTCTTTTTTTGCTTTGCACTTCTTAGTAAATGACCGAGATTCATACTTAAACAGCCGCGTTTTGACCGATGGTGTATTCATTCGTAATTTTTTACCTGAACTTGCAAAAAATTACGAATGCCCTCATCACTGCCGTGATTAGTGCTTAGTAAATTACCGAGATGACACTTTGATGAAAAAACGGCATCTCGGTCAAAATCGGGAGCTTAGTAAATTTCCCCCCCTGTGAGTGAGAACTTTATTCACAATGTTCTTCCGGTGTTCTAAAAATCTAACTTTAAGGGGACGGGTTGTCCTCCCCACATACTTTTTATTGCATATGCACGTTAGTAAATAAATTACATAAACCGAGTCACAATTTATAAAGCTCCTAATTTCTAATGGTTGTTCGTTATCTCCCAAAGTGATCATTTTAGCTCGATTTTGTATAAAGTTACATGTCAGACATCTAGTTTTCCCACATTTAAAGCATCCCAAAAGTCTTTGACTTTGTTGTTCAAGCCAATTACTGCCTCTCCTAGGCACAGGGTCCTGAGCTCTAATATTCTTAATAGTACTTGGGGCTAAAATGTTCTTTAGTGACTTATTTTTACGGAAAATGAAATGTGGGGCTTGCAGAAGAATCGTAGAAAGAGTTCTATCTTGCTTAAGTATGTTATAATTTCTTAACACAATATTCCTTACTGCCTCTCCTAGGACCCTGTGCCTAGGAGAGGCAGTAATTGGCTTGAACAACAAAGTCAAAGACTTTTGGGATGCTTTAAATGTGGGAAAACTAGATGTCTGACATGTAACTTTATACAAAATCGAACTAAAATGATCACTTTGGGAGATAACGAACAACCATTAGAAATTAGGAGCTTTATAAATTGTGACTCGGTTTATGTAATTTATTTACTAACGTGCATATGCAATAAAAAGTATGTGGGGAGGACAACCCGTCCCCTTAAAGTTAGATTTTTAGAACACCGGAAGAACATTGGCCCTCATTCCGAGTTGTTCGCTCGCAAGCTGCTTTTAGCAGCTTTGCACACGCTAAGCCGCCGCCTACTGGGAGTGAATCTTAGCTTATCAAAATTGCGAACGAAAGATTAGCAGAATTGCGAATAGACACTTCTTAGCAGTTTCTGAGTAGCTCCAGACTTACTCGGCATCTGCGATCAGTTCAGTGCTTGTCGTTCCTGGTTTGACGTCACAAACACACCCAGCGTTCGCCCAGACACTCCTCCGTTTCTCCAGCCACTCCCGTGTTTTTCCCAGAAACGGTAGCGTTTTTTCACACACACCCATAAAACGGCCAGTTTCCGCCCAGAAACACCCACTTCCTGTCAATCACATTACGATCACCAGAACGAAGAAAAAACCTCGTAATGCCGTGAGTAAAATACCTAACTGCATAGCAAATTTACTTGGCGCAGTCGCACTGCGGACATTGCGCATGCGCATTAGCGACTAATCGCTCCGTTGCGAAAATAAATTAACGAGCGAACAACTCGGAATGACCACCATTGTGAATAAAGTGCTCACTCACAGTGTATCTAAACACTACGTTGAGCATCATAATGGAGATTCAAGGTGCCTGAAAGTGCTGGGTTTGGAGTCTTTACCAAAAACTATAAGAGGGGGAGACCGTTATAGGGCATTATGTAATCAAGAAGTCTCCAGACGAGATTGTGCCCGAAAGTCCTTGTATTGCTTGTTTCATCTTCCTCAATAAGGAGGGGAGGGTGTAGAATTTACAATTGGTGATCCTGCAGCTTTTCATTTCATTTTATGCTTCTTAATCATTCATTATTAAATATTTTTAACTATTTGTAACTGTCGTTCACTCATCCATCCATTTTGTTATATTTAGCGCTGCTATTTCTCTGTGTTTTCTGTTGGGACGTTCTGGTTGCCCAGAATCCCCCTCCCCTTGGTCAGTGGCTCAAATTATGACCACAATAACAACAGTATATAATACGATTACTTGAGCTGTCACCACAACATGCAGTTTAAGGAACAGTGCGGAGCTGCTACATACAGTATGCCCAGTAGCGGCATCTTGTACCAAGTTTTTTTTTTTTTTTAAATCAGATTTAAGTCACCAAAAATGGAGGGAGGCTTTATAAATAGCCCTTAATATTTGGTCCCTCTTCTCCTTCCTCCATCTTTGGCAGACAAATAAAACAATTATTTACCATAGGGAGTTTTTCTGTTCATAAAATGTCATAATATTTTGTTGAATGGCTCTAATAAGCTATTTTCTAGGGTTTTTGGAATCCTCTGGATTAGATATAATAGTATTGGGACATGGGGGAGCAAATACAGTGAAGCATAGGAGCCCTCCGGAGTCAGGACCGTTTCTAGACAATTTGGCTCCCAGTGCGAACACTAAAATAATGCGCCCCCCCCCCCCCCCACCATATACATATGCAAAAATTTACATTTGTCCGTGTCCCCAAAAGGGGGCGTGGTCTCACTGGAATGGGCTTGGCTTTGCTGGAAAAGGCTACTTTTCACCAACATAGTGTCCGTTATACCATATTATTTATATCCCAAACAGTAATGTCCCTTGCACCATATTAAACCACCGCAGTAATGTTATGCCCCTCACAGTAATGCCCCTGACACAATATAATGCTTCCACATGCCCCTTTCACCATATTATGCCCCTAGCTGCTTATTGTCAAGGGTTTCTGCTCATTGTCAGGGGATCCCTGGCCCCCGCTGCTGATGGTCTCTGCAGTCCCAGAGGGGGTTCGCACCTGCCCCGGTTCAAAATATTTAAAATGACCTTCTCAAAATGGCCACCACCTTCTCTAGCATCCTTAAAAACTGTCTTCTATGAGGCGGTGGCCATTTTGAAAGGGACATTTTCTTTTTTTTTTAAACATAATTTTATTCATGGGATCACAGAAAGCAAACAGGAACCAACAGGTGGCAATTATAGCATAATACATTACAAATATAACCTAACAGTTGGTACGTATAAAGAGAATCAAGAAAAAATGATCCATTTTTGACCCAAGAGCGGGTATAATAAAACAGAGAGAATAGCAGTCGGCCGAAAGTCCAACCGACTAATATTAAGAAATAGTATAGGATAAGATATGAAAAGGGAGAGAGAAAGAGAAGAGAGAAAGAAACATACAGAAGGATAGAATATGGTAGGGTAGAATCCCCAGGAGGGTTCCATCAAATATAACACAGGGCATTATTAGTTGAAAGGTGAAGGGGCATGTTGGGTAGTCAACCAAGGACTCCATATTTTATCAAATGACTTGGAGGAGCAATTAATGATACTTGGCATATAGTCCATACGGTAAACGTACCATATGCGGGCGATTATAGACTGCATGGAAGGTGGAATAGGGTTTTTCCAGTCTGCGGCCAATTGACATGTCATTGCAGAAACTATATGACGCAGCAATTTATTTTGATGGTTTGTCAGCGTTGGCAGGTTTAAGGGGAGGAGAATGTATTTAGGATCATAAGGAATAGGAATCTGTAACAAATTAGTGATAAGATTAATCACATCTCTCCAAACATTTACAATTTTAGGGCATGACCACCATATATGCAGGAAAGAGCCCTCTGCGCCACATCCTCTCCAACATCTATCCGATGTATCCGGGTACATTCTGCTTAAGCGAGATGGTACATAATACCATCTATATAATAATTTGTAAACGTTCTCTTTGATTCTAATGCAGATGGAGCTAGATGTAGCGTTACCCCAGGCCTCAGACCATTCCTCATCATCTAAGGCCGAGCCTAGATCCAGTTCCCATGCCCTCTCGTGAGGATCACGTTGAGAGGGTGGTTCCCCATCGAGAGTGGCATATAAGAGGTAAATTAAACCTTTGGTTGAATGGCGTCTGAAACATACTGCCTTGAACGTAGTCAGGGGTCTGCTAGAGAGGACGTGGCTCACTGCGGAATGAAAGTGCCTAAGTTGTAAATATTGATAAAAATATTTGGATGGGATGTCGATACCTTCTTGAATCTGGGAAAACTGAGGAAAACTAGTGTCTCTGGTAATATCATTCAGATATAAGATACCTCTATCCTGCCAGGGGGCAAATAATGATTTGTGTGTACCAGGGGAAAATGCTGGGTTGTGTAATATAGGGATGATGGGGGAGGGGGCTGGGGCCAAGCTGTATTTCCTATTAGCAAAGTCCCAAACCGTCAGTGAGCGGGACACCAGGGGCTGAGAGGCCACATTTCTAGGGCAGCAGGGTTTCGGGAGCCAAAGAAGAGAAGAAAGAGTAGAGAGACCTAATTCAGCAGCTTCTATAGATACCCAGGCCCTCCGAGACTCAGGATTACACCATTGCACAAAATGTGAAAGCTGCGTGGCTAAATAATATCTTTTAAAGTCTGGGATGCCCAAACCGCCACTACTTGAGGGACGCTGTAATAGTTTCAGTCAGACTCGGGGACGCTTATTTGCCCATATAAATTGTGATGTGTGAAACTGTAAGAATTTGAAGGCAGATGGAGGGATGAATATCGGGAGAGTTTGGAATAGGTATAGTACCCGAGGGAGCACGTTAATTTTCACTGAATTCACTCTACCTATCCAAGAGATAAAAAGGCTAGACCAAGAAGACAAATCCGATTTAATGCGGTCTAAAAGTCTAGGGAAATTAGCATGGTATAGTTGGTGGTGACTATGTGTTAGGAAAATGCCTAAATATTTAATCTTTTGTTTGTGCCATTGAAATGGAAAGGAATTTTCTAAAGAGAGCTTAATCGGGCCAGGAATGTAAAAGTTTTACTCGCGTTAATTTTATAACCTGAGTGCTTAGAGTAGAGGTCAATTTCAGAGAGGAGTGGCTGCAACGACTGAGTCGGGGATCCAAGGGACAAGAGGACGTTGTCTGCGTACAATGCAATTTTATGCTCAGAAGGGCCTACCCGCACTCCGGCTATATCTGTATTAGCTCGGATCCTTGCTGCCAGCGGTTCCATAACCAGGGCAAATAGTAGGGGGGAGAGCGGGCATCTCTGTCTGGTGCCATTAGTGATTCCGAAAACGGTGGAGGTGAGGCGATTGACAGAAACTGTGGCAGTAGGGGATCTATAAAGCGCCGAGACACCATCCAGAAATTTGCCAGAGAAGCCCATCTTTCGGAGTACCGAGAAAGTGAAGGACCAAGATATCCTGTCAAAAGCCTTCTCGGCATCCAGCGCTAGTAACAATGAGGGTAGCTTTTGTTTATGAATAGAACATATCAGATCTATAGCTCTCCTGGTATTATCGGAGGCTTGACGGCCAGAAATAAAGCCCACTTGGTCTGGGTGTATCAATTGCGTGAGCAGGGGAGCTAATCGGTTGGCCAAAATTTTTGCATAGATCTTAAGATCCACATTTAGTAATGAGATTGGGAGATAATTGGAACATTGTGTGGGGTCTCTCTCCGGTTTCGGGATCACAATAATGTCAGCGTGCACAGTTGCCGGCGCAAACGATGCTCCCTCCAAAACTTTATTAAAAAGCGAGGTAAGATAAGGGGCTAATTCTGTGTGGAAGGTTTTGTAGTATTGAGCTGTGAAGCCATCTGGGCCTGGTGCGGCTGACGATCGCATAGATTTGATAGCGGCAACCGTCTCTTCCAACGAGATAGACTCATTAAGAAGAGAGATCTGTTGCTCTGTCAGACATGGCAGGGGGGTGTCTAATAGGTACGATCATATACCCTCTGGACCGTCAGAGGAGAGAGGAGGGGCAGGAAGATTATATAAGGAGCTATAAAACCCCCCCGAAATTCCTCTACCATCAGTTTTGGGTCATAAGTAAGCATATTCAATGTATTGGAGTGTAGTTTTTCTATCATTCCCGTAGCTCGTTTGCTTCTCAATTTATTGGCTAAGAGACTATCAATTTTATCCGCTTTATCATAGAATTTTGGATGGAGCTTCTGTAGTATGGCAGCTGCGCGTCGCGATAAAAGAGCATTTAGCTGACCTCTCAGGTTATCAATCTGGGAGCGTAGGGAGTCGCTCGGGGCATTTTTATGTTGGGCTAAGAGCGCAGAAATTTTTGATTCTAATGAGGAAACTTCCTGTGCTGCTTTCTTACGTATAGCTGAGGCCTTGGACATGAAATGACCACGAATAGTGGCTTTGTGCGCTTCCCAAACAAGACTAGGAGAGACTTCTGGGGAGGCATTTTTCTTGAAAAAAAATTCCAAAGTTGATTTGGTGTCTAAAAGAGTGGAGGGATGCGAAAGAAGGGTGTCATCTAGACGCCATTTACGTGTCTTATTAGGGGATCTATAGATTTCTATGAGGATATAGACCCCCGCATGGTCCGTCCATGAGCAAGGAGTGATACCTGCATCAGAAATCAGTGTCGTGAGTGATTGAGACACTTGGATCATATCGATCCGAGAATAATGTTGGTGAGGTGCAGAGAAGTGGGTATAATGATAATCCCTAGCAGTGGAGTGTTTAAGACGCCAGGTATCTCTCAGATTAAGCTGTGTGAGGGAGGAAATTAACGTGAGAGAGGCCGTGAGAGTCGGGATGCTTCCTTCTTATTTTTAGGAGGGTTAGATTTATCTAAGAGGGGATCGATCACAGTATTAAAGTCCCCACCTAAAATGATGTGGCCCTGCGCTACTCTATTAAGCGTGACTGGTCTTGATTCGGGGCATATACAGACACAAGTGTTAGAGTTTCTGTACGAAGTGTACCAGTTACCACGATGTACCGGCCTGCGGGGTCAGCTATGGTTGCGGTATGTACAAATGGGATGTTACGATGAATCAGTATAGCCACCCCCCCTTTTCTTACACTCAGCAGAAGCGAAAAAAGGTTTGTGTAAACTGCTTACCTTGAAGTCGAGAGTGTGTACCAGTGAAGTGGGTCTCCTGAAGGAAGATTATGTCAGCCTTTTCTCTCCTACAGGCGGACAACATCACTGTACGTTTCTTGGGAGAATTAAGCCCGTTAACATTTACAGAGAACAACTTAAGTGCCATGTGATACCAAAGAATGGAAAAGGATTAACAGAGACCCATCCCGGGGAGGAAGAGAAAAAGAGAAAGAAAAGGAACAGCAAGAAACAAGGAGCAGAGATGTAGAGAAAGAGAGAGTGATAGAAAACCCATACGGAAAAAAACCCTGAAACATAGGGTCCCAATCAAGGACCGCTACACAAGTAATAGACATTATATACTAAATCACAAATAGAGGGAGCACGGGAGTAGTGGGAGCAGAAAACCAGGTCCTTCTGGACCGCAATAGTTAAGTCGGCAACAGCCGAAAATTCAGCTATATAACCTAGAACACACACAAAAGAAAGAAAAACGTACTGTGTCGTAATAAAAAAGGGAAACAAAAAGGGGGGGAGGGGGGAGTAAGGGAAAAGAGGGAGGGGAACAAGGGCAAGGGGGGGGGGGGGAGATAGGGGAAAGAAAAGGAGACAAGGGAAAATCAGGGGTAAGCAAGGCAAGCCCAGCACAATAACATAAAGCTAGGTTTAACATATAACAAACATCAAAGCCCGGTGAGCCATATCAAAACCAATAACAGTTGTATGAAAGCAGTAAGACGGGGGCCGTAGCCCCCACCTGTCAACAAAGAACATATGAGAAGGAGACACATCCCTAGAATAGTGAGAACTATCTTATTGTAATCAAGAGTGTCTACTAAGATCAGTGAGGGTCATTAGTGTCATTGCGATGACGGGTCACCCTTGTCCATTCAGGCAATGGAATCCGAGGGCGTCTTGGACCAGAGGAAGAGGCAGTCTCGCTATCGGGCGACGGTACAGGGAGGAGATCTAGCTTAGCCAACAAATCCTGACCCTGAGCTAAAGTTTTAATGGAGTGGGTGGAATTGTTCACTGTAATCTGTAGCATAAAAGGAAATCCCCATCTGTACCGTATTTGATGCTGCCGCAGTATCCTAGTAACGGGCTGGAGATCTCATTGTTTCTGAATAGTGGACGGGACCAGATCCTGGAGGACCTGCAGTTGCATATCCCGGAAGTCGATCACTGGGGAGTCTCGAACCAACATTAGGATCCGTTCCTTTGAGCGAAAATAATGTAGACGTACTATGACATCCCTGGGTGGTTGTGAAGGAGCTGGTTTCGCTCGGAGCGCTCTGTGAACCCTATCGCAAAGACAGTCGCCATCAGAGAGATCAGGCAATACGTGTTAAAGAAAATCTTTCAGAAAGGACGGTAGGGCGGAGCTAAGAATCGATTCTGCTACATTGCAGATACGCAAATTATTGCGATGGGAACGATTATCTTGATCTTCTTGTCGTTCTTTGAGATCCTCTATCTCATCATGGAGTCTAGAAAGTTACGAGTCTAGGCGTTGCTGAGAGCGGCAGAGGTTGTCCGTCTTAGATTCAAGAGCGTCTGTACGATTGCCAAGGGCCGTGAGGTCAGATTTGAAGTCGGCAATAGCTGTGGAGAGTTCTTGCTTAAAGGCAGACTGGACCCCCTCAAGTAAACTTGTCACGACAGATTGGATCTGTGGGTCTATACCCATCTCTGATGAACAGAGGGAGGAAGGAGAGTCCGTGAGCAATGCAGGAGGTGGAGGGCCCTTAGCTTTTGGCCCCAAAAAATTTGTGGGGGCCTGTGAATTTTTTTTTATTTCTTTGCGCCATTGTGGGGGACTAATAGGATAGGCGGGACGTCACAAACGTAAAAGGAGACACAGACGCTGCTTGACAGATGTATGTTAAATAGAAAAGTGTGATGGGTATTAAGAAAACTATCACGGTCCAGGCAGGACAAATTGCAGTATTAGGTCATCATCCTGGGTGATGTGCAAAGGACAGGTGTTGCCATAAAATATTGCGATCCAGGGGTTTGACTCCCTGCAGGCTGAGGAGAGCACGGAATACGCTGTGTCAGGGGGGAGAGACAAGAGCTGGTGGCTCTATGACCGTATCTTCAATGCAGCTGACATCCAATGTGCGGCACCGAAGCCGGCGGCTACCACACGGCTCTGGAGCTCATTCCTGTGCAGGTCGTGAAGAACAGGGCTCAGGCAGCAGCAGGAAGATGCCCCTCCTGGGCTGAGATCCGCCACCCTCTCACCAGGTCCAACACAGGAGGCACACCCGCGGGATGAGGTCCGGCCACAGTCCAGCCAGCAATCAGGACACCCCCAGACAAGCAGAGAAGGGGTGATGTCTGCCAGAACACAGGTCCCAGGAGTAGAGAGGCCCTTTGGAGACACCACTGCAGGTAAGAGCCTGGCCGGATCTGCAGGAGGGGTGGCGGGGGGTTGCGGAGGCCAGTGGGGACCAGGATAAGGTGTCCGGACCCCAGACAGCCGCAGCCCGCGCCTCCCGGAAGTCAGCGACGGGGAACCTCCGAACTCAAGGTCCCTGCCCCCGGAGGATGCGTAGGCCGCAGACCGCCGGAGGACGCCCCTGACAGTGCGGCGCGGAGATAGCGGCCGGCGGGTCGCCAGGCGGATCCCACCAAGGTGCGGAGGGAGCAGGGAGGGCTGTGGCAGGTGGGGAAGGAGTCTTCGGGCCGCCAGGAGCCTCCGTCGGGCCGCACAGCGCTCCGGGCAGTCCCCCAACTTCAGTCCCCGGTCTCCGGAGGTGCAGCAGGCCGCGGTCACAGGAAGCCGCAAAAACGGATCCCAGCACATCAGGTATCCTCTCACAGCTGTAGGCAGACCCAAAGGTGGCAGGGGGAGCCAAAGGGCACAGTGGGAGGCAAGCTGATGGTGAGGGTCTGCAGTCTCGGGTCAGTGGACAAATTGAGGCCCCGGCTTCTGAAGGATTGGTAGGCCGCAACCCGCACAGATGCAGGGCGCATCTGCCGGCTCCGCGAACCACACAATCCGATGCAGGGGGTCTCCAATAGGCAGGAGAGTGTTCCCAAAATCACCAGGGAGCTGTTTAATAGCATAAAATGTATTCCCAGGGCAGGATCTCCAGCTCAGCACATCTGCTCGGGTCTGCTGTCAAGCCACGCCCCCCCCCCCCCCCCCCCCCCCCCCCCCGTCTCGCCCTGTGCGATCACACCACACTGCTTGCCTGGCCCTAGAAACAGCACTGTCTGGAGTATATAATGGGAAGCAAATATGCAGTGTGGAGGTGCTGGGGATGTAGACATTAAGTAACATGGGAGGCCAAGAAGCATAGAAACATAGAATTTGTCAGCAGATAAGAACCACCTGGCCCATCTAGTCTGCCCTATACACATGTACATGCACACGCTTACACAATAGGGTTAATTTTTTTTGTCAGGAGCTTATTAATCTGTAGTGTATTTTTGGCTTGTGGGAGGAAACCAGAGTACCCAGAGGAAACCCACGCAAGTACAGGGAGAATATACAAACTGTACACAGGACCATGGGAATCAAACCCATGACCTCAGTGCTGTGGGGCAGTTATGCTATCCATTACAGAAGGCATGATGTAGTCAGAATGTCGACATATCATACCACACCCAACTGAGGAAGACACACAGAGGATAAACAGAAACAGCTGAAAAGCCTGTACCAAAACAGAGGCTTTACATGCTGCTTATGTGAGCCGGGTTGAACACGAGTTCAACCGAAATACTGGGTCACTCGACCCGGTATTTCAACCCTGGCACCTTTCACACCACACATGAACACGGGTTATGCGCGTTCATGTGCCAAAAACCCATGTTCAGAGGTGCTGGTGTGAAAGGGGTATGAGCAACAATGCTCAGACGGAGCAGCACACGTCTGTTTTAATGGCAGGCACATAGGTGTTGCTTTCACAATCTCCCTGAAACCACACACCTGGATCTGATCCTGGCTGAGGGGCAGATGGTGTCCCCTCTCTTCCCATGCAGGGTTTCTACACACATACACCTGGATCTGATCCTGGCTGAGGGGCAGATGGTACCCCCTCTCTTCCCATGCAGGGTTTCAGGGTTTCTACACACATACACCTGGATCTGATCCTGGCTGAGGGGTAGATGGTGTCCCCTCTCTTCCCATGCAGGGTTTCTACACACATACACCTGGATCTGATCCTGGCTGAGGGGCAGATGGTGTCCCCTCTTTTCCCATGTAGGGTTCCTACACACATACACCTGGATCTGATCCTGGCTGAGGGGCAGATGGTGTCCCCTCTCTTCCCATGCAGGGTTTCTACACACATACACCTGGATCTGATCCTGGCTGAGGGGCAGATGGTACCCCCTCTCTTCCCATGCAGGGTTTCTACACACATACACCTGGATCTGATCCTGGCTGAGGGGCAGATGGTACCCCCTCTCTTCCCATGCAGGGTTTCTACACACATACACATGGATCTGATCCTGGCTGAGGGGCAGATGGTACCCCCTCTTTTCCCATGCAGGGTTTCTACACACATACACCTGGATCTGATCCTGGCTGAGGGGCAGATGGTACCCCCTCTCTTCCCATGCAGGGTTTCTACACACATATACCTGGATCTGATCCTGGCTGAGGGGCAGATGGTACCCCCTCTCTTCCCATGCAGGGTTTCTGCACACACACACCTGGATCTGATCCTGGCTGAGGGGCAGATGGTGTCCCCTCTCTTCCCATGCAGGGTTTCTTTCTACACACATACACCTGGATCTGATCCTGGCTGAGGGGCAGATGGTGTCCCCTCTCTTCCCATGCAGGGTTTCTACACACACACATCTGGATCTGATCCTGGCTGAGGGGCAGATGGTGTCCCCTCTCTTCCCATGCAGGGTTTCTACACACATACACCTGGATCTGATCCTGGCTGAGGGGCAGATGGTGTCCCCTCTCTTCCCATGCAGGGTTTCTACACACATACACCTGGATCTGATCCTGGCTGAGGGGCAGATGGTGTCCCCTCTCTTCCCATGCAGGGTTTCTACACACATACACCTGGATCTGATCCTGGCTGAGGGGCAGATGGTGTCCCCTCTCTTCCCATGCAGGGTTTCTACACACATACACCTGTATCTGATCCTGGCTGAGGGGCAGATGATGTCCCCTCTCTTCCCATGCAGGGTTTCTACACACATACACCTGGATCTGATCCTGGCTGAGGGGCAGATGATGTCCCCTCTCTTCCCATGCAGGGTTTCTACACACACACACACACACACACACACACACACACACACACACACACACACACACACACACCTGGATCTGATCCTGGCTGAGGGGCAGATGGTACCCCCCTCTCTTCCCATGCAGGGTTTCTACACACATACACCTGGATCTGATCCTGGCTGAGGGGCAGATGGTACCCCCTCTCTTCCCATGCAGGGTTTCTACACACATACACCTGGATCTGATCCTGGCTGAGGGGCAGATGGTGTCCCCTCTCTACCCATGCAGGGTTTCTACACATGTGGGCAGGGGCCGCGTGAGGGTCCGGGGTTGGTACACTTACCAAGGGCGGTCTCTCTGCTCCGCTGGGAATACTCCGGGTTCTCCTCAGGGGTGACTCTGGTTCACTAGACGGGAGTGGCTGCGGGTCCTGGATGATTCCTGTCAAGGAAACAGAACCTGTATACACATAGACAGAGAGGAGGGAAGGCGGAATACCCCCAGGCGGGCTCAATGATGGGTCATCATTGGCACTTGTGGCCTCAGACTGGGTGCCCGTGAGGTGCGAAAGCACCCGGTGCGACCCTGGACGGAAACGCCCACAACCAGGGGAAGGGGTGGGGGAATGGAGTGACAAACTTACGTAACACACACACGGAACACTGATTGGCTCACCCGACTTGATCTTGTCCGCTTGCGTGACGAGCGATCACTCTCCCGATACCTGGGATGGAAATGCGCAAGAAACAACGCCACGGGTGTGTGTGGGGGGGGGGTGAACGACGCACAGAGCCAGGCCCGAGCCAGAGGCTCTAAGCCCCCGACCGGAACTCACACAGCTAACGACCTACCTGCGAGGGGAGCCTGGCCGGGGAGTGACACGCGTGGGCGGGACTGCAGAACGCTATGCGCACAGGAAGTACCATACACAAATAAACAGTGACACAACACTTTTAACCCTATGAGACTACAGAGAACACAATACCTACCCTAGGAGAATACAGTAAAACGCAAATACTACACTAAGAGACTACGGTAGAACCCAATAACTACACTCAGAGAGTACAGTGAAACACAACAGATAATGCTGAGAGGGGGGCCTCACGGAGGGCCTACCTTGATCCGGATGAAGGCAGCTTGCAACGAGCTCTGGCCAGGAAAGCTACCAGGGCCCAGGCAGCAGCAGAACCAGGAGCAGGAGCAGAACCAGGAGCAGTAACAGCAGCACGACCAGGAGCAGTAACAGCAGCACGACCAGGAGCAGCAGCAGCACGACCAGGAGCAGTAACAGCAGCACGACCAGGAGCAGCAGCAGCAGCACGACCAGGAGCAGTAACAGCAGCACGACCAGGAGCAGCAGCAGCACGACCAGGAGCAGTAACAGCAGCACGACCAGGAGCAGTAACAGCAGCACGACCAGGAGCGGCAGCAGTCCTCCACTCCGTCTCCTACAAGTGCCGCTCTGCCCTCCCTCCCCCCCGCCGGCCCTTACATACCCCCCTGCAGGGGCTTCTGGGCCGAGTGACGTGGCGCCTCCTCATTCGCTGCCCGCGTCGCCCTGTGATGACGTGCCACAGCACGTGGGCGCGACAGGGATGACATCCGGCCGGGCGGCCGGGAGAAGGGGATCTGCGTCCGCTTCCGGCCGGGTGACCGTGGCTTCCGGCCGGGCGGCACGCAGCGGGGGATGGCACCCGTAGTGTCCCACACTCCCCCCCTCCTTTTCCTTTGTGGTCCCCACAAACAGCTGGTTTACCGTCCAGTCAAAATCTGGATCCGCGAATCGTGGGGCAGGCACGGCCATGGTGGTCCGAGTTGACCTCCGTTGCGGCGCAGCCTGGACAGGGGCTGCCGGCCGAACCTCAGCGGTGACCTCGGGGGGCGGTGTCTCTTCCTCCGGCGGGGGCAGCTCCAGGTTCTGCAGGACCTCCTCCATGGGGGGCGGCCCCGGGGTGATAGGGGTCCACCAGTACAGTGTGGCGGGGGTGGTGGCCGGTTCAACGGAGGTGGGATGCAGAGGCTCTGGCCCCGGGGCCGCACAGGGGCGCAACATGTACCGGTGTACGACACGATCACTTCTGCCGCCGTCCTCTGCGCGTACCTCGTAGACCGGGTTTCCTGGGGGATACTTGTCGTTTGACTACGGAGGGCGGGGTTTCCCATCGGTCGCTCAGCTTGTTGTTGGGCCAATGGTCCCGGACGCGGATGCGCTGTCCTTCCTTGAGGGGCCCGCCCAGGGATCGCCCAGGTTGCGGGTGGGTGGTGGCTTCCATATTCCGCTTGGCAACCTCCCCGGCGGCCCTCAGGCGGCGTCTCAGTTCCTCGACCCACTGGCTCTGGGTCCACTGCCCGTCGTCTGTCGTCGGGGAAAGATCAAGGTCCTGTAGTTCTCTTCCGGGTCTCCCGAACATCATGAGATAGGGGGAAAAACCCGTGGTGCGTTGGACTCTGTTGTTGTACACCCACACCAGCTCCTGGACGAAATCTGGCCACCGTCTCTTCTGCTCGGCCTCTAAAGTCCGGAGCATCTGTAGGAGGGTCCGGTTAAATCGTTCACAGGCCCCATTCCCTGCCGGGTGGTAAGACGTGGTGCGGGATCTTTGCATGCCGTAGGTCTGGCAGAGGCGCTCCATCACTCGGCCTTGGAAGCATGCGCCTTGGTCGGAATGTAGGCGTTCAGGGCAACCATACCTGCGGATGAACTGCTCGACGATGGCCTTGGCGGCTGAGTCCGCCGTCTGGTCCCGGGTTGGGGCGACCACCGTGAATTTGGTGTGGTGGTCAGTCATCACCAGGGCGTACTGGTATCCTTGTGCTGACTCTCCGATGAGCACATAGTCGATCATTGGTAATTCCAAAGGTTGGGTGGTGACGATGGTTTGTACGGGCGCCCTCTACTCTGTGGGTTTAGAGGCCTCACACCGATCACATACTCGACATACCTCTTCCACCACTTGCTGGAGCCCTGGGCAGAAGTACTGCTGGCGTAGCCACTGAAGGGTTTTGGCCACGCCGAGGTGGCTCCCTTCGCGGTGGGATTCCACCTCCAGATCCCAGGCGGCTCTCTCTGGGAGGACGATCTGCCACACATTGCGGAGTTCCTGCTCGAGGTAGGTGCGTCGACACAGCACCCCTTCCAGTACGGCAAGTTGGTTCCAGTGGTGCAACACCCCCCTGACCTACCTCCCCGATCTGGTCTCTATCACAACGGGACGGCCAGTGTCCTTGCTCCTTCCATTGGCGGATGCTCCTCAAATCTGGGTCACGGCCTTGTTCCGTGGCCCAATCCTGGGGGGATTTCCGCAACTGGAGGCCACAACTGGTGATCTGCTGGGCTTCCGGAGGGGGCCCAAATCGGGCGAAATCTGGCATTTCCCACCCCTCTCGTTCCTCATCGGTAGGGCCGGTGGGGGCATCTACCGGAAACCGGGACAGGGCATCCGCATTGGCATTGTCCTTCCCACGCCGATAGCATATTTTTATGGGGAACTTAGCCAACCAGGCAGTCCAACGCTGTTCCAAGGCCCCCAGTTTGGCGGTGTCCAGATGGGCTAGCGGGTTGTTGTCTGTGACCACTTCGACTTCGCCTGCCGTCAGGTACTCCGGGAATTTTTCGGTCACGACCCAAACCAAGGCCAACAGCTCAAGTTTGAACGAACTGTAGTTCTCGGGGTTTCGCTCCGACTCCCGAAGAC
Source organism: Pseudophryne corroboree (assembly GCF_028390025.1). Classification (NCBI taxonomy): domain Eukaryota; kingdom Metazoa; phylum Chordata; class Amphibia; order Anura; family Myobatrachidae; genus Pseudophryne; species Pseudophryne corroboree. The sequence goes on along the minus strand of NC_086444.1, from coordinate 629,543,306 downwards.
CCCGGCTACCGTAGGCGATCACCCTCTCCTGGCCTCCCTGGATTTGGGACAGCACGGCCCCCAGGCCCTTGTGGCTTCCATCGGTGTAGAGTATGAACGGCTTGTCGAAATCCGCATAGGCCAATACTGGGGCTTGGGTGAGGGCCTCCTTGAGCCGAAGGAAAGCGTCTTCCTGCGCCTGGCCCCACTTGATCCTCCTTTGCCGGGAGTCCGTTGCCAGGCCCCTCAGTAGTTCATGCAGGGGACCAGCGATTTTGGCAAAACCTTTGATGAATCGCCGGTAGTAACCTACTAGGCCCAAGAAAGCCCATACTTCGGTCACTGTGGTGGGGGTCTTCCATCCTTGTATAGCGGCCAGTTTGCTAGGGGTGGGTTGCACTCCCTCTGTGGATACCACGTGGCCCAAGTATTCCAGGCTGGGCTTCAAGAGGTGGCACTTCCGGGGCTTCAGCTTAAGGCCGAAGTTTTCCAGGCGCTGCAAGACTAGGTCCAACCTCCGCAGGTGTTCGTCAAGGTTAGGGGCAAACACAATGATGTCGTCCAAATATATTAAGATGGCCTCAAAGTTCAGGTCCCAGAGGCAACGCTCCATGAGGCGTTGAAAGGTGGCAGGTGCGTTGGAGAGTCCGAACGGCATCCTGCAGAAGTCAAACAGTCCCATGGGGGTGATGAAGGCCGTCTTGGCTTGGTCCTGTTCTGCCACAGGGACTTGCCAGTAACCACTGGCCAAATCCAATGTCGAGAAGTACCGGGACTTCCCTAGTGCCGCCAACGACTCCTCGATGCGGGGAAGGGGGTAGGCATCCCTAACCGTGCAGCTGTTCAGTTTCCGGTAATCCACGCAGAAGCGCAGGGCTCCATCTTTCTTCTTGACCAGGACAATTGGGGCCGCCCAGGGGCTCTTGCTTTCTTTAATGACCTGGCTGTCTAGCATCTGGCGGATCATGGTTTTTACCTCCTGGTATAACCGAGGTGGAATGGGGCGGTAACGCTCGCGGATGGGGTGGCTGTCGCCGGTGTTGATCTCGTGTTCTAGCTCCCGGGTAAATCCAGAGTCCTCCTCGCTGCGCAAGAACACCTTCTGCCTTTTCCACAGCATGCGTTCCAATCGTTTGACATCCGCTGGGTGGAGTTGATCCAGGGTCACGTCTGTCTGTTCCAGGATGGCCCGGCCATTCCAGTTGGCAGTGGGCATCTCTTTTTCCTCGACCGTCACCGCCAGGGTCCAAGGTGTTTCCGCATCCGGATGGAGTGTCAAACCTGGTTCTGGTTGGATGTGGCTCGCCGGGATGATGTGTAGCTCGGCCAAGGTCGTCCTGGCAGGTATTTCCGCCGGGTGGTCTCCGAGATTACAGATTCGAAGGGGCACCGTGCCGCCTTGGACCACGGCGAGGGCTCGGGCCACCACCAGCCCGGTTTCTGTTTGCCGGAACCAACAAGGCTCGATGAGGACCTCCCTTCCCTCTAGTCTTTGTTGCGACCGTACTGGCAAGTCCAGGACAACCTCCTGTCGGGCGGGAACCTTCACTTTCTGCTTGTGTTGGGTTTTGATTTGGCCAACGGTCCTCCTCTGCCCGTAGATTTTGGTTCCTCACACAGTTGGATCACCCTCTGAAGGGCCTGCTGTACAGGCTTCTGTACCTTCAGGTGCCTCCAATATCGGGGGCCTTTCTCCTGGACCAGGGCCCGGTCCAGGCAGCGCAAGATATTCATGCCAAGGATGACCGGTCCGTGGGTCAATTCTTCCCCTGCGATTACCATGACACCCTTCTTCCCCAGGGACTGGTCGTACAGCTCCACCTCGATCCACACCACGATGGGGAGGTTGTTGGCGGCCTTGAGGTTCACCCAGCTCCCTACGCTCGTTTTTGTCAGGTGGGCATAGTGCTCCCGGAAACATTGTTCGGACATGGTCGATACTTGGGAGCCCGTATCCAGGAGGCATCGTTGTTCTTTTCCCGCCAGCCAGGCTATTACAGTAGGGCACTCTCCAATTAGGTCCGAGGCGTAGTTGGTGTTCATGCGCTCGGTCCCTTTCCTCATGGTTTGGCCCGCAACCGCGAGGGAAGTTAGTTTAAAGGTCTCCGACGATAATCCCCGGTACGCCTTGCTTCTGGGCATTCCCGGGTGAAGTGCCCCGGTTGGTTGCACTCCCAGCATCTGGGCGCTTGGGTGTTCCTCCTCTGAGCCCCGGCCGTCCCTTGGCTGGTGGGCGCTCCCAACCTCCGGTGGTGCTGAGGGGAGCTGGCCCCTGATCGTCGGTCTGCATGGGCATTCTCGGGTCTGATGTCGCCTCTCTGGGTCTCTGTTTGCTCTACCCGCAATCTTAGCTGGGACATCTCCTCCCGCATCTGTAGGAGTAGGGTACTCAGCGTTTCCATGCCACTGTCCAGGGGACTGGCTTCTGGGACGGTTGGGGCGACCGGTAGGGCCTGCTGCACGGCCACAGTGCAGGTGCCACCCCTTAATTCCTGGTCCTTGGCCAGAGCTTGGGTCAGTACATCGTGCAACGTTAGCGTGGCGTTTTCCTCAATCCGGGCCCGGAGGTGGGTTTGCAGGCATTGATTCTGGAGTCCGGACACGAGCAGTCCTCGCAAAGCGAAGTCAGGGTTGCCCGTTAGCAGGAACTCATCATCTCTGGCCTGTAAATCTTCCATATATTCTTGGAGAGCATTGGCAAACTCGGAGATGCTCTCATCCTCCCGCTGCTTGCGGGTGAAAGCGCGTTGCTGGAGTTCTGTGAGGGTGAATTGCTCTCGGTAGACCGTCTTGAGTGCCTCAAACACCCCCTTGACGTCCTTCTTCTTAGCGGCGGGCCACCGCAGTAGAGTCTTCTTGGCGTCTCCTTGGAGGGTGTCCAAGGCTAGGTTCACCTGTTCGGAGTCGGGCACACGATACTGCCGAATTGTGATTTCCAGTTGGTCCTTCCAGTCGTCCAAGTCCATGTTCCGGCCATCAAACTTCTTCAGAAATTGTCCGGCGGTTCCGATGGGCACACCGGACCGCAGGGCGGCCGTCACTGCTGTGGTCAGGTCGGACGTCGCGGGCGTTGGAACCGTGAGTACCGTGGGGTCCGGTGGGTTCGCGAGAACCTCGATAGCCTGATCCATGGCGCTGGTCTCTTCGGATCCTGCCAGCTACGCCAAATGTGGACAGGGGCCGCGTGAGGGTCCGGGGTTGGTACACTTACCGAGGGCGGTCTCTCTGCTCCGCTGTGAATACTCCGGGTTCTCCTCAGGGGTGACTCTGGTTCACTAGACGGGAGTGGCTGCGGGTCCTGGATGATTCCTGTAAAGGAAACAGAACCTGTATACACATAGACAGAGAGGAGGGAAGGCGGAATACCCCCAGGCGGGCTCAATGATGGGTCATCATTGGCACTTGTGGCCTCAGACTGGGTGCCCGTGAGGTGCGAAAGCACCCGGTGCGACCCTGGACGGAAACGCCCACAACCAGGGGAAGGGGTGGGGGAATGGAGTGACAAACTTACGTAACACACACACGGAACACTGATTGGCTCACCCGACTTGATCTTGTCCGCTTGCGTGACGAGCGATCACTCTCCCGATACCTAGGATGGAAATGCGCAAGAAACAACGCCACGGGTGGGGGGGGGGTGAACGACGCACAGAGCCGGGCCCGAGCCAGCGGCTCTAAGCCCCCGACCGGAACTCACACAGCTAACCACCTACCTGCGAGGGGAGCCTGGCCGGGGAGTGACACGCGTGGGCGGGACTGCAGAACGCTATGCGCACAGGAAGTACCATACACAAATAAACAGTGACACAACACTTTTAACCCTATGAGACTACAGAGAACACAATACCTACCCTAGGAGAATACAGTAAAACGCAAATACTACACTAAGAGACTACGGTAGAACCCAATAACTACACTCAGAGAGTACAGTGAAACACAACAGATAATGCTGAGAGGGGGGCCTCACGGAGGGCCTACCTTGATCCGGATGAAGGCAGCTTGCAACGAGCTCTGGCCAGGAAAGCTACCAGGGCCCAGGCAGCAGCAGAACCAGGAGCAGGAGCAGAACCAGGAGCAGTAACAGCAGCACGACCAGGAGCAGTAACAGCAGCACGACCAGGAGCAGCAGCAGCACGACCAGGAGCAGTAACAGCAGCACGACCAGGAGCAGTAACAGCAGCACGACCAGGAGCAGTAACAGCAGCACGACCAGGAGCGGCAGCAGCACGACCAGGAGCGGCAGCAGTCCTCCACTCCGTCTCCTACACGTGCCGCTCTGCCCTCCCTCCCCCCCGCCGGCCCTTACATACCCCCCTGCAGGGGCTTCTGGGCCGAGTGACGTGGCGCCTCCTCATTCGCTGGCCGCGTCGCCCTGTGATGATGCGCCACAGCACGTGGGCGCGCCTGGCGACACGGGGACCAGGGATGACATCCGGCCGGGCGGCCGGTAGAAGGGGATCTGCGTCCGCTTCCGGCCGGGTGACCGTGGCTTCCGGCCGGGCGGCACGCAGCGGGGGATGGCACCCGTAGTGTCCCACACACACATACACCTGGATCTGATCCTGGCTGAGGGGCAGATGGTGTCCCCTCTCTTCCCATGCAGGGTTACTTTCTACACACATACACCTGGATCTGATCCTGGCTGAGGGGCAGATGGTACCCCCTCTCTTCCCATGCAGGGTTTCTACACACATACACCTGGATCTGATCCTGGCTGAGGGGCAGATGGTACCCCCTCTCTTCCCATGCAGGGTTTCTGCACACACACACCTGGATCTGATCCTGGCTGAGGGGCAGATGGTACCCCCTCTCTTCCCATGCAGGGTTCCCCCCATTTTTTTTAAAAGTAGTACTGTCTGAACACTTCCACTAAATGTTGTTTGTAGTTTGTTTGTTATTAATCTTGTTGGATTCACAAAAAGTCCCTTTGTGTCTAGCTAGCATGTTATGGGGCCTTAATTATTTGTAGAATATCTCACGAAAACACACGTTTTCAGGGGGTACCCACAAATAATAAGTTTTCTACCTTTATCTAACTTTGCCCAAACATTACAGATTTGTTTCAGTGATCTGTAGATTTTTTCCTTCCAAACTCTGGATCTACACATCATGAAAGTGCCCATACTGTACATCACCTCAATTGATTGTCTTTTTAACTGTCACTTGTGGAAAATGTAAATAATGGCGGTACTACTACCCACCACCCTCCTTCTACTTTTGAACTCAATAACATACTCTACCACTACAATTAACTCATCTGTTAATAGTTAAAAATTAGAAAACAAAAAATATGTGGGCCCCCCAAAGCATAAAGACTCTTGGAGCCGGCCCTGGTTCTAAAAATACAGGAAACAAAATGTATAGGGGTCCCTCGTATTTTTAGAACCAGCACCAAGCTCTTGAAGCCGGCACTGGTTCTAAAAATACGGAGGGAAAATTAGTTGGGGTCCCCCACATTTTTAGAACCAGAACCGAGCTCCACTAACAGGGGGGTAATGCTATAGCCTGGGGACACACTTGACAGGGTGCCGTGGCTGAAGTATTCATCCCCCTAACTAGTCATCCCAGGCCGGGGATTACTGGGGAAGTGGGGACCCCCCCAATAAAGTATGCCCCAGGCCTTTGCTGAAGTCCGGGGCTATCTCCTACACCCCTAGGCAGTGGGTGCAGGGTTGATAGCTTGTGATAGTGTAAACAATTATTTTCCTTCACAGTGGGACTACAGGTCCCAGCCGGCATGCCTCGCATGTCGGTATTTGGAGAACCACAACCACAGCAGGCCCTTAATTCCCCTGTAAAATATATATTAAAAAAAACACAACCCCTGATGTTTTATTTCACTGCACCTTCACCTGGGGGGCGGTGACCTTTAAACTGTTTAACATGATTGCCATCTGACCAGGGCTTCCTCCAGCGTATTCACTCTTTAGGAGCTCTTCCCAGCTCCTCCTCTCCCTGCCCCTTGTCTCGTGCTGGCTAATATTAGCTAGCCCAAGGGGGCAGGGTGATGATGCGGCTCACCGTAACCATCTTCAATATTAAAAATGGTGCCGCGAGAGAGCCAATTATGGCTCTAATCACCATTTTTTAAATGGCCAGCTCCAGTGATTAGAATCCCAGGACCGCTCCCTGCATCATGGACCTGCTGCATACAGGTACCGACCCGGCTGTACACCCCCAAACAACACTTTGTCTGTGCCAACACCCACCACACATCCCTCCGCCCCGTAATCCAACCATAAATTGATACATCTGCAAAATAGGCGGCCAATTGGCTGATTCTCGTTCATATACCAGGAAACAAAGCCCTGATAAATCTAGATTTTTAAACATGTTTAAAAATCTGATTTAGAGATCCCGATCACTTTTTAAACTAGAACATCAACAGGGAAAGCCTATACATAAGCAATTTCATGGATGGAGAATTGCCACAATTTATTGCAGATGTATGGGACCCATTAGCTACTGCATATGATGCGCATAAGGGGGGTCATTCCGAGTTGTTCGCTCGCAAGCTGCTTTTAGCAGCTTTGCACACGCTAGGCAGCCGCCCTCTGGGAGTGAATCTTAGTTTATCAAAATTGCGAACGAAAGATTAGCAGAATTGCGAATAGACACTTCTTAGCAGTTTCTGAGTAGCTCCAGACTTACTCGGCATCTGCGATCAGTTCAGTCAGTGTCGTTCCTGGTTTGACGTCACAAACACACCCAGCGTTCGCCCAGACACTCCTCCGTTTCTCCAGCCACTCCCGCGTTTTTTCCAGAAACGGTAGCGTTGTTTCACACACACCGATAAAACGGTCAGTTTCCACCCAGAAACACCCACTTCCTGTCAATCACACTACGATCACCAGAACGAAGAAAAAACCTTGTAATGCCGTGAGTAAAATACCTAACTGCATAGCAAATTTACTTGGCACAGTCGCACTGCGTCCATTGCGCATGCGCATTAGCGACTAATCGCTCCGTTGCGAGAAAAAAATAACGAGCGAACAACTCGGAATGACCCCCAAGAGGCAGTGTGTCGTACTTAGTGTAATGCCGCCATCTACTGTCTCAATTATATATTGTCTGCCTTTTATTGAGTATGGAACCACAGCTCTATAAAATGATTGCACTTGGAACACAATCCTTGGATTTAATAGATAAACAAAAGCCAAAATAATTTCCATGAAAATTCTAAGACACATGATTTAACCTGAGGTCTATTCTTTGATCTCCATGCTGTGGTTTCAATATTTTTTTTTGTGTATAAACCTAATGAATCAAAGCTCAGTAAACATAATTTGATATTATTATTATTATTATTATTATTATTATTATTATTATTATTATTTTGTTCTATTATTATTAAATTGCTTTCCTCTACACATTTTGTATTCATTTATCTTTATGTGCTACTATTTCAGACTTGTAATCTTGTAATAACCTGTTTAGAGTAGTGTTATAATCTTGATAGTCTTCATGGACTTTGCTCCTGGGTGTTTCTGCCAAAAGTGGGAAGAGTTGAGTTCAGTTCCATGTGGGTAGAGGCTTGAACAACATGACTCGGATTGTGCATGAGTGGTGTGTAATTTGCATTGTGGTGAATTCCCTGGTAATGCTGTATGTGACTATATTGAATAAATAGGTGCTTCTTTCACACACACTATTTATCAAGGTGATTTATTTAACCCACATCAAGATTGTGAAACAGATGGGCCATCATCTTTTTAAACATTTGTATGGGGAAGGGGGCTTTGTGCACAGAATGTAAAAAGTTTAAGAATCCCTGTGTAGAGCTATAAGGATAGAAAAAGGCAGAGTGATTTGCGAGGCACTTGATGGTGCTGTCTTGGTGTTCTGAGCTCTCAGTTCAGATCAGACGGAAGCTCATACAGCTGAACAGGGATCAGAGACAGTGGGGGCAGTGGTAGTAACAAAAATGGCCACTGGTCCTGCTGGAAGAGAGGTGCTATGCATGCCCATCTGCAGCAGTTCCTCATCCCATGGGCCTTTACAGGGTTCAACAGGCTAAGCCTGCACTGACTGACTCCCTGCAGCCAGTCTAAGCATCAATATCTGCGAAGTCCAGGCAGACTAAGGTCACAGTTTTATTGGTCATGTAAGTGCCTTGCAGGGGGTGCAAATTTGGGGTGTAATCAGAGCCAATCCTAGGCATAGGCAACATAGGAAAATACCTATAGCATTTCGAATGCCACGGGGGAATTCCAACCTTAGGAGCAGCAGAGATTTGGGGCACTTGGATGGCAGCTCTTGATACCGTGATAGGAGTTCAGGGCCACCATGGCACACTTACACCCTATAGGTTCTTTATGATCCTTGAGTAGTTGAGTGTGTGGACTTATTTAACAATTTTTATATATTTTTTTTGCATTTATCATTTGACAATTTTTTTCTGAATGTTCAATGCCCTTGTTTTGAATTGTGTACGAAATTGCAATCCCGACAGAATACTGACAGCGGGATGGTCAGAACTCGGATGGATCTTGGTAAGTATACCCCTAATCCCCACCCTAACTGTCCCCTCCTGCAGCCTACCCCCCGCCCCCACCACCACCACAGCCTGACCCTAACCTCCCCAAGCACTGCAACCTAACCCTAACCCTCCCCCTAGTTCCTAATCCTAACACCAACCCCAGTACTTACCTCCAGGATCCTTCGGGATTATGACCACCGGGATCCCAACTGTCAGGATTCTAACCACATCCCCTTGTGTCTTTGGTTGTAATTTGCATACTGGTATTAAGCCATCACAGCAGACCTTTCCAATTTTTATTTCCCTAGAAGATTTACAATTCTTGCTATATCCTTTAATAAACCACTCATAATTTACCCATTTAGTGTTTATTTTTTAGACATATCCCTCTTAAATCCTACACTATTTGCAGTAGTAGTTTTGGTATGCGCTAGGAACTTAGATCACTCCACAATGCTGTCATCTTTATTCAAGTAAAGCAGGGATGACTACTAATCATTGAGTGGAGGGTGGGGTTGCAGAGGTGAGTCTTTGCTTAGGTTGACAGAAAGTCTAGCTTTACTCCTGTGCATACCTCCCAACTGTCCCAATTTTCACGGGACAGTCCCCTTTTTCACGGACTGTGCCATCCGTGGTCCGCAGTGTTCCACAGTGGAGAGGGGCAGTTGGGAGACCATCTCTCACGCTGCTCTGCTTATCAAAGCAGCAGTGAGTAGACGCTGTGTACATGCGCACAGCGTTTATTCCACAGGAGAGAGGGACAGGGGGCATGGCTCACGGAGTGCTATTCATGCCCCCATAGTGACGAAAATGGGAGCATGGCTCGCGATTGTGACACTTCCTGCAAAGTCATGCTCCCTACACATGAGGCAACGCCCCCTAATAATGAGTGTCCCTCCTGGGAGGATCAAGATTCAGCGCAAATTGCGGGCAGCTGCCGGGGCAAGCTGGGGGTGGCACCAAGTTATGGGAGACTTGCCCACTTTTGCGGGTGGCTGGGAGTGCCACCCGATTTTCGGGATCCTCCCGGCCATTCCGGGACAGTAGGCAAGTATGCCCTGTGGACATTAATCTGGCACTGGGCTGGCATTGGTTTTGGGCACCTGTACGCAATGGCGAACTGGGCCATGGGGCAGCAGGGACTGTGCTCCTAGGGCCACAAGGTAATTGGGAGATATTGGCCACCTCCTCTGCAAATTAAAGCTCTGGGGTGGACCGGTGACTGAAGGAATTGTGATCGGCAGTGCCTGGCACTGGCATGCATCTCTGGCCATGACCTCTGTGTCACTCAGCCCCCCTCCCCCCAAGCTTTCCAAGTGCACCCATTGCATCCCACAGGTCCTCCAAATGCCTCCCTGCACCATTTGAAATAAAAAATAAAATACTTATTAACATGCTCCCATACTTATTAAAATGTAAATATATACTAGTAAAAGAAACTGGTAGTAAGTGACTCAGTTGAGTCTATGGGGCATATTTATTAAAGCTATTTTGTGAGAAATCCCCTAAAAATAGAAATTTTCAGAGGGATCCCCACAAATTCTAAATATCCCTCTAGTGTAAAAAGGAGAGACAACAGCAGATAAGCAGAGCTAGCTGCCTGATTTTCTTACCTAAGATGCGGACCATTAGGAGGAGCAAATTGCAATGTGCTGCAGCCTGAGTACTGGCTGAGCGATGCCTCTGGGATTTGGTCTCAGCTACCTCACTCTGGGCGGAATGCACTAAACTTGTAGTGTACATCCCGCAACACATCGCATCCATTCCATACTAATCACATATGTACTAGCATATGCGATTAGTATTGCGATGAACAGCTCTTGGGATAAGAGCTGTCCTTTACAATGCGCTCTGTCCCTGAACTTCCTAGTTTGTGACCCGGGAGTCTGCCTGCGCATGCAGATCTTGGAAGCACAGCCGGGTTCGGTATCCCTACAATCCAAACAGGGGCGCAGGAATGTTTAGTGGTTGGGGGGGCATAGTAAAATATACATTTTGGCGCTCTCCCCTCCCCCGTGCGGAGACTCCTACTGTAAAAAGGCTGCCGCCAGCGCTGCATCCTGCTGCCACATGCCCTGTCCTGGTCGGCTCTTCACTTCAGGGATGCATTACTGGGAGGAGGCGTGGCCATGCTGGGCCTGCTGGGACATCCCTACCTCCCACCCAGTAATGCATCAGTGGTGAAGAACCGGACAGGGGGCAGCACGCTGCGGCGTCGGTGGCAGACTTAAAGTACAGTAAGAGTTTCAGCGGGGATCCAGAGGTAAGCGATCCCCCTCCCCAGCGCCTTCGCTTCTTTCATGTTTGCCCCCCCCCCCCCCCTTTCCGACGCCACTTTTAAAAACTAGGCCCCAAACAGCACATCATGCAAAGAAGAAAAAGAGGTGCAATGAGGTAGCTGGATGACTAAGCTAAGCAACACAAGTGTGCGGCACAAACACCTGGCCCATCTAGGAGTGGCATGCAGTGGCTGAATGTCGAAAGTGGCCCGCAATTTTTCAGGCCACCAACAGCATCTCCTGCACGCTCCTGTAATAACTCTGCACTACCAAATTAATTGTATGTTCAAAACAGGGGACATGCCGGAATTTGCTCAAATGTAATGCACGCACAATATTGGTGGACTTATACGGCAGTACCCCATTACTTATACGGCAGTATCCCTGGACTTATATGGCAGTACCACTGGACTTATACAGCTTCACCACTGGACTGGAATTATACGGCAGTACCCCTGAACTTATACAGCTGCACCACTGGACTGGACTTATACGGCAGTACCAGTGGAATTATACGGCAGTACCCCATGACTTATACAGCAGTACCACTGGACTTATACGGCAGTACCAATGGACTTATACGGCAGTACCCCTGGACTTATACGGCAGTACCTCTGGACTAATATGGCTATACCCCTGAACTTATACGGCTGCACCACTGGACTGGACTTATACGGCAGGACCACTGGACTTATACAGCAGTACCACTGGACTTATACGGCAGTACCCCTGGACTTATACGGCAGTACCCTTGGACTTATACAGCAGTACCCCTGAACTTATATGGCTGCACCACTGGACTGGACTTATACGGCAGTACCCCTGGACTTAAATGGCAGTACCCCTGGACTTATACAGCTGCACCACTGGACTGGACTTATACGGCAGTACCACTGGACTTATACGACAGTACCACTGGACTTATATGGCAGTAACCATGGACTTAAGCAGCAGTAGCCCTGAACTTATACGGCAGTACCCCATAACTTATACGGCTGCACCACTGGACTGGACTTATACAGCAGCACCCCCGGACTTATACTACAGTACCACTGGACTTATACGGCAGTACCCCTGGACTTATACGGCAGTACCCCATAACTTATACGGCTGCACCACTGGACTGGACTTATACGGCAGTACCCCTGGACTTATACGGCAGTACCACTGGTCTTATACGACAGTACCCCTGAACTTATACAGCAGTACCACTGGACTTATACGGCAATACCCATGGACTTATATGGCAGTACCCCTGGAATTATACGGCAATACGCATGGACTTATACGGCAGTACCCCTGGACTTATACAGCAGTACCCCTGAACTTATATGGCTGCACCCCTGGACTGGACTTATATGGCAGCACCAGTGGACTTATACGGCAGTACCCCTGGACTTATTCGGCAGCACCACTGGACTGGACTTATACAGCAGTACCACTGGACTTATACGACAGTACCCCTGGACTTATACGACAGTACCCCTGGACTTATGTGGCTGCACCACTGGACTGGACTTATACGGCAGTATCCCTGGACTTATATGGCAGTACCCCTGGACTTATACAGCAATACCCCTGGACTTATATGGCTGCACACTGGACTGAACTTATACGGCAGTACCCCTGGACTTATACGGCAGTACCCCTGGACTTATACGGCAGCACCACTGGACTGGACTTATACAGCAGTACCCCTGGATTTATACGGGTGCACCACTGGACTGGATTTATACGGCAGTACCGCTGGACTTATACGGCAGTACCACTGGACTTATATGGCAGCACCACTGGATTTATGGCAGCACAGGACACCACCACTGGACTGATGCAGCACAACACAGCACCACTGCACTGGACTTATACAGCATCACCACTGAACTTATGGCAGCACAGGACACCCCCACTGGACTTATGGCAACACAGGACACCACCACTGGATTGTTGCAGCACAACACAGCACCAATGCACTGGACTGGACTTATACAGCAGCACTGGACTTATGGCAGCAGAGGACACCACCACTGTGACTGGACTGATGCAGCACAAGACACCACCACTGGACTGATGCAGCACAAGACAGCACTGGAATGACACATAAGAGCAGGTCGCCACCCCACACGCCACACCACTTTCCTGCACAGACACTGAGGAGACACTCTCCAGGACTGGAGTGAAAATGGCGGTGACGCGCGGCTCCTTATATGGTATCCAAAACCCACGAGAATCCGACAGCGGGATGATGACATTTTGCCTCGTTCTGGTTTCCGAATCTGGTGGGAGCCAATCAGCTCCAATATGTAAATTGACAGTTAGGAGCTGATTGGCTGGTACATTATCACCTTGCACTTATCACTACTTTATCGCTGCTTTATCACTTCTCCAGGCTTAATGCATCTGCCCCACTGTACACTATGGGGCCGATTCAGCATGGAACGCTGCTACGACAGTGTTCGTATGCTGATCCTGCTGCAGTATGCGCAGAAGCCGCACTGCATACTGCAGCAGGCGTTCCACACTGAGATGCGACGGCATCTCACATGTGCGAACGCCTCTGCCTGATTGACTGGCAGAGGCATTTGCGGGGTGGGAGGGGGCATCACGTCGACGTTTCGTGGGCGGCGTTGGGGGGAGCGCGGTCCAGACAATGTAGGCATGTCCAGACCATTTTCGGGGCAGGCCATGGCGGCTGCGTGATGTCACACGCAGCCGCTGCGACCCAAAAGATGGCACTTTTATGGGGCATAAAATTAACAACTGCTGTGAGAGGTGTCTTTCTAGAAGCATTGGGACTGGAACCCCTTGAAAATGTTGCTATGGGGCCCATAAAGTTATGGCTACGCCCCTGATCTTATACTCTGCTAATATATTTGTCTTTTGTCTCATTCTTCATTGAATAGGATTAATGAACTACACATTCCTAATTTCCTACCAGTTCTCTTTCTTTGCAATTAACTGAAAATGTAACTACCTGTTTTTTCAATATTGAAAAATTGAAAAGAAAAAATTTGAAAAAACTGATTGTAGTTTTCTTATCGGTACAAATATTTATTTTTTATTTTTTATTTATAAGAATTCTTACCACTAAGTGGCACTGTCTCCCACATATAACAGCAATGTATACACCGCAATACATGCGGAAGGTAGCACTTGATCATATTGCTCATGTAGAATTGTAGGCATGGCAAATTAACCCATGAAATAGATCAATTTTCCTCCCAAAAAAGTATTCTACTCTCTAGTGCGGAAGCTTTTGCTTTTTCTACTGCAATACATGCATTTTCACTTACACCGTTTCCAGCAAAAATAGCTTTACAGTATTTGTATTTGGTGCATAAATTAACATTAAAAAGCACAATAATACATAATACATAATTCATCTTCAGTTTATTTGGAGAGTATTCTGACGTTATTGACATCTAACTTGAATTAGCACCTGCAAATGAAGTGCGTTCTGTTAATTGTTATAACTACTACATTTAAAAGCTGAGTTATAAAATTTGGAAATAACTGGAATCACCTTCAGACTCTAATGCAAAGCCAGACTAAAGCTGAGTACACACTACACTGATTTGCTGGCAGATCCGCTTGTAATCCCTGGTTAAATGTCTGGTGCTAAATCCGATGTCATGGAAAACATATGTAGCTTAATTTAGCATAATAATATGTTTACTAATACAGTTGTTGCATAGTAATTTAGCCTGTCATACCTTAAGTTGCCTTAAGTATATGCATTAAAAACATATCACTTATGTAAATAAGTTTATTATTGTGGAGAGTAGAGTAATGAATTATATATATAAATTTATGAGCTGTCTGCTATGTATTTGAGTTAGAATGCTCGCGTGCGGGTGCTGGAGAGGCATATCTCGGGGGAGCGTGAGGACCAGGAACGAGGAGACTGGAGATCGCGAGCGGGTAGGAGCGTGGGGAGGAGAGGCGGTTGGTGGCGCAGTTCGGGGAGAGACAGCGGAGAGAGCGGCTGTGAGGAACGGAGGGAGCGAGTGAAGGATGGAGCAGCACAGAAGCCACAGGCTGTGTGTCTCCGTTTTAGCGCTGGCTGGAGGAGAAAAGAATCAGGGATCCAGCTGAGTACTTCTCCGGAGCTTGAAGGCGTTATCAGGAGGTGGGACTACGCCGCCCAGGAGGCGGAAATTGGGAGGTGGCCTCATCAGGAGTATCCGCCCATAGTGTCTAAGTTGGCCAGGGGAGGGAGTGGCTGCCACAGATTAATAGTATTTGTGAGGGCTGAATCCTATTGTATGCTGCAGAAGAGGTGGGACTGTGGTTATTCCTATCCCAACATCAGATAACATCTAGGGAGGTTCATAATCCTTAATAACTGCAGCCTAAAGAGGGACAGTTGTAAGCTGACCAGACAGTATTCAGTTACAATAACGCTCAGCAGCCACTGTAGTGTATTGAAGACCGTCCGCCCCACACAGAATATGACGGGTGTCCTCCCTCACCCCTCAGCCCTTCATGTGCCAGGAATATAAATGGATACAGTGTAATATAAAACAGCTATTGATGGGAGTACGATAAGACAGCACAGCACCAGTGAAGTCATATGTACTAAGTCCTCAGACTAATCATAGAGCTGGGGGAGAAGGTTGAACTGTCTTAGCTCTCCATTAATCATTAATTCAGTACTTCTTTCTTCAAGGCACCATATATTGTCAGTTAGTATTGGAATAATATAGAGAATACTATAGAGTAGTAAATTAAGTGGTATGACTGATATTACCCGTAGCTGAGCATCCTTGCATGGTCTAAAGCTACCTAAATCCTTTTGAGCTGGCCAGTGAACTGCATTGTTTGTTTGCCCTATGAACTCATACATACAGCTCATTTATTCCTGGGCACCGTAAGAAGCTGAGTAACGTGAGTCTATTACCTTTGCTGGCGTGAGTTGATTGTAGCGGTGTGTCCCGGATCTACTGTGATGCAGTAAGAAATGATGCAACTCCTGTAAGTCTGTCTCCGCAGCTGGATCTGTCTCCTTGAACTCTGAGGAAAAGGAATGCATTGATTCAGTAGCCTGAACAAGGTATGATCCCACCTGCTAAGCTATTTTGAGACCCTAGTGCAAAGTATAAATGATAAACCCTCAGTGGAGGATTCAACCCAGCAACAACTAATAACAGGGACCTTGTAATACCTGTCTTCTAGAATAGCGAGTAAAGTCTACAAAGAGTTTGGCCCTGAATCCAAGCTTTGGGTTACAAGTTTGCCAGAAATATAGATTCTCCCGGTTCTACACATGAGAGAGTAGCAAGTACTCGCAAACACTCCTTAATTCGCAGAGAGATGAGCTAGTATTGGTGATATTGAAATGGCTACTACTGTGGAAATAGAGTAATTTTGCAGTATACCTAAGCGAAATACTAATCCAATACCCGGGTATTTATAGTATTAACTTCTGAGCTCAATAGATTTTTTTCTCTGGTACCAAGATATATTTTTTGTACATGCATGCAATTAGATTTGTATAGTGTAATAATAAGGGGTATAAGAGGAAAAAGGATAGAGTAATAGCCTTGACATTAATTATATCTTGTCTCATGGTAATGTTATATTAAAGTTGTGGAATATAAAAAGAAACAAAAGAAAAGTAGATTGACAAAAGACACCTTTATTGTGAATCCGTGGAAACTGGAGCACTGGAAAAACCTACACCGTAGAATAAGGTATGCAATATAAGGGGTGTTTACCCCTTCGGTATAATTAGCCCTGAGCACACATAGACTTAAAGTGGGTTCTCCCAAGCTGTCCCACTCTAACATATCATTAATTCACTACTTTAGCTTGGGTGGAGGCACTGGTGCTAGCAAGTAGTTATACATCCTCGTAATTTATCGGGAAGAGATCCATCAATATAACGAGGGTTACATTTTTGGAGGCACTGCTGAGATCTCGACCTTTAGCCTATAGTGTCCCTGTTTACCAGACAGGTTATAATTTGCGATGGATACGGTTACCGGCAGAGATATCCATCGCTGGTGTGTAGAAAAGGGAATAGATATTCAATGCAGTTTTGGATTGGGGGTAATTTTAATGGGGTTGAGGATGAGGCTGTATTGAAAGAAATGATCAAACTATATGGAGTAAAACATCCCCAGGTGGTTGATAGATGGACGGGTCTATTGGGAGATACATGTGTACTGCTACTTAGCAACAACAACCCATTGGATCCCATATTGCTTCCTGGTATGGTCATGTTGGAGAGCGTTCCCGGGAGACGATTGCAACTCCTGTGGCCTGGGTTGAGTAGTGGCAGCGAGGAAGAAGGTATGCCAGGAGAAGGAGATAGTATTAGGGCTCCAAATGTGGGAGGAGCCTTGAGTAGTGAGAGACCAGAGAAGACAGACAATGCCGATGGCCATATCGAGGCAGTACCTAGCTCGTCTGCTGAGGCAGTGGTGGATAAAATGGTGAGCCAGTTGGAAAGGTGGCATTTTGAGGGGGGGTATCGTCGACTGAGAATATTCTCGGGAATACTTCCTGTGCCTGCTAGGGAAGAAAATTATGAGTTGTGGAGAGAGGCTGCCATCCAACATCCCGAAGAATGGCAGTGCCCTAAGCATGTGAAACGCCAACGAGTAGTAGAAAGTTTGAAGGTGCCTGCTATGGGGGTTATTCAAGCTACTCGAAGGAGCAATCCTCAAGCCACCCTGCAGGATTACATAGAAGCGCTAGACTTTTCATATGGGACTTTGGAAGACGTTGGAGATCTTTTGGCACGGTTAAATAGTACCTACCAAGAATATGGCGAAACTCTTACTCACTACATATACAGGGTGGATAGATTGATATACAAAATCATTGATAAAGGGGGAATTAACAAAGACCAGGCCGACGATCGGCGGATTAAACAAGTACTGAAAGGGGCATTGACTAACAGCCCAGTAGCACAAAAACTACGATGTACACTGTGCAAGGCTAGCCCACCTACTTTAAACGAGCTGGTTAGGAAGGTAAAGCTTGAAGAGGTCCAGATCGAAAATCGGGAAAGGACCATCAAGAAGGTAAAAGTAGTGTTGCCTGCTGCTGATAAAACCCCTCTGGAAGAAAGACTAGTAACATTACTGGAAGAACAAAACAAGAAGCTAGAACAATTGATTGCCCTACAGACCAGCAATAGTGATAGGCAGTATATGCCATCTGGTTTGGGACGAGGAATGAACCGGAGAGGAGATAATCGGCCCCCATTGGTGTGTTATGCTTGTAGACAAGAGGGACATCGGCATTTGAATGTCCATTTACTGATCATGACCGAAGGGGGAGTTGAGGATATAATCGTCGGAGGGCGGAGCCGGCGGAAAACTCCAATGGGAGTTCTGTGACCCCCTCACAGACTCCCCAGTAATCACCATATATGCCATGGGGAGTGCTCAATGGTCGGATCAGATCCCTGATAGTTTGATGGGGCCAGCACCATTGGTTAAAGCTATGGTGAATGGGCAAGAATGTGTAGTATTGTTGGACAGTGGGTCGCAGGTCTCGATTGTGTTCGAGTCAAGGTATCGTACTCACTTGACAGATATTCCGATTCAACCGCTAAGTGGTCTCACAATTTGGGGACTTAGTGAACAAAAGTATCCTTACCTTGGGTATATTGTCACTAAGATAACCTTCGAGCCAGGTTTGAGCACTCTGAATGAAACTGTCCCTTTAGTGGCCTTAGTTTGTCCCGACTCTCACGGAGATAACGGGAAATTACCGGTGATAGTGGGTACTAATACCAAACTTTTCAAAACCCTCCAGGACTGGAGTGACAAGCAAGTACGAGTGGTTGGTCTTGAGAACTCCCTTGGGTGTTATTGTATCAGCAACCTGAATGAGGGTGGATTGACTATTTCCAAACAATATGATAATTCTGAATTGAAAAAAGTTATGCTGTTTCCTTTATTGGAACCATGCTTTCAGGGCAGTGACGTGGATGTGGAAAGTAAAGCTAAATTGATGGAACGACTACTGCCACGGGAGTCAGTGTTCTCCCGGGGAGAATGGGATATAGGTACGGCCCAGGGCGTAGAACATTCTATTAAGTTGAGTAATGACACCCCATTTAGAGAACGCTCGAGACAACTTGCTCTGGCAGATTTCGAAGATGTGCGAAAACACCTACGGGGATTACTGGAAAATCAAGTTATAGTCGATTCTGAGAGTCCGTATGCATCACCTATAGTGGTAACCCGGAAGAAAAATGGAGACATTCGACTGTGTATAGATTATCGTACTTTGAATAGTCGAACCATACACGATCAATATACTGTGCCTAAGATTGAGGAAGCGCTGGATTGTTTACAAGGGAGCCAATGGTTTTCGGTTCTAGACCTTCGCAGTGGATATTATCAGATTCCCATGACAGCGGAGGATAGATGCAAAACTGCATTTATATGCCCAATAGTTTATTTGGAATTTCTCAAGATGCCGCAAGGGATCAAAGGCGCCCCAGCCACGTTCTAACGAATGATGGAAAAAACCGTTGGGGATATGTGTTACCGTGAAGTGTTGGTGTATTTGGATGATGTCATCGTATTCGGACGGACTTTGGAGGACCATAATGACCGGCTGCTCAAAGTATTTGTCACGAACCGGTCTCTTACCTCTGCGGGTTCTGGGGTTCATCCGTTGCCAGTGCGGTTGCTCGCGGTGCTGTGCGCCCGTGTGGGGACACGGCGTGATCAATGGCACAGGTAATGCAGAGTCTGGGAACTGTGAGTGCGGGGACCAAATGGCCTAAGGCACTGCGGTGTGTCTGCTGTATAGGAGGTGGCCATGTTGGAGACCAAATAGCTAATACAGAGCACTTGTGAAAACACCTGTGGGCAGGTGTAAGCCAATCCCGTGCTTGTGCTGCCTTTAAGTAGGCTGGGATTATGTTACTCTGGGCCAGTGCTTTGTTGTATCAAAGCTGTGCTCTAGCTCTGAGCTCTCTCCGTGCATTCCTGTGTGATTCCCGTGGTCCAGATATCGCCTCCGTTCCCAGAGGTCCGTCTGCAGCCTTCACTGCTGAAAGATCCACCGGCTCTCCGCTGTGCTGTCAGTTAATTGCACTCCTATTGGAAATAGTTGGATTCCCAGTGTACTGCATGAGGTTACCTTGTCAGTCTGCCTATCATTCAAAGTCTGGAGGATTCTGTTTCTCTCAGCTGTTCGTTTGTTCAACTCTGCATTTAACCCATTCATCACCTTGTCTTCTACTACAGTTTCACAGTGATCTCCGGAACCCGCAAGTAACCCAATTCAGTACTTTTATTTGCTATGTTGTCATTACAAGGATAATTCATCACAGTCTCTCAGTTAACTCTCAAAGCTCCATTGCCAATTCTTACAGTTAATTCTCCATGTCTGCATTAACCAGTTAAACACAATCTGCAGTTCAGCATCAAAGCTTGTTTATATTTGCTATGTTGTCATAACAAGGATAATTCTTCAGTCTCTCAGTTAACTCTCAAAACTCCATTGCAAATCCTTACAGTTATCTCTTCATGTCTGCATTATCCAGTTAATAACATTCTGCAGTTCAGCATCAAAGCTTGTTTATATTTGCTATGTTGTCATAACAAGGATAATTCTTCACAGTCTCTCAGTTAACTCTCAAAACTCCATTGCAAATCCTTACAGTTATCTCTTCATGTCTGCATTATCCAGTTAATCATATTCTGCAGTACAGCATCAAAGCTTGTTTATATTTGGACAATCCAACATTTATTCATCAGCTTGTTTTGCATATGTTTCCATGAACATTTCTTTTATGTATTTTTGAGTTTTCTCTTGCATATTATTCCTGCAATACTTCAGTATAATATGATGATTAACAACTTGTCAGTTAACTCTTTACTGAATTGTTATTTTGAATAAATATATGAATCGGAACTTTCTTCGTCCCCCCTGCTTTCTTCATAGCCCAGCACCTACACCTGTGGTTGGTCCCGGGTTAACGGATTCACAAAAACACCCGGACCTGACAGTAAGCACTGGCCACATGGATCCGTCAAGTGACCAATTCGCAGGAGGCGGTGCTACGTCAGATATCCTTTCCCGTCTGGAAAACCAGGAGTCTATACAGACACAAAAAGTGCAGTTTATGCAAACTATGGCAGACCGTTTAGAGACTCTTCATACGGCTATTAAAACGTTCCAAGTTCAGATTCCAACCCCAGATGTCCCAGTTACCACTACAGCTTCTCCTGTGACGCTGCCTACGTCCCGCTTGCAGTTACCCTCTCTGAGTAAGTTTGACGGAACTCCAAAACTTTGCAGAGGATTCCTGAATCAATGCGAGATCCAGTTTGAACTGATGTCTGCCAGTTTCCCATCAGCTCGTTCTAAGGTTGCAAATATTATTGCCCTCCTCTCCGGTCAGGCTCTGGAGTGGGCATCACCATTATGGGAGAGAGGTGATCCTATCCTCTCTAATTACAAAGAGTTCGTATCTTCCTTCCGGAGAATCTTTGACGAACCAGGCAGGACCACCTCAGCATCCTTGGAGATTCTCCGTCTACGTCAAGGTTTACGTCCTGTCAGTCAATATATTATTCAGTTTCGCACGTTGTCTTCAGAGTTAAACTGGAATGAGGAGGCCCTGATCGCCGCGTTTTGGAATGGACTTTCAGAAAGAATCAAGGATGATTTAACTATCCGGGATGTGCCAATTAAACTGGATGAATTGATTTCTCTCTGTAACAAACTTGATCTACGTTACAGGGAGCGATGTTTAGAGAAATCCAGGGCAGAGCGATCCAGTCCACGTGATCATCCTAGACCTCGACAAGATTCTTCATCACAGTCTCCAGTAATGACTGAAGAACCTATGCAGATTGGGCACTCTCGCCTCACAGAGGAGGAACGACTTCGTCGTCGACAGGGTAACCTCTGCATGTACTGTGGGTCCTCCGAACATTTAGTTAAATTCTGCAAACTCCGACCGGGAAACTCTCGCCTCCTAGCTTATTCAAGAGAAGTTAAGCTAGGAGTTACTTTAGAATCACGTTCTGGGAAAGAGCCAACCTTGTCTATTCAATTAGAAGTTCCAAGTTCTACAGTGAAAGTTTCAGCCCTCCTAGATTCCGGGGCAGCCAAGAACTTCATCTCCTCAGCCTTTGTCATACGGTCTAAAGTTCAAACCATGCCCCTGGAAGCAGCAGTTGCTGTTACAGCAGTGGATGGAAGTCGAATTCCAGATGGTATAATTACTCATCGAACCGTATGTCTCAAGATGAAAGTTGGTGAGCTCTATTCCGAATACCTCTCCTTCTACGTGATTCCCAAAGCCTCTCAAGATGTGATACTTGGTTTACCTTGGCTGCAGAAACATAATCCTCAACTTAATTGGCAAACCATGGAAGTCCTTTCATGGGGTAAATCTTGTACCAAGGACTGTGTAGCTACAATTGTACCTCTTCGGTCAATTAGCCTTTCCGATCTACCTCCGGTGTATCAATCCCTTGCGGATGTTTCCAGTAAGCAAGCAGCAGACTCTCTACCTCCTCATCGTGAATGGGACTGCCCAGTCGTCCTGGTTCCGGGCAAGACCCCTCCTAGGGGACAAATTCATCCGCTATCCATCCCAGAGACGCGAGCTATCCGGGATTGGTCCACTCCTACAACTCTCAAGGGGATTCAGCGATTTCTCGGCTTTGCTAATTTCTATAGGAGATTCATTAAGAATTATTCTACGTTAGCTGCTCCCATCACAGCCCTAACTCGCAAGGGAGCAAATCCTACGAACTGGTCTTCTGAAGCAATCAAAGCCTTCTCTGATTTAAAGCAAGCCTTTGTGTCAGCCCCCATTCTTCGACAGCCTGATTTGAATCGTCCCTTTCTACTAGAGGTGGATGCATCTACAGAAGCAGTAGGAGCTGTGTTATCACAAGTCTTTGAAGATAAAAAGGTCCATCCCTGCGGATATTTCTCCCGTAAGTTCCTCCCGGCCGAACGTAATTATGCAATCGGTGAGCAAGAATTACTTGCCATCAAGTTGGCATTTGAGGAGTGGAGATACCTTCTAGAAGGAGCACAACATCGCATTACAGTTTATACTGATCATAAGAATCTTCTGTATCTGCAGTCAGCTCAGTGTTTGAATCCACGACAAGCTAGATGGTCGCTTTTCTTCACATGATTTGATTTCAAGCTCACCTATCGTCCAGGGTCTCAGAACAAAAAGGCAGATGCCCTTTCCCGGTCCTTTGCTTCTTCTAAATTAAATGATGCTACCACGAATCAAGCCATTGTGAATCCTACGTCCTTCTTAATGACTCGAACCTCTCCAGTTCCTCCGCCTGGCAAGACCTTTGTCGCCACAAGTCTTCGAAAACGGCTGCTTACCTGGGCTCACTCCTCTTCCTTCATGGGTCATCCTGGGGTTCTAAAGACTCTCAAATTTATTCAACAGTCTTATTGGTGGCCACGTCTCAAAGCCGATGTCCAAGAGTTTATAGCAGCATGTCCTAAATGTGCCCAACATAAGAGTCCAAGAAGTTCTCCACCAGGGTTTCATCCATTGCCAGCCCTAGAGGTTCCAGCAGCAGATCAAGAGCTTCAACGTCTATCTAGCATCTGAAGTTGTGTACGTAAGTCCTTGGTCAAAACTTTCGCTCGTTATAAATCTTTTGTAGATAGAAAACGTAAAACTGTACCGAATTACAAAGTGGGAGACCAAGTTTGGATTTCTACGCGCAATCTCAAGTTCAAAGTTCCTTCTAAGAAATTTGCTCCCAAGTTCATTGGTCCATTTCCCATTGTAAAGGTACTCAACCCTGTGTCATACAAAGTCAAGTTGCCACCGTCTTTGAGAATTCCTAACGCCTTTCATACATCTTTACTGAAGCCTTTGATTCTCAATAAGTTCCGTACTACCCAGTCCAAATCTCCTAAAGTTCACTCTTTGCAGAATGAGGAATTTGAAGTTAAAGAGATTGTGGACTCACGTTCCCGATATGGACGTTTACAGTTTCTGGTCGACTGGAAGGGTTACGGTCCAGAGGAAAGATCCTGGGTTTTCTCTGAAGATGTTCATGCTCCAAGACTGGTACAGAAATACTTCTCCAAAAATCCTGATAAGGTTCAAAGGTGTTCGGAGACCACCCTTAGAGGAGGGGGTACTGTCACGAACCGGTCTCTTACCTCTGCGGGTTCTGGGGTTCATCCGTTGCCAGTGCAGTTGCTCGCGGTGCTGTGCGCCCGTGTGGGGACACGGCGTGATCAATGGCACAGGTAATGCAGAGTCTGGGAACTGTGAGTGCGGGGACCAAATGGCCTAAGGCACTGCGGTGTGTCTGCTGTATAGGAGGTGGCCATGTTGGAGACCAAATAGCTAATACAGAGCACTTGTGAAAACACCTGTGGGCAGGTGTAAGCCAATCCCGTGCTTGTGCTGCCTTTAAGTAGGCTGGGATTATGTTACTCTGGGCCAGTGCTTTGTTGTATCAAAGCTGTGCTCTAGCTCTGAGCTCTCTCCGTGCATTCCTGTGTGATTCCCGTGGTCCAGATATCGCCTCCGTTCCCAGAGGTCCGTCTGCAGCCTTCACTGCTGAAAGATCCACCGGCTCTCCGCTGTGCTGTCAGTTAATTGCACTCCTATTGGAAATAGTTGGATTCCCAGTGTACTGCATGAGGTTACCTTGTCAGTCTGCCTATCATTCAAAGTCTGGAGGATTCTGTTTCTCTCAGCTGTTCGTTTGTTCAACTCTGCATTTAACCCATTCATCACCTTGTCTTCTACTACAGTTTCACAGTGATCTCCGGAACCCGCAAGTAACCCAATTCAGTACTTTTATTTGCTATGTTGTCATTACAAGGATAATTCATCACAGTCTCTCAGTTAACTCTCAAAGCTCCATTGCCAATTCTTACAGTTAATTCTCCATGTCTGCATTAACCAGTTAAACACAATCTGCAGTTCAGCATCAAAGCTTGTTTATATTTGCTATGTTGTCATAACAAGGATAATTCTTCAGTCTCTCAGTTAACTCTCAAAACTCCATTGCAAATCCTTACAGTTATCTCTTCATGTCTGCATTATCCAGTTAATAACATTCTGCAGTTCAGCATCAAAGCTTGTTTATATTTGCTATGTTGTCATAACAAGGATAATTCTTCACAGTCTCTCAGTTAACTCTCAAAACTCCATTGCAAATCCTTACAGTTATCTCTTCATGTCTGCATTATCCAGTTAATCATATTCTGCAGTTCAGCATCAAAGCTTGTTTATATTTGGACAATCCAACATTTATTCATCAGCTTGTTTTGCATATGTTTCCATGAACATTTCTTTTATGTATTTTTGAGTTTTCTCTTGCATATTATTCCTGCAATACTTCAGTATAATATGATGATTAACAACTTGTCAGTTAACTCTTTACTGAATTGTTATTTTGAATAAATATATGAATCGGAACTTTTTTCGTCCCCCCTGCTTTCTTCATAGCCCAGCACCTACACCTGTGGTTGGTCCCGGGTTAACGGATTCACAAAAACACCCGGACCTGACAGTATTAGATCGTCTCCAAGCCCAGGGACTGAAGCTATCGGTGGAAAAGTGCAAGTTGTGTCAGTCAGTGGTTAAATATTTAGGACATATCTTCAGTCGAAGTGGTATATCTACTGATCCAGATAAAGTGGATGCAGTACAGAATTGGCCTAGACCAGATCATCTACAAGAACTTCGGTCGTTTCTTGGATTCTGTGGATACTACCGAAAATTTGTACCGCATTATTCCACCATTGCCCAACCATTGACAGAGTTAACTAAAGGATATCCTCCGCTTAGCAAGAAGAAGGTAGTGTCACTACAGAAGGAAGGAGGATATTTCAAACCTCGGGAACCTTTTGGAGAGAGATGGGATTCTTCATGTGATGAAGCATTTAAACAATTGAAACAGAGGGATAAATTTACTAAAGTGGGAGATTTTTAGAACTGGTGATGTTGCCCATGGCAACCAATCAGATTCTACTTACCATTTATATAGCTGCTTCTAGCAGATAATAGATATAATCTGATTGGTTGCTATGGGCAACATCACTAGTTCTAAAAATCTCCCACCTTAGTAAATTTCCCCCAGAGTTTAGTGAAGTCACCAGTATTGGCATATGCCAACCCCATGTTGCCTTATGAAGTGCACATTGACGCGTCTTATGTCGGACTTGGGGGAGTCTTATATCAAGTACAAGACAGTCAATTAAAGCACATCGCTTACATTAGTAGGGGATTATCCAATGGGGAGAAGAATTATCCCATCCACAAATTAGAGTTTTTGGCTCTAAAATGGGCTATAGTGGATAAATTCCATGATTATCTGTATGGGGTCCCCTTCACTGTGCATACCAATAACAACCCTTTAACATACATTCAGTCTACTGCAAAATTGGATGCCACGGGTCATCGGTGGCTGGCCGCCCTGTCAAATTATGATTTCACTGTTAAATATCGGCCTGGAGTCTCTAACATAGAGGCGGATGCGTTGTCACGACGGCCGCATTCAGTGACTGATCATCACTCTGATGACTGGATAGAAGTACCTGCGGCCACAGTGAAAGGACTGTGTCACCAAGTTACGTTACTGGGTCAGTCCAAGAGCCCAGACATAGCATCACTGGCAGTATCTGACCAAGTCCTCCCGCCGTTGTATTGTCATCTAAGTATAGCCGATATGAAGGGACTGGAGATGGTAAACTCTGAGCAAATGGCTAGGGAGCAAGAATCTGATCCTGAACTGTGGCCTATCCTGCAGAGACTGGGATGCTCTGCAGTGCCAGGACGACCTATAGTAGAGATGTCCATCAAGTCAAGGGTGTTAGGTCAGCAGTTTAAGAAATTAACGATAATACAAGGAGTTGCATATCGCCGTACACGGAGGAGTGATGGTACTTATAGGTTACAACTAGTACAGCCTGAAAAATATAGGAGACGAGTGATGCAGTCCTTGCATGATGATTACGGACACCTGGGTTATGAAAAGACACAAGCCCTGATCCAGGATAGATTTTATTGGCCCTTTATGAAACAAGATATAGAAAAGTATTGCAAGACCTGTGGGAATTGTGTCCTGCGGAAGACGTTACCCGAACATGCTGCACCCATGGTGAATATCGTCAGTTCGGGCCCTATGGACTTAGTGTGCATTGATTTTCTTGCTATAGAAGGGCCTGAGGGAAAGGAAAGTAACATTCTCGTTATCACTGATCACTTTACCCGATATGCCCAAGCCTATGTTACGCCTAATCAAAGAGCTATCACAGTTGCCAAAACACTTTGGGAAAAGTTCTTTATACATTATGGACTGCCGGCTCGGATACATGCTGATCAGGGCCGAGATTTTGAAAGCAAATTAATTTGTGAGCTATGCAACTGTTGTGGGATCCGGAAATCACGAACAACACTGTACCGTCCTCAGGGAGATCCTCAACCTGAACAATTTAATCGTACATTATTGAACATGTTGGGCACCTTGGGATCTAAAAGGAAACAACATTGGAAGCAATATTCATCTCACCTGGTACATGCGTACAACTGTACCAAAAATGATGCCACCAAGTATTCTCCTTATCTATTACTATTTGGCCGAGAGGCTAGGCTACCAATTGATATCAGTTTGGGGACGAAGCAACAACCTACGGCAGCCACAACCTCTCATAGTCAGTACATTAAGCGATTGAGACAGCATCTGCAAGAGGCCCATCAGCTAGCACAGCAGGAAGCTAAGAAACTGGGGGAAAGAAATAAACTTAGATTTGATAAGCAAGTGAAGGAACATTGCTTGCTACCCGGAGATCGAGTATTAATAAAATGGCTAGGAGCCCGTCGACGACGAAAACTTAACAACCGGTGGAAATCAGATCCTTATGTTGTAGTGAAGCAATTATCTAATCTTCCAGTTTATCAATTGAGGCCTGAATGTAAGATGGGTCCAATATTAACTTACCACCGCCAGCATTTATTACCAATTGCGCAGGACATGAGGTGGGAAATGGAAGAGACTGAGTCACCACAACTCCGAGTGGATGATCTTCCGAGTATGGCCTTGGCAGCAGAAACACAAAGGGAACACGAAGTTGAGTTTGTTACAACCGGAGGTTTCGATGAAACTTTGGAACAAGGACCGGGATGTTATTATAAGGACTCTCTCCCCGTAATGAACAGTAATGAAAAGGAGAGTGTCCAGAGTGATGACAAGGAGCCATCTAATACTTCTGAGGAAGATTGGATTGTGAACCAGGATAGTGAAGATTGGGACGGGGTTGATGGGTGCTCGGAACAAATTGCTGATCAGGGTTATGAAGATGAAGGCGGAATGGGAGAGACACCACGACCACAAATGTAGTTTAACTTAGCATAATAATATGTTTACTAATACAGTTGTTGCATAGTAATTTAGCCTGTGATACCTTAAGTTGCCTTAAGTATATGCATTAAAAACATATCACTTATGTAAATAAGTTTATTATTGTGGAGAGTAGATTAATGAACTATATATATAAATTTATGGGCTGTCTGCTATGTATTTGAGTTAGCATGCTCGCGTGCGGGTGCTGGAGAGGCATATCTCGGGGGAGCGTGAGGACCGGGAACTAGGAGACTGGGGATCGCGAGCGGGTAGGAGCATGGGGAGGAGAGGCGGTTGGTGGCGCAGTTCAGGGAGAGACAGCGGAGAGAGCGGCTGTGAGGAGCGGAGGGAGCGAGTGAAGGACGGAGCAGCACAGAAGCCACAGGCTGTGAGTCTCCGTTTTAGCGCTGGCTGGAGGAGAAAAGAATCAGGAATCCAGCTGAGTACTTATCCGGAGCTTGAAGGCGTTATCAGGAGGTGGGACTGAGCCGCCCAGGAGGCGGAAATTGGGAGGTGGCCTCATCAGGAGTATCCGCCCATAGTATCTAAATTGGCCAGGGGAGGGAGTGGCTGCCACAGATTAATAGTATTTGCGAGGGCTGAATCCTATTGTATGCTGCAGAAGAGGTGTGACTGTGGTTATTCCTATGCCTACATCAGATAACATCCAGGGAGGTTCATAATCCTTAATAACTGCAGCCTAAAGAGGGACAGTTGTGAGCTGACCAGACAGTATTCAGTTACAATAACGCTCAGCAGCCACTGTAGTATATTGAAGACCGTCCGCCCCACCCAGAATATGACTGGTGTCCTCCCTCACCCCTCAGCCCTTCATGTGCCAGGAATAAAAATGGATACAATGTAATATAAAACAGCTATTGATGGGAGTACGATAAGACAGCACAGCACCAGTGAAGTCATATGTACTAAGTCCTCAGACTAATCATAGAGCTGGGGGAGAAGGTTGATCTGTCTTAGCTCTCCATTAATCATTAATTCAGTACTTCTTTCTTCAAGGCACCATATATTGTCAGTTAGTATTGGAATAATATAGAGAATACTACAGAGTAGTAAATTAAGTGGTATGACTGATATTACCCGTAGCTGAGCATCCTTGCATGGTCTAAAGCTACCTAAATCCTTTTGAGCTGGCCAGTGAACTGCATTGTTTGTTTTCCCTATGAACTCATACATACAGCTCATTTATTCCTGGACACCGTAAGAAGCTGAGTAACGTGAGTCTATTACCTTTGCCGGCGTGAGTTGATTGTAGCGGTGTGTCCCGGATCTACTGTGATGCAGTAAGAAATGATGCAACTCCTGTAAGTCTGTCTCCGCAGCTGATCTGTCTCCTTGAACTCTGAGGAAAAGGAATGCATTGATTCAGTAGCCTGAACAAGGTATGATCCCACCAACTAAGCTATTTTGAGACCCTAGTGCAAAGTATAAATGATAAACCCTCAGTGGAGGATTCAACCCAGCAACAACTAATAACAGGGACCTTGTAATACCTGTCTTCTAGAATAGCGAGTAAAGTCTACAAAGAGTTTGGCCCTGAATCCAAGCTTTGGGTTACAAGTTTGTCAGAAATATAGATTCTCCCGGTTCTACACATGAGAGAGTAGCAAGTACTCGCAAACACTCCTTAATTCGCAGAGAGATGAGCTAGTATTGGTAATATCGAAATGGCTACTACTGTGGAAATAGAGTAATTTTGAAGTATACCTAAGCGAAATACTAATCCAATACCCGGGTATTTATAGTATTGACTTCTGAGCTCAATAGATTTTTTTCTCTGGTACCAAGGTATATTTTTTGTACATGCATGCAATTACTATTAGATTTGTATAGTGTAATAATAAGGGGTATAAGAGGAAAAAGGATAGAGTAATAGCCTTGACATTAATTATATCTTGTCTCATGGTAATGTTATATTAAAGTTGTGAAATATAAATAGAAACAAAAGAAAAGTAGATTGAGTGTACTTACCTTTATTGTGAATCCGTGGAAACTGGAGCACTGGAAGAGCCTACACCGTAGAATGAGGTATGCAATATAAGGGGTGTTTACCCCTTCGGTATAATTAGCCCTGAGCACACATAGACTTAAAGTGGGTTCTCCCAAGCTGTCCCACTCTAACATATTATTAATTCACTACTTTAGCTTGGGTGGAGGCACTGGCGCTAACAAGTAGTTATACATCCTCGTAATTTATCGGGAAGAGATCCATCAATATAACGAGGGTTACATGTTGTGCACCAACAGAGCGGCCGATTCAGGTAGACTCACCGATTGGCTGCTCGATATGTCGGTCCTGACATCCACAAAAATACCCACTCAGCTGTGACATCAGTCCCCGCAGCCAGAGTACATTCGGTTGGGGAATTGCCCGTACAAACAGCCAGATGCATGTACGGACCGATGCAATATGTTTCTGAGGGGTCTATTCATGAAGCAGTGAAAAAAGTGAAGAAGTGAGCCAGTGTTGGAGTTGCCCATGGCAACCAATCAGCTGCTCTGTATAATTTTATAGTATGCAAATTATAAATGTTACATCAATGCTGATTGGTTGCCATGTGCAACTTCTCTACTGGCTCACTTCTCCACTCTTTTCACTGCTTCATGCATAGACCCATGAATGACTTTTGTTCACAGACACCTCAGGCGTTCACACCCGCTAACATGCTCGCGAAATATAAGTTGTTCGAACTTCTCAATCTTTAAATAGATAACACATGGCTGGCACATTACGTTATTTTAATACTTTGTTTTGTTGGATCATTACAGCATTTAGAAGATATCTTACACAAGGGTGTAGCTACAATAGGTTTAGGGAGTGCAGCTACTATGAGGCCCAGTGCTGAGCGGGGCCCACCCGCCCTGTCACAGTTACATGTGTTACATACATTTCGATCGAATGATCAATGTATCACCCAGTGAGGGGTATATTTACTAAGGTGAGGGTTTATAGAAGTGGAGCTGTTGCCCATAGCAACCAATCAGATTCTATCATTTTCTAGAATGCAGTAGAGAAATGATAGCTAGAATCTCCAATTTTAATTTTTATAAGCTTTGGTTAACCTACCCCTTAAGTTGGGTACACACTGGACTATATTTACTAAGGTGCGGGTTTATAGAGGTGGAGATGTTGCCCATACATCTGGCACGTGGTGAGAAAAACACAATAAAATTAGGCATATTCATTTTCTAACAATCCCCCCTCCAGCTTCATTTACCCATTAATCTCAACGGAGGTGTGGTTTCAGTGGCAGAACTTGTGAGTGGTGGGCCCAAGTGTAAAATTATGCTTTGGGTCCCCCTACTCCACCCCACCCCAAGTTCACAATATGCCACATGACAGTGGGTGACAGGGAGAGGTACAGGGTGATGGGGAGAGATTGACAAGAAGATAGAGAGCTGGTTAAAGGCAGAGGCAATGGGTGACAGAAAAGGGTGACAGGGAGAGGGAGAAGAAGTGGATGACACAGAGGCATTGGAGGAAGAAGAGGGTGACAGGGAGAGGATAACTAGGAGAAGGTGAAGGGTAGAAGCATAGGGCATTTGAAGTGTCTTTAGGAGGGAGTAAAGGACATATATTGGGTTGGAAGGTTCACTGGGACATGAAGGGAAAGTATCACTGAGGGAGAAGGCAGAAAAAACAAGCTGTTATAACACAAGAGCTGAGGAAAGATAATGCTAGTGGAAGAGTTTAGTAAAGGGATAGCAGATGAAATATGTCAGGCAAGAAAGTGAGGGGAGAGAGGAAGAGAGAGAGAGAGAGGTGAAGGGGAAGGGAGAGTGGTATAGGTGAAATGGAAAGAGAAAGAGGGGGAGACAGAAAGAGGGGAGAGACGGGGAGAGAGGGGGAGACAGAGAGAGGGGGAGATGGAGAGAGAGGGTAGATGGAAAAAGGGAGGGAGAAGACAGAGAGAGATGGTTGATGGAGAGATGTGTGGTTTGACTTTTGAACCTTTAGAGTTGTCTCATTATGGGTGGGATGTAAAAATGATTTCTATTCGAGCAATTGTAGTTATTAATATCAATCCTTAATCTTAAACTACATTTAATATCATTACTGCATAAATACCATTGGCAAAATCACTGATAACCTGAAAACCCACCGCTAAGTAAATACAGCCCTATCATAGAC
Source organism: Pseudophryne corroboree (assembly GCF_028390025.1). Taxonomy (NCBI): domain Eukaryota; kingdom Metazoa; phylum Chordata; class Amphibia; order Anura; family Myobatrachidae; genus Pseudophryne; species Pseudophryne corroboree. The sequence goes on along the minus strand of NC_086444.1, from coordinate 629,511,083 downwards.
TTGCTTTGAAGAGTATTTTGCCAAAATGAAATAACACTGCCTTTCCTCCCAACTACTTCCCCGCCACTCCTGCCTCCACAATTTTGCCCTTGCTGCCACCTGCCACTGGAACTCATTCCCACTCCCTATAATACCCTTCACTTCTCTACAAAACTTCAAATGGGCTCTCAAGACCAAGTTCTTTATCAAAGCCATCCAGCTCTCATCCTAACCTACTGCTCCATGCTCCTTGCTCGCTGTCTCTCTCCTCTGTGTCTGTCTGCCACTCCCATGTAGACTGTAAGCTCTCATGAGCAGGGCCCTCTTCCCTCATGTGCTTATAGCATTATCTCCCCCCACTGCCTACAAAGGCACCAAATCCGCCCTGCTGCTTATATGAGTATTATGGCCTTAACAGATATAGACTAAGCAAGCAATATAAATGTTAAATTATGGCTTTCAGTGCAGTGGTCAACCTGGACGAAGCTCAATAATTGAAGTGTAAAGTAAACAAATGTATTAAACACCAATAAAAAAAAAAAACATGCACTTCATCAAAATAACAAACATCTAAGCACAATTAAGAGATGATCTCATTAGTAGTATGTTAATTCATACTTTTGTTTTCCTTTTAATCTAGGGATTTGTTTCCAGTCTGTTATAAGATCACATTTTGCATTGTTGTACATTTCCTGATGTCATGAAAAGCAAATCCCATTATTCCTACATTCCAGTCTACTGTATGACTGTCTTTATTGAAGAGGGTTAGTTACATTTTATCGATATTCATCATGTCAACATGAGAGCGCCAACACAACTGTATGTGAACACTCATAAGGTGCACGTGATTAAATGCCACATTGTAGTGCGCTCCCAATGCATGTCCACGGGAGGGTGGTGTGCTTCCCCTTATGCATGGGATGTAGGGGGGAAGGGGGGGCAGAGCATGCCCCTATGCATGGGGGTGGGAGGGGTGTATTTAAAATGATAGTTTGGAGCGTATCTATAAATATAAAATAGATATATACAGTACACCCCCTCTCTCTGTCCCTACGTCCTTGCAGCATCTGTCTGTCCCTATGTCCCTGCTGCCTCTCTCTGTCCCTACATCCCTGCTGCCCCTCTCTCAGTCCCTGTGTCCTTGCCAGTACTCTCTCTCTGTCCCTGCCACCACTCTCCATGTCTCTATGTCCCGCTGTCACTCTCTGCCCCTACGTCCTTGCTTCCCCTCTCTCTGTCCTACGTCCCTGCTGCCCCTCTCTCTGTCCCTACGTCCCTGCTGCCCTCTCTCTCTCCCTAACTCCTTGCTGCACCTCTCTCTGCGATACGTACCTGCTGCCTCTCTCTGTCTCTACCCCTCTGCTGCCTCTCTTTGTTCCTACATCCCTGCTGCCTCTATCTGTCCCTATGTCCCTGCTGCCTCTATCTGTCCCTAAGTTCCTGCTGTCTCTATCTGTTCCTACGGGATCCAGTCAGGATCCTGGCAGTCAGGATCCCAGCAGTTGAAATATTGATGCTGGAATCCCCACACTGGTCAAAATGCCAGTGCCGGCACCCCAACAAGGACCACCATCCCCATACCGGAATCCTGACCTCTGAGATCCCGTACGAGCATGGACCGGGGTGCCAGGCAGGTAAGCCATAGGGGGTGTTAGGTTTAGGCTGAGGTAAAGGGAGGTTAGGGTTAGGCTGCAGGGGGGGGGGGAGATAGGTTTAGGCACTCCCGGGGAAAGTCAGGGTTAGGCTGCGGGGTAGGGAGAGGATAGGTTTAGGCTGCGGAAAGGTGGGGTTTGGTTTAGGGCCACCAGGGACTGTTAGGGTTAGGCTGCCAGGGGGAGGATTAGGTTTAGGCTGCGGGAAGAGAGGTATAGGGTTAGGGGGCCATTGGGGTAAGGTAACTTTACTTACCTTGCCCATGTCGGGATTTTAAGCATCGGGATACCGCGGTCGGTCTTTTGACGTATACTTGCACGGGGCAGGTATTCACTCTGTCCTGGCGACGACTATCTGAATCGCAAACCTCTGCAAATTTGCAGAGGTGCGATCAGGTCCAAATTAGGCCCTAAGGGGGACATGTCCTAGCAGTGATAAAAGTGGAGAAGTGAGCCAGTGGAGAAGCTGCCCAAGGCAACCAATCAGCTGCTCTGTATACTTGTAAAGTATGCAAATTATAAATGCTATGTCAATTTCTTTTCATTTATATCAGAATATCTCCAAGTTTGGCCCCTCAGACAGGTTTGAATTTAGGGCCACATAGACTTGGGCAGGGATGGACTGGGGCCCTTAATCTGCCCATGCAGTGCGCACGTGCAAAAAAGAGGCATGATCACGGTTTAAGGAATGCCCCGTGTCTCTGTATCAGCATTTTCAGCCCCTTGGAGCAGTGCGAGGTAAAGGTCCACATGGGCCTGGACCTGAAATGTATGAAAAGCTGATTGTGTGCCGCCGTAGGGGGTGTGGATAGTGATGTGGGAGGTGTGACCAGTGTTGTTGCGGTATGGTCTGTCAAGGGGGTATATCAAAAGTGTATTGTGAAAGTCTATAAACAAAGGGAAATAACCTTGTTAACCTGACCATAATCTGTCACAGAACCTGTGTAATCCATGAGCGTCCCAGGTAAAAGGGATAATATGGTCACTCTATGTCATAGCAGGCCATTGCAGAAGAATGCTGATGAAGGACAACTGTGTCCGAAAACACGTTTAAGCAGCGGGGACTCTTCAGCTCTGGACCCATCAGCGGCGGCACCAGTAGTGTCCATAAGAACTTGGCGTCTCCTTCCCTGGTTTCCGGGACTGTGCAGGGATTCTTGGCCTCAACATCTGTTTCACTGTGGACTACATGGTGCTCCATACGGGGATTATCCAGTTTAGTGATATGCTTAATTTGTTTTTAATTATGTGAGTACATCTGTTTATTAAATACATGCTTTAAGCAAAACAGTACTGCACTATATATGTTTGTTCAAGTTTTAGCTACAAAGAAGATTGCTTGAGATTGAAGATGGTCTACCCCATGTGGGTGATATGCAAATGATCCATTTGTCCAATTGTGAGTGGGACCAATAAATACATCCTATACCTTACTTTGCCTCATCGTATTGCACTATTGTGTGTTTTTTTTCTCTCTCTGAATTTCAGATATTGGAATTTTATAAACTAAAATCTATTTCTTGCTAATGTGCAAGCAGTTTATACATATATTTAATAGTAGCGCCGTGTGATATCACTTCTCTGACCCATATATGCACTTGGGTTTTTTTTGGTGAAGGTTCCATTGTAATATTATTGGCAGCCACTATTCTTTGTGAACGCGGTTGAGACCACTTTCTTTGTTACAGTGGTAATGGAGAACGTGGGGGGGAGACTGCGCTATGGGCACCGCCATAATATGCTATAACAGGATACATTTGTAGTTTGCTCCCCCAGTGCCTGCCGCACAGCCAAACACTAATGATTGGGCAGCCCAGTGGCACCCCTCAACTGCAGAGATAGCAGCCACTGTGGTAAGAATAATACAAGCCGCTGCTGTATGGAGCTGCCTTGCAATGCTAAATGGGCGTAGTAGGTACATACAAATAGTGGGAGAAGTGGCACTATCAATACATCTTCCCCTAGGTGTGATGTACACATGTTTGCCACAGCGACAAGAATACAGAGGACCGGGAACAATGAGGTTAAGTGTAAAGGGCCAGGGATGGGGGGGGGGGGGGGGGGGTTAAAACCAGTAGAGAGGAGTACTAATGCAGATAAAACCAGAATCCAGTAGCACTCAAGTCCCTCCCAAGCTGAGGACAGTCTGTCGTGATGTTTGGTTTTCCCTTATCGTTCAGTTGGACCAGTGAGGAAGATTACTTGGAGGGTGTGTGTGAGGGGGGGGGGGGGGGGGGATGGGGGGGAGGGAGGGCTGGGGTGCCAATAGGGGGGCGGGGCATTTGAAGCTATGAATTGAGAGAGAAGATAAAAGTAGAGCTTGAGGAAGAAGGGAGGAAGCTGATGGGATAGGGAGAAAGCTGTTTTGAGAGGGGAGGGATATAGGAAGCAGGAGCAATTGGCTAACAGTAAGAAAGAGATTGATCAGAATGGAGGGAAGGAGGGCCCACAGACAGTAACTACTCTGTAGCCACTGATAATTGTGCTGTTGCCTGGAGCTGTGTCCAGGGGGAAGTGAGCCCTGGAGGAGCTTCGTGTTCATGCGCCTTTCACAATAGTATTCCCAATTTTACCCAGTTGGGGGGAGCTCAGTTGGAGAGCTGCTGGTAGGCTACTGTAATAGAAAAAAATATTTTCTGTTTACAGCAGCAGACAATGGATCCTCCTGTGGGCCTATTTTGATGAGGGGCCTGGAGCTGCAGCTCTATCCGCCCCATTGTTAATCTGGCACTGCCCGTGAGGCTGCGCTGCTTGGCCAGCCCAGGTTTCTCTGTGTGCTGGAACGGCCCATCAAGCCATCGTCCCTTCTGGGGCTGACAATGCTGAGTAGCCTTTTATGAGAAGCAGAGGAGCTGTGACCAGTGGTGTGTAGGTGTGAACACTGCTATGTGGCCATATACACCCTAATGCTGGCCATACATCAGGACCAGTGGTGAATTTTCCATTAGGCATGAGAGGAACGTGCCTAGGGGCAGCACTTGGTTGCTTGTTTAGTACTGTCAGACTGAAATTTACCAGTAACTGCAAAATATTTCCGCATCTTGAGTGGAGTGTAAATTAGCTGTCCTACTTAGTAAATATGTATACAGAATTCTAAATAATACAAAATGCCATAGTTCGTGATTTTTTATTATTATATTAAATTGCCAATCATCAAATAAGGGCTTCTAAGCAATCAATGTAAAATTAGGCAGAGGGGGGCAGCTAGTGCCTAGGGGCACCACGACCCCTACATTCGCTCCTGATTAGGTCGATGCCACGATTAGGATCAATACTTGACTCAATTAGTCGAGGACCCGACTAGAGGTAAAACTATTCTGGACCTAGTTATTACCAATAATGTGGACATTATATCAAACACTAAAGTTGGGGAGACCCTGGGAAACAGTGATCACTATATGATCACATTTGACATCAGGTTCAAGAAACATAGCTATAAGGGAGCGACCTAAACATTTAACTATAGAAAAGCTAACTTCAATATGCTGAGATGGGCACTAAACAGCGTTGACTGGGAAGTTTTGTTTCAAGGCAAGGACACATCGGAAATGTGGGATGCTTTAAAATGGTTGCTTGAAAGCAATAGTCACAAATTCATTCCCATGAGCACTAAACGCAGGAGTACTAAGCTCAAACCAGTGTGGCTTAATAAGGAGGTCAAAGAAGCAATGGCTAATAAGAGGTGTGCATTCAAAACATATAAATCTAATGGAGAGGAGTCATTCCGGTATTACAAGGACTCCAATAAAAGATGCAAAAAAGTAATAAGAGCAGCTTAAATTGTAAACGAAAAGCACATCGCTATAGAGTAAAACCAATCCTAAAAAGTTTTATAAATATATAAACAGTAAAAGGTCAAAAAAGGAGAATGTAGGCCCATTAAAAGATGAATTGGGAGCTTTGGTAAATGACAACAAATTAAAAGCGGAAATATTGAATAACATTTTTTATCCTCAGTATTAACAAGGGAGGATGAGCCGGTGACAGTAGTGCATAGCGACAGGGAAGGAAATGAGTCATGGCTTGATGCTTGTTTAAGTGAGGAAGTAGTCCTGGAGAGACTAAGCAAGGTAAAGATTAATAAATCACCAGGCCCAGACAGTTTTAATCCAAGGGTTATTAGGGAGCTTAGGTCACAGCTAGCAAAACCCCTATACTTGATTTTCCATAGTTCAATTAGATCAGGAATGGTACCAAAGGATTGGCGCATAGCTGAGGTAGGGCCTTTATTTAAAGAGGGAACAAAAAGTAATTCTGGAAACTATAGATCAGTTAGTTTAACCTCAATAGTGGGTAAAATATTGGAAGGCATTTTGAGGGATAGCATACAGGAGCACCTACAGGCTACTAATTTTATTAGCAAAAGTCAGCATGGGTTTGTAAGGGACAGATCATGTCAAATCAACTTAATTAGCTTCTACGAGGAAGTGAGCAAGAATCTTGATCAGGGAAAAGCAGTGGACGTGGTGTATTTAGATTTTGCAAAAGCCTTCTATACAGTGCCTCATAGGAGACTGATCAACAAATTAAGGAAACTTGGCCTAGGATAATTGGCTGGATAATAGATTGCAACAAGTAGTGGTCAATGGGATGCTCTCCAGCTGGGCACAAGTAGTCAGCCGAATACCACAACGGTCCGTTCTTGGCCCACTGCTGTTCACTATATTTATCAATGATCTAGGAATAGGCCTGGAAAGCACAGTGTCAATCTTTGCAGGTGATACTAAACTGTGTAAGTTAATTAATTCAGAAGGCGATGTGTAGTCTCTACAGAATGACTTATTTAAACTTCAAACCTGGGCGTCTAAATGGAGAATGATGTTCAATATAGAAAAATGCACTTGCATCCTACACTCTAGATGGGGAAAATATAGGGGTAACTATGGTGGAAAAAATTTTGGGGGTGCTCATAGATAATAGGTTTAATAACAGTACACAATGTCAAATTGCAGCAAAGAAGGCAAGTAAAGCGCTTGCGTGCATTAAACGGGGAATTGAGACAAGGGACGAGGATGTAATCCTGCCGCTGAACAAATCATTGGTACGTCCGCACCTGGAATATTGTGTTCAGTTCCGGGCACCGTATTATAAAAACAGATATCGGGAAACTAGAAAGAGTTCAAAGACGATTTACTAAATTGATTAATCGGTTAGAAACACTGGAGTACGAGGAAAGGCTTACTAGGTTAAATATGTATACACTAGAAAAGAGGCGTCTAAGAGGAGACATTATTAATATCTTCAAATATGTAAAGGGTTATTACAAGGAGCTAGCAGCAGATTTGTTTATTAAAAGAACTCTGCATAGGACGCGAGGGCACTCGCTGAGGCTAGAGGAGAGGAAATTCCGTACACAACGTAGGAAAGTGTTCTTCACGTTAAGGGCAATTAAGATTTGGAACTCCTTGCCGGAGAAGGCAATAATGGCAGACTCTGTAAATGCATTTAAAAACGGATTGGACAAATTTCTAACTGGAAAATGTATCCAGGGATACAGCATTTAACATATTGGTACTAAACCATTACTCCAGCAGGCGCATTTATAATATGAACAGATTAACACAGAATATAGGTTGAACCCCATGGGCATTTTGCCTCTTTTCAACCTCAGTGACACTGACTATGTAACTATGTAACTATGCATAGGAGACCACAAATAGCTTGAACTTGATGGACAAATTGTCCTTTTTCAACCTTAGATATTATGTTACTATGTGCAGCACATATGATCATTTGATGCGACGTGCAACCCGCGGGGCCGCGGATCGCAATCGCACCCAAAACATGCACGATGTGCATGCGATGGGTCGAATGACGCATCGATATCGTGTACACGTACACTATATCGACCTAGTGTATGGCATTACACTATCAGCCTCAATCGCTCCTGAAATATGTAAAAGTATAAAAAAATCATCATTTTGTGAGGAAAATAGAATACAATTTGAACATTTATTTTTTGGCGACCGTTCCTGATTCCTGGTTATCAACATGCTGTCATAATAAATAATGGGCCTGATTTTATATAGAGGCCTGGAGCTGTAGTTCTATTCAACCCATTGTTAATCTAGCCCTGCCCTCCACTCTATAGAAGATCTGTGGCTCTTGTCCACACGTATTACTTGGTCCCATTCACAGCTACAGGAATTTTTCCAGGCGGCACCCATTCTATAGAATGCTCTCCCATGCACATCAAGACTTTCATTTAGTCTCCAAATCTTCAAGCGTTCCCTCAAAAATCACTTCTTCAGACAAGCTTATCAATTCCAGAACCATCCACATAACCTCCATAAGCTATCCTACTAATTACCTCCCCTCTAAACAGTCCATACATAACTTTACATATGTTATGCTAGAGCAGTGTTTCCCAACCTCGGTCCTCAAGGCACACCAACAGTCCTGGTTTTAGTGATATCCAGGCTTGAACACAGGTGACTTAATTAGTACCTCAGTTATTTTGGTTTAACCATCTGTGCTGAAGCCTGGATATCACTAAAACCTGCACTGTTGGTGTGCCTTGAGGACCGCGGTTGGGAATGCCTGTGCTAGAGGGTCTATGTTGAAAAGGGGTCCAACTCAATATGTGAGAAAGGCAATACTTTTCTAGTAGAGACGCACGGTTCTACAGAAACCCAAATCCACCCGAATGCCCGGTTCATAGCTTTCCGTGGTTAGGTATTCGGATTTTAAATCCAAATTTCGGGTTTTGGATTGCAAAAATTACATTATCATAGGTGTTTTTATAAAAATTTTTATCAATGATTATCAATTTTTTTTAATTGATTTTTAACTGATTTCGAAACAAAACACTTGAGGATGATCTTGCCAAAACCAAAAAACGATAATTAATTATAACCAGATCCAAAACACATGGGTCCTTGCACATCTGTAGTTTCTAGAGAAATCACCAATAGAAGTGTCCTTTTTTACTGTGGGTTCAGTTGCATTAGGACCCATGCAATTCGCCCTTGCTGAGTATCTTTTTCACTCAAAATGTGTGTCCTATTTGCATAAATAAAACAACTGGAAGAGATACTGTAGAACTGCTTTGGTAGCGTACACTGATGGGGCACGCAATATTTCTACATCTGAGTGCAGAGGCGTCACTCACCTCTTCTGAACCTTGTGCTGCAGTGGGCGCAAAGGGGGCGTGTCTTCACGGGATGACCCACGGGAGGGGCATGGCTAAGTACCCCGACCCCCGTTTTCTGCAATCTGGGGGTCCGGGAGTTGCTGCTCGCCCCCCCAGAGACTAACGTGTCTGCAGTGCCAGCTCCAACATGGCGACAGGAGCCGGGTTGCTGCATGTAATGTTACAGTGCAGCACCCAGCTCCTGTAACTGAGCAGGAGGCGGCACTTTGGTGTCACCCCTCTGCGGATGACACCCAGGTGCGGGCCGCACCCCCCGCACCCACCTTGTGACACCAGTGTCTGAGTGGAATGTCTGAATCTGTGTAAAAAGGGCCATGATGTGAGTATGAGGACATATCTGTAACTTTACATATTTTCCCTTCCTACGACTAACCACTGGCCAAGATTGCTGGTGACTGGATAATATAGTCGACCAGAACCTTTGAGAGTACAGAAAGATAGTCCCTTTAGTAGAGTACGCTAGTGTCTTGCAAAAACATCAGAACCTTTGCAACATGGCAGATCCAATGTAGCACTTATCCTCATGTTGGAAATGTTCAGTGGACTACTCAAACTACTGTATGAACACTCCAGTTACTTAAGCCGTCCATTGGTTTTATTAATACACTCGCCCCTAAACCCTACCACCTTTTCCCCCAATAATCACTCGGACAACTGAATTGCGATTTAAAAAGTCACAGCCAAATTTATTGATCGAATTAGAACTGGTACTCTATAAGTGGGTGGCGAGAAAGCAGTGCGTGCCCGCGGCTACAGTCTCAATATTAAGTTTCTCCTAAATTAAACAATGGGGCGTAACCGAAGTCCCGCCCTTGCGCAAATTAGCTGATCGGTACCACTTCCCACCATTGGCATAGCACCGGTCCACCCTTAAGATGACGACCGTGTCGGCCCTTGAGGCCACAACAAACTCGCCGAGTATCTGGGGGAAGTGCCGGCCAACCGATGTTGCGCTACTACAGACCGCCGAGGAGCACTGCTTGCCACGCCTGCTGGACCTCTCTTGTCAGGTGATAATTAAATTCCGAAATGGCCTGACGGTGCCTCCACCGAAAATAAAAAATTCCTAAATTCCAGTTTACCAACTTTTGCACTGCTTACGTCCCAAAACCTCCATACCACATGGGTGGGAGGGTGGGTGCCTTCTTAGATCCTTGTCCAGCGTGAAAGAGGAAGCCTGCCTGCCCTTCCTGACCTTTTGTACCTCACAGGTAACTCTCCTCCCCTTTTTCCTGCAGGATGTGCTCTGGTATCCCTCTGATCTACACTCCCCTTCCCTCCCTCCTCCCCCCTTCTCCAATACCCAGCCACAGGCTTCCTTCCTTAAAAAATCAGGCCGTTTATTTATTCTTCAGGCCTATTTGGCCCTCGAATTCTTTAAGCCGTTCATTGGTTTTATTAATACACTCGCCCCTAACCACCTACCACCTTTTCCCCCAATAATCACTCGGACAACTGAACTGCGATTTAAAAGGTCACAGCCAAATTTATTGATCGAATTAGAACTGGTACTCTATAAGTGGGTGGCGAGAAAGCAGTACGTGCCGCCGGCTACAGTCTCAATATTAATTTTCTCCTAAATTAAATAATGGGGCGGAACCGAAGTCCCGCCCTTGCGCAAATTAGCTGAGCGATACCACTTCCCACCATTGGCATAGCACCGGTCCACCCTTAAGATGATGACCGTGTCGGCCCTTGAGGCCACGACAAACTCGTCGAGTATCTGGGGGAAGTGCCGGCCAACCGATGTTGCGCTACTACAGACCGCTGAGGAGCACTGCTTGCCGCCATAGCCTGGTTCCTAGAACCCAGGCCCGCCACCCGCTGCGATCACCAGCCACCTACTGACGCTTTTTGTGATGTCCTCCAAGAATATCGCTAAACCCCTTTCTGTCAGGTGCACTCCATCTTGCCTAAACACACCTTCCTCCCCGAACCTTAACGACGGGTGCCTGGCGATTGTATCGCCTTCTCCCGTCAAGAGCCGGGCTACGGCCCTGTTCACCTTTCTTCTGACCCTTTCTAATCCCGGACCCCCTGCGCCCTTGGGACTATATCTGACCATGTGATCCCCGTACTAGGCCACCGCCCCTTCATCCATTGTATATCGGCTTGAATTGCTATAATTAGCTCGCTCCCTTTGCCTTTTCCTAAATCGTTGCCCCCTAGGTGTATGACCACCCTATCCGGTATCCCTTTTGCCTGCTCATTCCTTGGCAACAGCTCCCGTAGCCTGTTCCACCACAAACCCCTGATGCCTATCCATTCTAACTTTGCCCCCCACCCTTGTGCTAAACTCCCTGCTGATTTGTGCCTACTGGCCCAGTAAATATACGAGTGGCCGACCATCCACACTCGCAAGGCCTTCACTTGCCCTCCTGAAAAGCAGAAGTACACATAGCCGTTACAACATGTTCTACACGGACCTATAGTGCGAACTTTCGCGCGACCCATATGAAGGAGAAACCACAAAATCTCTTCTTGGTTGAGGGCAAAATTGGAAAGTCCTTCATTCCCCCATTAATGGTGGGCAGCTTAAGGCCTTGGCTTTCGCGAAAGCCGCCGCGCGCCTGCACCCTAGTCTTGCTTTTCAGCGTGCAGGTAAACCTTGTACGCTCCCGACTTCCACCTGCCTAAATTTTTTATCTCACCTGCTGATAACCCCTCAGCTGCTGCGCAAGTTGCTGCCCCTATCCTAAAAGAATGGGTCCCATATTGCCCGATGGGAAGCTGTAAAGCCCTCAGCCCTTTCTTGAATATGCTTTGGAACTGAAATTTAGTCAAGGGGGATCCGTTACCATGCACCAGCCACTGTGGCCAGTGCCCTTGCGGGCGCTTTTGCTCGTACTTACTTGCTAGCGCCACTGCGTACGTGCTCTCTTCTTCCTGTCTGCCTATCGTTACCCAGCGCCCTCGGCCCAACTGATCAGTTTTTGACCTGTGTATTTTGCAGAGCACCCTACTATCCTTTTCCACCGCTACGTTGCCTGCTAGTAGGCCCGAATCCTTTGAATTCTTGGCGCTCGCTACCAGTACTCCCCTACCCTGAAGGCTCCGAAGAAGGCGAGGGAAAAGGCCAGACGGAAGAGCCCTGTCTCGTACTCGTCCGCCGCGATGCGGCTGACCACGTCTATTAAGTTCTTAAGCATGGGGCGGCCTATGGGCCTGCGCACGTCGCCTGGCACCGCTTGCTCTCTCACCCACCCTTTTAGGGCCTTTGCCGACAAAAATTACTTTGTAGGGTCCTCCCCCCTTTGAGTTTTGAGAAGTATGCTATCCCTGCTAATGCCGCAGACATGGCCGCCTTGGATCGCCCCTTGTTATACCCCTGCCACACATACTCCATCAGTTCTTCGCGAGTTCTTACCCGCCTCTCCTTTTCCTATCCGGAATGCCTGCCACTCGCTGAAGGCCGCCTCATACGTCTTCTGTGTTCGCAGTGCTACGGCCCTTCGCGCTAGCCTTGCTAGACCGGCTTGATAATCTGCCAGACATGATCGGGACACTGTAAACCTACCGACCTGGCTTCCGGCGCGAGCGTCCTGAATCTATCCCACTGAAACCTTGAAAGTGCATCTGCAATCTCATTCTCCACTCCCGGGACGTGACGCGCTGTGAAGTCTATGTTCCTTTGTAAGCAGCGCAGCACTAGGTGCCTCAGTAGCTTAAGTGCCTGTGGAGATTCCACTTTCTGGTTGCTTATCTCCTGTACTACCCCCATGTTATCGCACCAAAATACTATGCTTTTGTCTGGTTGCCTGTCCGACCATAACTCCACTGCTACTATTATCGCGAAGAGTTCTAGCAGCAGCATATTTTTGGTCCACCCGGCCGCCCACCATGCTTCTGGCCAGGGTTGCACGCACCATTCCCCTCTGAAGTAGGCCCCAAAGCCGACTGCCCCGGAGGCGTCAGTGTACAATTGTAGCCCTGCGCTATGGACTGGCTTGGGCAGCCATATCCGGACCCCATTGAAGCCCTTTAGGAATTCTAACCATACCTGCATGTCCTGCCTCAGCTCGCTTGATGGGGGTAATTCCAAGTTGATCGAAGCAGGATATTTTTTTAGCAGTTGGGCAAAACATGTGCACTGCAGGGGGGGCAGATATAACATTTGCAGAGAGAGATAGATTTGGGTGGGGTGTGTTCAATCTGCAATCTAAATTGCAGTGTAAAAATAAAGCAGCCAGTATTTACCCTGCACAGAAACAAAATAACCCACCCAAATCTAACTCTCTCTGCAAATGTTATATCTGCTCCCCCCCTGCAGTGCACATGGTTTTTCCCAACTGCTAAAAAATTTCCTGCTGCGATCAACTTGGAATTACCCCCGATATACGTATCCTATATCGTGCCCCTTTGACACCGCTGGTTGCTTTCTCTAACCTGCGACAAAACACCCTGCCCATGGGAATGACCCTGCATGCAAAATTCAACAACCCCAAAAGGGACTGTATCTGCTTAAGAGTGACTTCGTGTCGATCTCTATGCCCAGGAACGTCAGCCTCGAAGTGGGCCCCTCGGTCTTCTCGGCCGCTATCGGGACCCCGAGCTGCCGAAAAAGAGCCCGTGTCAAGAATAAAAGCTCCTTGCACTCCTGGCTGCCCTTAGGGCCCATTAGCGGGAAGTCGTCCAGATAATGTGTGACCCCTTCTGCGCCTGTCCCTGCCCTCACGCACCATTCTAGGAATTAACTGAATCGTTCTAAGAAAGCGCAGGAAATTGAGCAACACATTGGTAAGCATTTGTCTATGTAGTACTGATCGCCCAATTTAAAACCCATGTACTTGAAGGAATCTGGGAGGAGTGGTAGCAGGCGAAATGCGGACTCAATATCCACTTTCGCTAGCAACGCCCCTTCACCGTAGCCTTGCACCATTGCCAGAGCCTGCTTGAACGATTGGTATGACACACTACAAGCCTGGGGGTCTAGGGTGTCGTTTACTGATTCCCCTTCCAGGAAGGATAGGTGCTGAATCAGCCGAAACTTCCCTGGCTCCTTCTTAGGAATGACCCCTAATGGTGAGATGCACAGGCCCTCAAGGGGCGGTGAGGGGAAAGGGCCGCACATGCACCCTAGCTGAATTTCCCCGGCTATTTTGGCCCTGACCTCTTCTGGGAAATCTCTTGCTGACTTAAAATTTTTCTTAGCTACTGCTGACACTGGCTTTGTTAGGTGCAACGTGAACCCCCTCCCCAAAAAGGCCGTCTCCCCTCTTAGCGGGTAGCGGCCTAGCCATCGCTCTAGGGCTTCAGTATTTATTGGGGAGGACACCCTGCTTATCCCCCCCCTTTTCCTTGGGCTCGACTGCAGTCCTTGGTTGGGTGAGTTGCGCTGCAGCGCATGCATGAGTGTCTGTAGCGGCAACCTGCTCCTTTGTTGCACAGCGCAAAATTAAATGCATAGCACTGCTGCGGCGCCTCCGCCTGGCTTTGGGAGAAAGGGCTGCCTGCGCTCAGCTGCCTGCGCTGCCTGATTTGTGACTTCTAGCCACACTTCCACATCTTTTACTCCAAAGCTAATAACCTTCAGCCCATCCTGTTTCTTTCTAAATTTCTCGTCATAGTGCCTCCAAACCCATGCTCTGGCCGTCATGTACATGCTATGTAGCATGTGCATGTAACGGAGAATGTTCATGGCTTCGCTCGGCCTTGACTCGATGTAGCATGCCGCAAAAACGTACATACCCTCCGCCCAATGTGCATAATCTCTTTGCGCCTCCTCGGCCCCGGGGCCCGCAGCCTTAGCTGCGTATAGGCTGCGCTTCGCGTCCTCCGTCATTGCAAAGACGTCCACGAACTTCCCCTTGCATATGCCATCCTTTATTTTTGGCCTGATACCCCTCAATATCGCTGTATTGGCGCAGTGCACCATACTTTCTTGAGACTCTGGCCCTGCGTCCCCTTTTTTCCCTACATCTTTGCTAAGCTTTTTGCTACTATGTTTGCGCTTAAAATATTGTCTGAACTGCCGCCGCCTTTCGGCGGAGCTAGATGAATCGCTAGAGTCTGTATACGAGGCGCTACTTGAGGAAGATTCTTGCTCCCCTGTTCCTGCCACCGCGGTTGCCTGACCGGCTCCCCCAGCTGCTTCCTTCTGTCCCTCGTCGTGCGGAGTGCCCACCGCGACTTGCTCCAGCGATCCCCCTTTTGCTGCTTGGCTACGTCCTCCACTCTCCGTCAACTGTAAGCTTGTAGAGGGAATAAGTAGGGTATCTGCCGTTTGCGTCTGAGCCAGGTCTGCGGGGGGCTGGAGCCGCTGCTGGTGCGCCGCCGGTGGGGGGTGGGCCAGGGATGTAAGGTTCTGCTCACCGTCCCCTAGCCCGTTGCCCTCGCTGGCTGCTGCCTGGTGCGTGCCGGGCCTTACTGGGGGGGGGGTGTGTGCAGCAATATTGGCCACGGGGAGGTTGGGCTGGGTTGGTTGCCGAAAGTGGGGTATTGACCACTTGCGCCTGGGGGGTATTGGGGGTAACCAGGGTGCTGGTACCAGGGTTGATGTGCCGCGGGGGGCCAGTAGCTCACCCATTGTGAATAGTGGGCTGAGGGGGATGCCCTGCTTGCCACCAGGGGGAGGGGGCCGTGAGCTGCTGCCCCCACCCCGTCTGGGTTGATGTGGGAAGTGGGAACTGGCTGTAGGGGGCCTGCGCCATGTGTGCGTTGGGGGACTGGGCTCTGTTCGCTAGCTGCGTGGGGAAGGGCTGGCTAGGCTAGGCGCTATATATTTGCCCCGTGTACTGCGGCTAGGGGAAGGGGGGGTAACCGGGCCCTGGCGGGGGGGCTATTCCTGCCTGAGCCGGATGCTGCGGCGTCCCACTGCCGGGTTGCCCGGCGTGTGTGAAGAGGTAGGGCGGGTGTCCGGGACCCGGCGGGGGGGGGGGGGGGGGGGCTATTCCTGCTGGAGCCGGAGGCTGGGGCATCCCCCTGCTGGGCTGCCCGGTGTGCGAGCAGGTGAAGAGGGGTTGCCCGGTCCCCGTAATTGGGCCGGGGGGCTGGCCTAAGCCTGGAGGATGTTGGGGGGGGGGGGGGGGGTTGGCCAAGCACAGCGCTGATGGCTTGACCCGGGCCCTGCGGCGTGGTGAGGGACGGTTGACGGGAGCCAGTAGCTGTGGCATCCCCCTGCTGCGCTGCCCGGCTCCGTGCGTGACGCGGTCACTCGGCGCCGGAAGGGGGGGGACGTGACACTGCAGGGGGCTGCTTTCCGGTGTGCCGGGCACCATGTCCGTCCCGCCGCGTGTGAGCCAGGAATGCAGGGGGGAACACCTCTCGGACCCCCCTGCCCCTGCCGCATGCAGCATGGCTGTCGAGCGGACAGGGGTAACCGGGGCGGCCTGTATCAGGCGCCGGGGAGGCTGTGCGTGCCGCTTCGGACTGGGCATAGATAAGGCCGAGTGGTGCTCGGTGCTTGCAGGCGCTGCTTAGCTGCGTGTGGGGCCCGGCGCTAAGGTGCTGGCGAGGACGGATGGAATAAGAGGAGCTGGGGAAGGATAGGTTGACCTGCGGGCTATGGGCGCCAGCAGTTAACCTGTGACATGCAGTTATGCTGCGGCTGATGATGGGGGGGATCGCTAATCGTATAGTCAGAAAAAGACTACTTAACCTTCCCTTGTATTCCTGCTTTCTTAGGTACCTTCTTTTGCCTTCTTAGATCCTTGTCCAGCGTGAAAGAGGAAGCCTGCCTGCCCTTCCTGACCTTTTGTACCTCACAGGTAACTCTCCTCCCCTTTTTCCTACAGGATGTGCTTTGGTATCTCTCTGCTCTACACTCCCCTTCCCTCTCCCCTCCCCCCTTCTCCCATTCCTAGCCCCAGGCTTCCTTCCTTAAAAAACCATGCCGCTTATTTATTCTTCAGGTCTATTTGGCTCTTGAATTCTTTAGCCAGTAGTGCTGGTTGATTGAAGCACTAACTGTTGTATACACACTGGTGATAGTGGCGTTTCAACGAAGTGAGGGTTCTCTACAGCGCTCCAACCTGGGAGTAGCTGCGACCTTCACCGGCTGGGTGGAAGGTCATCACTGGCCAGAGGACTCAGTTAACCAATTCTCACATACTCGCACTCTCGCGCGTAGTGTGGTGAAGGGGGTCCTCACATCCGTGAGCAAAACCCCTAACCGGTATACGGTGACGATAACAAACGGACACAGAGAGATACTCACTCTTGACTCACTGGTCACCTTGATAGTCGCACCTCTCTGCTTCTGTTGGGGCAAGAAGAACAGCCTCCCTAACTGCAGGCTACTCTAACGGCAAACAACAACTTACAGCCTAACTACGCCTGCTTGAACAAATTAACGTTAACAACTGAGACTGCTGGTCCTAATCCAAACTAACAGAGACCGGACTAACCAGTGACAATCACTATACAAGAAGTCAGTGAAATAATACCCCGGCACAATAGGTTAACCCCGAATGACCAACTCCACTTACTGCTTACTGGTTGTTAGCCACTCCTTTCCCCTCTTTACTGAGGATGCGAATGGGGGTCTGTTATGGACAGCCGTCCACTCCAGACTAACGGGAAGTTGAGGCGTGTGGGACGGGAACGTTACTCCACACTCTCTCCAATCCCTTGCACTGTACACCGCGTGGGACCAGCCGGTTCCTCACACCCGACCAGACGCGAGCTGCCGTAGGGACCCACTCCCAGCAGAACCCGTCCAGGCCGGTCTGTACAATACGGGCCCAGGTCCTATAAAATACCGTGGGAGGCACAGGCCGGTGGCCTGGGTGAGGCGCAGGCCGGTGGACTGGGTGAGGCACGGGCCAGTGGCCTGGTTATGGGCACAGGCCGGAGGCCTGGTTATGGGCACAGGCCGGAGGCCTGGTTATGGACTTATGGGCACAGGCCGGAGGCCTGGTTATGGGCACAGGTCGGAGGCCTGGTTATGGGCACAAGCCAGAGGCCTGAGGGTGGGGCACAGGCCGGAGGCCTGGATAGTAGGCACAGGCCAGAGGCCTGAGAGTGGGGCACAGACCGGAGGCCTGGATAGTGGGCACAGGCCGGGAGGGCCTGACTGTGGTAGGCACAGGCCGGGAGGGCCTGGTTGTCCCCGCAGGCCTAATGCCTGTCCCTGATGCTCTAGGGTGGGTTATAAATTAGGGATGAGCGGGTTCGGTTCCTCGGAATCCGAACCCGCCCGAACTTCAGTTTTTTTCACACGGGGCCGAGCGACTCGGATCTTCCCGCCTTGCTCGGTTAACCCGAGCGCGCCCGAACGTCATCATCCCGCTGTCGGATTCTCGCGAGGCTCGGATTCTATCGCGAGACTCGGATTCTATATAAGGAGCCGCGCGTCGCCGCCATTTTCACACGTGCATTGAGATTCATAGGGAGAGGACGTGGCTGGCGTCCTCTCCGTTTATAGAGAAGAGAGTGAGACAGTAGAGAGAGACACAGTAGTAATTTTGGGGAGCATTAGGAGGAGTACTAGTAGTTACTTGCTGAAGTGATAGATAGTGTGACTGTATTATCTGACTTGTGGGGGAGACACTGACAGTGGGGAGCAGTTAGAGTCTGAGAGCAGGACTCAGGAGTACATATAACGTACAGTGCACACTTTTGCTGCCAGAGTGCCACACTGCCATTGTGACCACACTGACCACCAGTATAATATATATTGTGATTAGAGATGTGCACTTGAAATTTTTCGGGTTTTGTGTTTTGGTTTTGGGTTTGGTTCCGCGGCCGTGTTTTGGGTTCGACCGCGTTTTGGCAAAACCTCACCGAATTTTTTTTGTCGGATTCGGGTGTGTTTTGGATTCGGGTGTTTTTTTCAAAAAAACCCTAAAAAACAGCTTAAATCATAGAATTTGGGGGTCATTTTGATCCCAAAGTATTATTAACCTCAATAACCATTATTTCCACTCATTTTCAGTCTATTCTGAATACCTCACAATATTATTTTTAGTCCTAAAATTTGCACCGAGGTCGCTGGATGACTAAGCTAAGCGACCCTAGTGGCCGACACAAACACCGGGCCCATCTAGGAGTGGCACTGCAGTGTCACGCAGGATGGCCCTTCCAAAAAACACTCCCCAAACAGCACATGACGCAAAGAAAAAAAGAGGCGCAATGAGGTAGCTGTGTGAGTAAGATAAGCGACCCTAGTGGCCGACACAAACAGCGGGCCCATCTAGGAGTGGCACTGCAGTGTCACGCAGGATGGCCCTTCCAAAAAACACTCCCCAAACAGCACATGACGCAAAGAAAAAAAGAGGCGCAATGAGGTAGCTGTGTGAGTAAGATAAGCGACCCTAGTGGCCGACACAAACACCGGGCCCATCTAGGAGTGGCACTGCAGTGTCACGCAGGATGGCCCTTCCAAAAAACACTCCCCAAACAGCACATGACGCAAAGAAAAAAAGAGGCGCAATGAGGTAGCTGTGTGAGTAAGATAAGCGACGCTAGTGGCCGACACAAACACCGGGCCCATCTAGGAGTGGCACTGCAGTGTCACGCAGGATGGCCCTTCCAAAAAACACTCCCCAAACAGCACATGACGCAAAGAAAAAAAGAGGCACAATGAGGTAGCTGTGTGAGTAAGATAAGCGACCCTAGTGGCCGACACAAACACCGGGCCCATCTAGGAGTGGCACTGCAGTGTCACGCAGGATGGCCCTTCCAAAAAACACTCCCCAAACAGCACATGACGCAAAGAAAAAAAGAGGCGCAATGAGGTAGCTGTGTGAGTAAGATAAGCGACCCTAGTGGCCGACACAAACACCGGGCCCATCTAGGAGTGGCACTGCAGTGTCACGCAGGATGGCCCTTCCAAAAAACACTCCCCAAACAGCACATGACGCAAAGAAAAAAAGAGGCGCAATGAGGTAGCTGTGTGAGTAAGATAAGCGACCCTAGTGGCCGACACAAACACCGGGCCCATCTAGGAGTGGCACTGCAGTGTCACGCAGGATGGCCCTTCCAAAAAACACTCCCCAAACAGCACATGACGCAAAGAAAAATTAAAGAAAAAAGAGGTGCAAGATGGAATTGTCCTTGGGCCCTCCCACCCACCCTTATGTTGTATAAACAGGACATGCACACTTTAACCAACCCATCATTTCAGTGACAGGGTCTGCCACACGACTGTGACTGAAATGACGGGTTGGTTTGGACCCCCACCAAAAAAGAAGCAATTAATCTCTCCTTGCACAAACTGGCTCTACAGAGGCAAGATGTCCACCTCATCATCATCCTCCGATATATCACCGTGTACATCCCCCTCCTCACAGATTATCAATTCGTCCCCACTGGAATCCACCATCTCAGCTCCCTGTGTACTTTGTGGAGGCAATTGCTGCTGGTCAATGTCTCCACGGAGGAATTGATTATAATTCATTTTAATGAACATCATCTTCTCCACATTTTCTGGAAGTAACCTCGTACGCCGATTGCTGACAAGGTGAGCGGCGGCACTAAACACTCTTTCGGAGTACACACTTGTGGGAGGGCAACTTAGGTAGAATAAAGCCAGTTTGTGCAAGGGCCTCCAAATTGCCTCTTTTTCCTGCCAGTATAAGTACGGACTGTGTGACGTGCCTACTTGGATGCGGTCACTCATATAATCCTCCACCATTCTTTCAATGGTGACAGAATCATATGCAGTGACAGTAGACGACATGTCCGTAATCGTTGACAGGTCCTTCAGTCCGGACCAGATGTCAGCATCAGCAGTCACTCCAGACTGCCCTGCATCACCGCCAGCGGGTGGGCTCGGAATTCTGAGCCTTTTCCTCGCACCCCCAGTTGCGGGGGAATGTGAAGGAGGAGATGTTGACAGGTCGCGTTCCGCTTGACTTGACAATTTTCTCACCAGCAGGTCTTTGAACCCCAGCAGACTTGTGTCTGCCGGAAAGAGAGATCCAAGGTAGGTTTTAAATCTAGGATCGAGCACGGTGGCCAAAATGTAGTGCTCTGATTTCAACAGATTGACCACCCGTGAATCCTTGTTAAGCGAATTAAGGGCTCCATCCACAAGTCCCACATGCCTAGCGGAATCGCTCCGTGTTAGCTCCTCCTTCAATGTCTCCAGCTTCTTCTGCAAAAGCCTGATGAGGGGAATGACCTGACTCAGGCTGGCAGTGTCTGAACTGAATTCACGTGTGGCAAGTTCAAAGGGCAGCAGAACCTTGCACAACGTTGAAATCATTCTCCACTGCGCTTGAGACAGGTGCATTCCACCTCCTATATCGTGCTGAATTGTATAGGCTTGAATGGCCTTTTGCTGCTCCTCCAACCTCTGAAGCATATATAGGGTTGAATTCCACCTCGTTACCACTTCTTGCTTCAGATGATGGCAGGGCAGGTTCAGGCGTTTTTGGTGTTGCTCCAGTCTTCTGTACGTGGTGCCTGTACGCCGAAAGTGTCCCGCAATTCTTCTGGCCACCGACAGCATCTCTTGCACGCCCCTGTCGTTTTTTTAAAAATTCTGCACCACCAAATTCAAGGTATGTGCAAAACATGGGACGTGCTGGAATTTGCCCAGATTTAATGCGCACACAATATTGCTGGCGTTGTCCGATGCCACAAATCCACAGGAGAGTCCAATTGGGGTAAGCCATTCCGCGATGATCTTCCTCAGTTGCCGTAAGAGGTTTTCAGCTGTGTGCGTATTCTGGAAACCGGTGATACAAAGCGTAGCCTGCCTAGGAAAGAGTTGGCGTTTGCGAGATGCTGCTACTGGTGCCGCCGCTGCTGTTCTTGCGGCGGGAGTCCATACATCTACCCAGTGGGCTGTCACAGTCATATAGTCCTGACCCTGCCCTGCTCCACTTGTCCACATGTCCGTGGTTAAGTGGACATTGGGTACAGCTGCATTTTTTAGGACACTGGTGACTCTTTTTCTGAGGTCTGTGTACATTTTCGGTATCGCCTGCCTAGAGAAATGGAACCTAGATGGTATTTGGTACCGGGGACACAGTACCTCCAACAAGTCTCTAGTTGGCTCTGCAGTAATGATGGATGCCGGAACCTCGTTTCTCACCACCCAGGATGCCAAGGCCTCAGTTATCTGCTTTGCAGCAGGATGACTGCTGTGATATTTCATCTTCCTCGCAAAGGACTGTTGGACAGTCAATTGCTTGGTGGAAGTAGTAAAAGTGGGCTTACGAGTACGACTTCCCCTCTGGGATGACCATCGACTCCCAGCAGCAACAACAGCAGCGCCAGCAGCAGTAGGCGTTACACGCAAGGATGCATCGGAGGAATCCCAGGCAGGAGAGGACTCGTCAGAATTGCCAGTGACATGGCCTGCAGGACTATTGGCATTCCTGGGGAAGGAGGAAATTGACACTGAGGGAGTTGGTGGGGTGGTTTGCGTGAGCTTGGTTACAAGAGGAAGGGATTTACTGGTCAGTGGACTGCTTCCGCTGTCGCCCAAAGTTTTTGAACTTGTCACTTACTTATTTTGAATGCGCTGCAGGTGACGTATAAGGGAGGATGTTCCGAGGTGGTTAACGTCCTTACCCCTACTTATTACAGCTTGACAAAGGCAACACACGGCTTGACAAATGTTGTCCGCATTTCTGTTGAAATACTTCCACACCGAAGAGCTGATTTTTTTGGTATTTTCACCAGGCATGTCAACGGCCATATTCCTCCCACGGACAACAGGTGTCTCCCCGGGTGCCTGACTTAAACAAACCACCTCACCATCAGAATCCTCCTTGTCAATTTCCTCCCCAGCGCCAGCAACACCCATATCCTCCTCATCCTGGTGTACTTCAACACTGACATCTTCAATCTGACTATCAGGAACTGGACTGCGGGTGCTCCTTCCAGCACTTGCAGGGGGCGTGCAAATGGTGGAAGGCGCATGCTCTTCACATCCAGTGTTGGGAAGGTCAGGCATCGCAACCGACACAATTGGACTCTCCTTGTGGATTTGGGATTTCGAAGAACGCACAGTTCTTTGCGGTGCTTTTGCCAGCTTGAGTCTTTTCATTTTTCTAGCAAGAGGCTGAGTGCTTCCATCCTCATGTGAAGCTGAACCACTAGCCATGAACATAGGCCAGGGCCTCAGCCGTTCCTTGCCACTCCGTGTGGTAAATGGCATATTGGCAAGTTTACGCTTCTCCTCCGACAATTTTATTTTAGATTTTGGAGTCCTTTTTTTACTGATATTTGGTGTTTTGGATTTGACATGCTCTGTACTATGACATTGGGCATCGGCCTTGGCAGACGACGTTGCTGGCATTTCATCGTCTCGGCCATGACTAGTGGCAGCAGCTTCAGCACGAGGTGGAAGTGGATCTTGATCTTTCCCTAATTTTGGAACCTCAACATTTTTGTTCTCCATATTTTAATAGGCACAACTAAAAGGCACCTCAGGTAAACAATGGAGATGGATGGATACTAGTATACTTATGGATGGACGAGCGACTGCCGACACAGAGGTAGCTACAGCCGTGGACTACCGTACTGTGTCTGCTGCTAATATAGACTGGATGATAATGAGATGAAATCAATATATATATATATATAATATCACACTAGTACTGCAGCCGGACAGGTAGATATATTTATTATGTAATGACTGATGACGGACCTGCTGGACACTGTCAGCTCAGCAGCACAGCAGACTGCTACAGTAAGCTACTATAGTAGTATGTATAAAGAAGAAAGAAAAAAAAAAACCACGGGTAGGTGGTATACAATTATGGATGGACCAGCAACTGCCGACACAGAGGTAGCTACAGCCGTGGACTACCGTACTGTGTCTGCTGCTAATATAGACTGGATGATAATGAGATGAAATCAATATATATATATATAATATCACTAGTACTGCAGCCGGACAGGTATATAATATATATTTATTATGTAATGACTGATGACGGACCTGCTGGACACTGTCAGCTCAGCAGCACCGCAGACTGCTACAGTAAGCTACTATAGTAGTATGTATAAAGAAGAAAGAAAAAAAAAAACACGGGTAGGTGGTATACAATTATGGATGGACCAGCGACTGCCGACACAGAGGTAGCTACAGCCGTGGACTACCGTACTGTGTCTGCTGCTAATATAGACTGGATGATAATGAGATGAAATCAATATATATATATATATATAATATCACACTAGTACTGCAGCCGGACAGGTAGATATATTTATTATGTAATGACTGATGACGGACCTGCTGGACACTGTCAGCTCAGCAGCACCGCAGACTGCTACAGTAAGCTACTATAGTAGTATGTATAAAGAAGAAAGAAAGAAAAAAAAAACCACGGGTAGGTGGTATACAATTATGGATGGACCAGCGACTGCCGACACAGAGGTAGCTACAGCCGTGGACTACCGTACTGTGTCTGCTGCTAATATAGACTGGATGATAATGAGATGAAATCAATATATATATATATATATAATATCACACTAGTACTGCAGCCGGACAGGTAGATATATTTATTATGTAATGACTGATGACGGACCTGCTGGACACTGTCAGCTCAGCAGCACCGCAGACTGCTACAGTAAGCTACTATAGTAGTATGTATAAAGAAGAAAAAAAAAAACCACGGGTAGGTGGTATACAATTATGGATGGACCAGCGACTGCCGACACAGAGGTAGCTACAGCCGTGGACTACCGTACTGTGTCTGCTGCTAATATAGACTGGATGATAATGAGATGAAATCAATATATATATATATAATATCACTAGTACTGCAGCCGGACAGGTATATAATATATATTTATTATGTAATGACTGATGACGGACCTGCTGGACACTGTCAGCTCAGCAGCACCGCAGACTGCTACAGTAAGCTACTATAGTAGTATGTATAAAGAAGAAAGAAAAAAAAAAACCATGGGTAGGTGGTATACAATTATGGATGGACCAGCGACTGCCGACACAGAGGTAGCTACAGCCGTGGACTACCGTACTGTGTCTGCTGCTAATATAGACTGGATGATAATGAGATGAAATCAATATATATATATATATAATATCACTAGTACTGCAGCCGGACAGGTATATATTTATATTTATTATGTAATGACTGATGACGGACCTGCTGGACACTGTCAGCTCAGCAGCACCGCAGACTGCTACAGTAAGCTACTATAGTAGTATGTATAAAGAAGAAGAAAGAAAAAAAAAAAACGGGTAGGTGGTATACAATATTATATATATATTATATACAATTATATATATATATTATATATATTAAACTGGTGGTGATTATTAAACTGGTGGTCAGGTCACTGGTCACACTATCAGCAACTTGCAAGTAGTACTCCTAAGCAGACAATCACACTATATATTATACTGGTGGTCAGTGTGGTCACAATGGCAGTGTGGCACTCTGGCAGCAAGTCCTGCTCTCAGACTCTAACTGCTCCCCACTGTCAGTGTCTCCCCCACAAGTCAGATATACATTATACAGTCACACTATCTATCTATCTATCACTTCAGCAAGTAGTAGTACTCCTCCTAAAGTACTCCTCCTAATGCTCCCCAAAATTACTACTGTGTCTCTCTCTACTCTAGTCTCACTCTCTTCTCTATAAACGGAGAGGACGCCAGCCACGTCCTCTCCCTATGAATCTCAATGCACGTGTGAAAATGGCGGCGACGCGCGGCTCCTTATATAGAATCCGAGTCTCGCGATAGAATCCGAGCCTCGCGAGAATCCGACAGCGGGATGATGACGTTCGGGCGCGCTCGGGTTAACCGAGCAAGGCGGGAAGATCCGAGTCGCTCGGCCCCGTGTAAAAAAAACTGAAGTTCGGGCGGGTTCGGATTCCGAGGAACCGAACCCGCTCATCTCTAATTGTGATTGTCTGCTTAGGAGTACTACTTGCAAGTTGCTGATAGTGTGACCACTGATCAGTGACCTGACCACCAGTTTAATAATCACCACCAGTGAGTTATAATATATATATATATATATATATATAATTGTATATAATATATATATAATATTGTATACCACTTACCCGTGGTTTTTTTTTTTCTTTCTTCTTTATACATACTACTATAGTAGCTTACTGTAGCAGTCTGCGGTGCTGCTGAGCTGACAGTGTCCAGCAGGTCCGTCATCAGTCATTACATAATAAATATATATACCTGTCCGGCTGCAGTACTAGTGATATTATATATATATATATATATATATATTGATTTCATCTCATTATCATCCAGTCTATATTAGCAGCAGACACAGTACGGTAGTCCACGGCTGTAGCTACCTCTGTGTCGGCAGTCGCTCATCCATCCATAATTGTATACCACCTACCCGTGGTTTTTTTTTTTCTTTCTTCTTTATACATACTACTATAGTAGCTTACTGTAGCAGTCTGCGGTGCTGCTGAGCTGACAGTGTCCAGCAGGTCCGTCATCAGTCATTACATAATAAATATATATACCTGTCCGGCTGCAGTACTAGTGATATTATATATATATATATTGATTTCATCTCATTATCATCCAGTCTATATTAGCAGCAGACACAGTACGGTAGTCCACGGCTGTAGCTACCTCTGTGTCGGCAGTCGCTCATCCATCCATAATTGTATACCACCTACCCGTGGGTTTTTTTTTCTTTCTTCTTTATACATACTACTATAGTAGCTTACTGTAGCAGTCTGCGGTGCTGCTGAGCTGACAGTGTCCAGCAGGTCCGTCATCAGTCATTACATAATAAATATATATACCTGTCCGGCTGCAGTACTAGTGATATTATATATATATATATTGATTTCATCTCATTATCATCCAGTCTATATTAGCAGCAGACACAGTACGGTAGTCCACGGCTGTAGCTACCTCTGTGTCGGCAGTCGCTCGTCCATCCATAATTGTATACCACCTACCCGTGGTTTTTTTTTTTCTTTATACATACTACTATAGTAGCTTACTGTAGCAGTCTGCGGTGCTGCTGAGCTGACAGTGTCCAGCAGGTCCGTCATCAGTCATTACATAATAAATATATATACCTGTCCGGCTGCAGTACTAGTGATATTATATATATATATATATTGATTTCATCTCATTATCATCCAGTCTATATTAGCAGCAGACACAGTACGGTAGTCCACGGCTGTAGCTACCTCTGTGTCTTTTAGTTGTGCCTATTAAAATATGGAGAACAAAAATGTTGAGGTTCCAAAATTAGGGAAAGATCAAGATCCACTTCCACCTCGTGCTGAAGCTGCTGCCACTAGTCATGGCCGAGACGATGAAATGCCAGCAACGTCGTCTGCCAAGGCCGATGCCCAATGTCATAGTACAGAGCATGTAAAATCCAAAACACAAAATATCAGTAAAAAAAGGACTCCAAAATCTAAAATAAAATTGTCGGAGGAGAAGCGTAAACTTGCCAATATGCCATTTACCACACGGAGTGGCAAGGAACGGCTGAGGCCCTGGCCTATGTTCAAGGCTAGTGGTTCAGCTTCACATGAGGATGGAAGCACTCAGCCTCTCGCTAGAAAACTGAAAAGACTCAAGCTGGCAAAAGCACCGCAAAGAACTGTGCGTTATTCGAAATCCCAAATCCACCATGAGAGTCCAATTGTGTCGGTTGCGATGCCTGACCTTCCCAACACTGGACGTGAAGAGCATGCGCCTTCCACCATTTGCACGCCCCCTGCAAGTGCTGGAAGGAGCACCCGCAGTCCAGTTCCTGATAGTCAGATTGAAGATGTCAGTGTTGAAGTACACCAGGATGAGGAGGATATGGGTGTTGCTGGCGCTGGGGAGGAAATTGACAAGGAGGATTCTGATGGTGAGGTGGTTTGTTTAAGTCAGGTACCCGGGGAGACACCTGTTGTCCGTGGGAGGAATAGGGCCGTTGACATGCCTGGTGAAAATACCAAAAAAATCAGCTCTTCGGTGTGGAAGTATTTCACCAGAAATGCGGACAACATTTGTCAAGCCGTGTGTTGCCTTTGTCAAGCTGTAATAAGTAGGGGTAAGGACGTTAACCACCTCGGAACATCCTCCCTTATACGTCACCTGCAGCGCATTCATAATAAGTTAGTGACAAGTTCAAAAACTTTGGGCGACAGCGGAAGCAGTCCACTAACCAGTAAATCCCTTCCTCTTGTAACCAAGCTCACGCAAACCACCCCACCAACTCCCTCAGTGTCAATTTCCTCCTTCCCCAGGAATGCCAATAGTCCTGCAGGCCATGTCACTGGCAATTCTGACGAGTCCTCTCCTGCCTGGGATTCCTCCGATGCATCCTTGCGTGTAACGCCTACTGCTGCTGGCGCTGCTGTTGTTGCTGCTGGGAGTCGATGGTCATCCCAGAGGGGAATTCGTAAGCCCACTTTTACTACTTCCACCAAGCAATTGACTGTCCAACAGTCCTTGCGAGGAAGATGAAATATCACAGCAGTCATCCTGTTGCAAAGCGGATAACTGAGGCCTTGACAACTATGTTGGTGTTAGACGTGCGTCCGGTATCCGCCGTTAGTTCACAGGGAACTAGACAATTTCTTGAGGTAGTGTGCCCCCGTTACCAAATACCATCTAGGTTCCACTTCTCTAGGCAGGCGATACCGAGAATGTACACGGACGTCAGAAAAAGACTCACCAGTGTCCTAAAAAATGCAGTTGTACCCAATGTCCACTTAACCACGGACATGTGGATAAGTGGAGCAGGGCAGGGTCAGGACTATATGACTGTGACAGCCCACTGGGTAGATGTATGGACTCCCGCCGCAAGAACAGCAGCGGCGGCACCAGTAGCAGCATCTCGCAAACGCCAACTCTTTCCTAGGCAGGCTACGCTTTGTATCACCGGTTTCCAGAATACGCACACAGCTGAAAACCTCTTACGGCAACTGAGGAAGATCATCGCGGAATGGCTTACCCCAATTGGACTCTCCTGTGGATTTGTGGCATCGGACAACGCCAGCAATATTGTGTGTGCATTAAATATGGGCAAATTCCAGCACGTCCCATGTTTTGCACATACCTTGAATTTGGTGGTGCAGAATTTTTTAAAAAACGACAGGGGCGTGCAAGAGATGCTGTCGGTGGCCAGAAGAATTGCGGGACACTTTCGGCGTACAGGCACCACGTACAGAAGACTGGAGCACCACCAAAAACGCCTGAACCTGCCCTGCCATCATCTGAAGCAAGAAGTGGTAACGAGGTGGAATTCAACCCTCTATATGCTTCAGAGGTTGGAGGAGCAGCAAAAGGCCATTCAAGCCTATACAATTGAGCACGATATAGGAGGTGGAATGTACCTGTCTCAAGCGCAGTGGAGAATGATTTCAACGTTGTGCAAGGTTCTGCAACCTTTTGAACTTGCCACACGTGAAGTCAGTTCAGACACTGCCAGCCTGAGTCAGGTCATTCCCCTCATCAGGCTTTTGCAGAAGAAGCTGGAGGCATTGAAGGAGGAGCTAAAAGGGAGCGATTCCGCTAGGCATGTGGGACTTGTGGATGGAGCCCTTAATTCGCTTAACAAGGATTCACGGGTGGTCAATCTGTTGAAATCAGAGCACTACATTTTGGCCACCGTGCTCGATCCTAGATTTAAAACCTACCTTGGATCTCTCTTTCCGGCAGACACAATTCTGCTGGGGTTCAAAGACCTGCTGGTGACAAAATTGTCAAGTCAAGCGGAACGCGACCTGTCAACATCTCCTCCTTCACATTCTCCCGCAACTGGGGGTGCGAGGAAAAGGCTCAGAATTCCGAGCTCACCCGCTGGCGGTGATGCAGGGCAGTCTGGAGCGACTGCTGATGCTGACATCTGGTCCGGACTGAAGGACCTGACAACGATTACGGACATGTCGTCTACTGTCACTGCATATGATTCTCTCACCATTGAAAGAATGGTGGAGGATTATATGAGTGACCGCATCCAAGTAGGCACGTCAGACAGTCCGTACGTATACTGGCAGGAAAAAGAGGCAATTTGGAGGCCCTTGCACAAACTGGCTTTATTCTACCTAAGTTGCCCTCCCACAAGTGTGTACTCCGAAAGAGTGTTTAGTGCCGCCGCTCACCTTGTCAGCAATCTGCGTACGAGGTTACTTCCAGAAAATGTGGAGAAGATGATGTTCATTAAAATGAATTATAATCAATTCCTCCGTGGAGACATTGACCAGCAGCAATTGCCTCCACAAAGTACACAGGGAGCTGAGATGGTGGATTCCAGTGGGGACGAATTGATAATCTGTGAGGAGCGGGATGTACACGGTGATATATCAGAGGATGATGATGAGGTGGACATCTTGCCTCTGTAGAGCCAGTTTGTGCAAGGAGAGATTAATTGCTTCTTTTTCGGTGGGGGTCCAAACCAACCCGTCATTTCAGTCACAGTCGTGTGGCAGACATTGTCACTGAAATGATGGGTTGGTTAAAGTGTGCATGTCCTGTTTATACAACATAAGGGTGGGTGGGAGGGCCCAAGGACAATTCCATCTTGCACCTCTTTTTTCTTTCATTTTTATTTGCGTCATGTGCTGTTTGGGGAGTGTTTTTTGGAAGGGCCATCCTGCGTGACACTGCAGTGCCACTCCTAGATGGGCCAGGTGTTTGTGTCGGCCACTAGGGTCGCTTAGCTTACTCACACAGCTACCTCATTGCGCCTCTTTTTTTCTTCTTTGCGTCATGTGCTGTTTGGGGAGTGTTTTTTGGAAGGGCCATCCTGCGTGACACTGCAGTGCCACTCCTAGATGGGCCAGGTGTTTGTGTCGGCCACTAGGGTCGCTTATCTTACTCACACAGCTACCTCATTGCGCCTCTTTTTTCTTCTTTACGTCATGTGCTGTTTGGGGAGTGTTTTTTGGAAGGGCCATCCTGCGTGACACTGCAGTGCCACTCCTAGATGGGCCAGGTGTTTGTGTCGGCCACTAGGGTCGCTTAGCTTACTCACACAGCTACCTCATTGCGCCTCTTTTTTTCTTCTTTGTGTCATGTGCTGTTTGGGGAGTGTTTTTTGGAAGGGCCATCCTGCGTGACACTGCAGTGCCACTCCTAGATGGGCCAGGTGTTTGTGTCGGCCACTAGGGTCGCTTATCTTACTCACACAGCTACCTCATTGCGCCTCTTTTTTCTTTGCGTCATGTGCTGTTTGGGGAGTGTTTTTTGGAAGGGCCATCCTGCGTGACACTGCAGTGCCACTCCTAGATGGGCCAGGTGTGTTTGTGTCGGCCACTAGGGTCGCTTATCTTACTCACACAGCTACCTCATTGCGCCTCTTTTTTTCTTCTTTGCGTCATGTGCTGTTTGGGGAGTGTTTTTTGGAAGGGCCATCCTGCGTGACACTGCAGTGCCACTCCTAGATGGGCCAGGTGTTTGTGTCGGCCACTAGGGTCGCTTAGCTTACTCACACAGCTACCTCATTGCGCCTCTTTTTTTCTTTGCGTCATGTGCTGTTTGGGGAGTGTTTTTTGGAAGGGCCATCCTGCGTGACACTGCAGTGCCACTCCTAGATGGGCCAGGTGTTTGTGTCGGCCACTAGGGTTGCTTATCTTACACAGCTACCTCATTGCGCCTCTTTTTTTCTTCTTTGCATCATGTGCTGTTTGGGGAGTGTTTTTTGGAAGGGCCATCCTGCGTGACACTGCAGTGCCACTCCTAGATGGGCCAGGTGTTTGTGTCGGCCACTAGGGTCGCTTAGCTTACTCACACAGCTACCTCATTGCGCCTCTTTTTTTCTTTGCGTCATGTGCTGTTTGGGGAGTGTTTTTTGGAAGGGCCATCCTGCGTGACACTGCAGTGCCACTCCTAGATGGGCCAGGTGTTTGTGTCGGCCACTAGGGTTGCTTATCTTACTCACACAGCTACCTCATTGCGCCTCTTTTTTTCTTCTTTGCGTCATGTGCTGTTTGGGGAGTGTTTTTTGGAAGGGCCATCCTGCGTGACACTGCAGTGCCACTCCTAGATGGGCCAGGTGTTTGTGTCGGCCACTAGGGTCGCTTAGCTTACTCACACAGCTACCTCATTGCGCCTCTTTTTTCTTTGCGTCATGTGCTGTTTGGGGAGTGTTTTTTGGAAGGGCCATCCTGCGTGACACTGCAGTGCCACTCCTAGATGGGCCAGGTGTTTGTGTCGGCTACTAGGGTCGCTTAGCTTAGTCATTCAGCGACCTCGGTGCAAATTTTAGGACTAAAAATAATATTGTGAGGTGTGAGGTATTCAGAATAGACTGAAAATGAGTGGAAATTATGGTTTTTGAGGTTAATAATACTTTGGGATCAAAATGACCCCCACATTCTATGATTTAAGCTGTTTTTTAGGGTTTTTTGAAAAAAACACCCGAATCCAAAACACACCCGAATCCGACAAAAAAAATTTGGTCAGGTTTTGCCAAAACGCGGTCGAACCCAAAACACGGCCGCGGAACCGAACCCAAAACCAAAACACAAAACCCGAAAAATTTCAAGTGCACATCCCTATTATAAATATGTGTAAGTGGCCCACGGCCGCTTACCCGTCACAGTGGGAGAGGTTGCAGCGGGCAGTTAGCTCTTTCGCTTCCCACACGCTGCAGCACTCTCCGCAGGACTTCTGCCGCGGGGGGCGTCTTCTTCCGCCGACATCTTCCTCCTCTTCTTCCTCGCCGCCACCAACGCTGACTCTGCCGTCGCCACCTCCGCCGTTGCCGTCTCCGCTTCTCTGTCTTCTCTCTTCTCCAGGAGCTCTTCTTCTGTCCGCGTCCGGCGCCCGAGTGAGCGCTCCCGCTCTGCAGCTTCTCTTATATGACACTGGGAGCGGGTGGAGCTATGACGTGGTGAGCCCTGATTTGCTCGCCGCGGCCTCTCACCATTGGCTGCCAATGCGCAAACCCTGATTGGCTCGCGCTTGACACGCCATTCGAATTGCCACGACGTGATTGGAGGGACTTGCATCCTAGCGGATGCAAGTCCCTCCACGCTGGAAACCAGCCGCCACGTCCGTCGCCGTGCCAGAGCCCACCGCGCCGGAGGGGAATGGGGAGTAGCACTCTTCACATTTGCACCGGGAATTTAGGCCGTGAGAATTAGTGGAATTATATATATAAACTTAGCTGCAGACATATACAGGTATGTGAGCAAATTTCATTGCAGACATTATACACTGCCGCTGATGGGAAGGGGGGGGAGGGGTACTAATTATCCGGACCCGTGCCTGAAGGAAGGGCCCGGATCCGCCACTGCCCCCTTTCCTGTTAGCAGCAGCAGCTTTGTACTCCAGCCAGAACACACATCAGTCTCTTCTGCCTATGCGGAGGGTTAGGGTCTGACGCGATTACACTGATTGCGCTTCCCCCTGGATTTGCCCCTGTCTGAGGGGCACAATAGCCCCCAAATCTGCTCCAGTGCCAATTTATTTATTTCCCCTGCCATTTGTATAAGGGGGCATGACCACACAACCCCACGATTAGGTCATGCCTCCGAACCCATACTTGGACCCGCCATAGCTCTTTACAGGCTTGGACTGGCCCACGGGGGAACAGGGGAAACCACCAGTGGGCCCTACTGCCTGGGGGCCCACCTCCTGCTCTAAGGATCAGGTTCCAGACTGTGCACTTGAATTATACATTCTACATATGTCACCTTATACTGGACTATGGTGTATTTTCTACAGTGCATTGCTGTTATCAATCTGTTATTATTCTGGTACACTATCATGTATACAGCAGCTGAATTTACTGTATATATTTTAGTGATGAGCGGGATCGGTTCCTCGGGATCCGAACCCCCCCGAACTTCACCTATTTTACAAGGTTGCGAGGCAGCCTCGGATCTTCCCGCCTTGCACGGTTGACCCGAGTGCGCCCGAACGTCATCATCCCGCTGTCGTATTCTCGCGAGATTCATATTGCATATAAAGAGCCGCGCGTCACCACCATTTTCACTCGTGCATTGGAGATGATAGCGAGAGGACGTGGCTGCGTTCTCTCAGTTTCTGTGTTCAGTGTGCTGCAAATATCTGTGCTCAGTGTGCTGCAAATATCTGTGCTCAGTGTGCTTGCAAATATCTGTGCTCAGTGTGCTGCAAATATCTGTGCTCAGTGTGCTTGCAAATATCTGTGCTCAGTGTGCTGAAAATATCTACGTTCTCTGCCTGAAAAAAAAACGCTCCATATCTGTGCTGCATTGTAGTATATAGTAGGAGGACAGTGCAGAATTTTGCTGTGATCACCAGTATATATATAGCAGTACGGTACAGTAGTCCATTGCTCTACCTCTGTGTCGTAAGGATATATTATCCATCCATACCTGTGCTGCATTTTAGTTGTGCGCAGTATATAGTAGGAGGACAGTGCAGAATTTTGCTGACCACCAGTATATATATAGCAGTACGGTACAGTGGTCCACTGCTCTACCTCTGTGTCGTCAAGTATACTATCCATCCATACCTGTGCTGCATTTTAGTTGTGCGCAGTATATAGTAGGAGGACAGTGCAGAATTTTGCTGACCACAAGTATATATATATATAGCAGTATGGTACAGTAGTCCACTGCTCTACCTCTGTGTCGTCAAGTATACTATCCATCCATACCTGTGCTGCATTTTAGTTGTGCGCGGTATATAGTAGGAGGACAGTGCAGAATTTTGCTGACCACCAGTATATATATAGCAGTACGGTACAGTAGGCCATTGCTATTGATATATATTACTGGCATATAATTCCACACATTAAAAAATGGAGAACAAAAATGTGGAGGGTAAAATAGGGAAAGATCAAGATCCACTTCCACCTCGTGCTGAAGCTGCTGCCACTAGTCATGGCCGAGACGATGAAATGCCATCAACGTCGTCTGCCAAGGCCGATGCCCAATGTCATAGTAGAGGGCATGTAAAATTCAAAAAACAAAAGTTCAGTAAAATGACCCAAAAATCCAAATTAAAAGCGTCTGATGAAAAGCGTAAACTTGCCAATATGCCATTTACGACACGGAGTGGCAAGGAACGGCTGAGGCCCTGTCCTATGTTCATGGCTAGTGGTTCAGCTTCACATGAGGATGGAAGCACTCATCCTCCCACTAGAAAAATGAAAAGACTTAAGCTGGCAAAAGCACAACAAAGAACTGTACGTTTCTATAAATCACAAATCCCCAAGGAGAGTCCAATTGTGTCGGTTGCGATGCCTGACCTTCCCAACACTGGACGGGAAGAGGTGGTGCCTTCCACCATTTGCACGCCCCCTGCAAGTGCTGGAAGGAGCACCCGCAGTCCAGTTCCTGATAGTCAAATTGAAGATGTCACTGTTGAAGTACACCAGGATGAGGATATGGGTGTTGCTGGCGCTGAGGAGGAAATTGACAATGAGGATTCTGATGGTGAGGTGGTTTGTTTAAGTCAGGCACCCGGGGAGACACCTGTTGTCCGTGGGACGAATATGGCCATTGACATGCCTGGTCAAATTACAAAAAAAATCACCTCTTCGGTGTGGAATTATTTTAACAAAAATGCAGACAACAGGTGTCAAGCCGTGTGTTGCCTTTGTCAAGCTGTAATAAGTAGGGGTAAGGACGTTAACCACCTAGGAACATCCTCCCTTATACATCACCTGGAGCGCATTCATCAGAAGTCATTGACAAGTTCAAAAACTTTGGGTGACAGTGGAAGCAGTCCACTGCCAACTAAATCCCTTCCTCTTGTAACCAAGCTCCTGCAAACCACACCACCAACTCCCTCAGTGTCAATTTCCTCCTTAGACAGGAAAGCCAATAGTCCTGCAGGCCATGTCACTGTCAAGTCTGACGAGTCCTCTCCTGCCTGGGATTCCTCCGATGCATCCTTGAGTGTAACGCCTACTGCTGCTGGCGCTGCTGTTGTTGCTGCTGGGAGTCGATCGTCATCCCAGAGGGGAAGTCGGAAGACTACTTGTACTACTTCCAGTAAGCAATTGACTGTCCAACAGTCCTTTGCGAGGAAGATGAAATATCACAGCAGTCATCCTGCTGCAAAGCAGATAACTCAGGCCTTGGCAGCCTGGGTGGTGTTAAACGTGTGTCCGGTATCCACCGTTAATGCACAGGGAATTAGAGAATTTATTGAGTTAGTGTGTCCCTGGTACCAAATACCATCTAGGTTCCACTTCTCTAGGCAGGCGATACCGAGAATGTACACAAACCTCAGAAAAAGAGTCACCAGTGTCCTAAAAAATGCAGTTGTACGCAATGTCCACTTAACCAGGGACATGTGGACAAGTGGAGCAGGGCAGACTCAGGACTATATGACTGTGACAGCCCACTGGGTAGATGTATTGCCTCCTGCAGCAAGAACATCAGCGGCGGCACCAGTAGCAGCATCTCGCAAACGCCAACTCGTTCCTAGGCAGGCTACGCATTGTATCACCGCTTTCCATAAGAGGCACACAGCTGACAACCTCTTACGGAAAGCTGAGGAACATCATCGCAGAATGGCTTACCCCAATTGGACTCTCCTGGGGATTTGTGACATCAGACAACGCCACCAATATTGTGCGTGCATTACATGTGGGCAAATTCCAGCACGTCCCATGTTTTGCACATACATTGAATTTGGTGGTGCAGAATTATTTAAAAAATGACAGGGGCGTGCAAGAGTTGCTGTCGGTGGCTTGAAGAATTGCGGGCTAAATTCGGCATTCAGCCACCGCGTGCCGAAGACTGGAGCACCAGCAAACACTCCTGAACCTGCCCCTCCATCATCTGAAGCAAGAGGTGGTAACGAGGTGGAATTCAACCCTCTATATGCTTCAGAGGATGGAGGAGCAGCAAAAGCCCATTCAAGCCTATACAGCTGCCTACGATATAGGCAAAGGAGGGGGAATGCACCTGACTCAAGCGCAGTGGAGAATGATTTCAACGTTGTGCAAGGTTCTGCAACCCTTTGAACTTGCCACACGTGAAGTCAGTTCAGACACTGCCAGCCTGAGTCAGGTCATTCCCCTCATCAGGCTTTTGCAGAAGAAGCTGGAGAGATTGAAGGAGGAGCTAAAACAGAGCGATTCCGCTAGGCATGTGGGACTTGTGGATGGAGCCCTTCATTCGCTTAACCAGGATTCACGGGTGGTCAATCTGTTGAAATCAGAGCACTACATTTTGGCCACCGTGCTCGATCCTAGTTTTAAAGCCTACGTTGTATCTCTCTTTCCGGCAGACACAAGTCTGCAGAGGTGCAAAGACCTGCTGGTGAGACACTTGTCAAGTCAAGCGGAACGTGATCCGTCAACAGCTCCTCCTTCACATTCTCCCGCAACTGGGGCTGCGAGGAAAAAGCTAAGAATTCCGAGCCCACCCACTGGCGGTGATGCAGGGCAGTCTGGAGCGAGTGCTGACATCTGGTCCGGACTGAAGGACCTGCCAACGATTACTGACATGTCGTCTACTGTCACTGCATATGATTCTGTCACCATTGAAAGAATGGTGGAGGATTATATGAGTGACCGCATCCAAGTAGGCACGTCAGACAGTCCGTACGTATACTAGCAGGAAAAAGAGGCAATTTGGAGGCCCTTGCACAGACTGGCTTTATTTTACCTTAGTTGCCCCCCCTCCAGTGTGTACTCCGAAAGAGTGTTTAGTGCAGCCGCTCACCTTGTCAACAAGCGGCGTACGAGGTTACTTCCAGAAAATGTGGAGAAGATGATGTTCATCAAAATGAATTATAATCAATTCCTCCATGGAGATATTCACCAGCAATTGCCTCCAGAAAGTACACTGGGACCTGAGATGGTGGATTCCAGTGGGGACGAATTAATACTCTGTGAGGAGGGGGATGTACACAGTGAAAGGGGTGAGGAATCGGACAATGAGGAGGAGGTGGACATCTTGCCTCTGTAGAGCCAGTTTGTGCAAGGAGAGATTGATTGCTTCTTTTTTGGTGGGGGCCCAAACCAACCAGTCATTTCAGTCACAGTCGTGTGGCAGACCCTGTCACTGAAATGATGGGTTTGTTAAAGTGTGCATGTCCTGTTTATACAACATAAGGGTGGGTGGGAGGGCCCAAGGACAATTCCATCTTGCACCTCTTTTTTCTTTGCATCATGTTGTTATGATTCCAGCACTCTGGTCTGAGGAGATCTTATTGCGAGGACCGGAGCACTGGAACGTAATGCTGGGGAAGGGAGCGGGAATGGAAAATAGCCCCTTGCGCCCTAACTCCGTTGTCTCGCCCGTGCTGTCAGAAATCCCCTGCGAGACTATGTGTTAGGCGCCGGGGTCCGTTTGTCTGCGCGGCCCGGCGCCTAGCAACTAGAGACGCCATGCGCGTACAGCCGCCGGCTCCCTAGCAACGCTAGACGCCGAGCGCGCTGAGCCGCACGGACCCTAGCAACGGGGACGCCACTGGCGGACCGCGTTCCCCGTTGCTAGGCTTTAGGAAATTAAGATATTCACCTGCTCTCTGGCCGTGCAGCAAGGCAGCTGCACGGCATTTATTCTAATCAGCCTTTAGCAGCTGATTGGAGGACTCCTTGTTAAATACACTCCCAGGGCTTCTCACAGATGCCGGTAATAGCTTCCTGCATGCTGCCTTTGTTTGCTGAGAATCTGTTTCCAGTCCTGCTGTATCCGGTCATTCCAGTCCTCAGAAGTCCGGTATTCGGGAGTTGTCATCTCATCCCAAGAGGTCGTTTGGTTCCCTGGAGTCCTGACTGATCACCGTTTTATATCCAGTGGTGTTCGTGAGTTGCGGTTCTGCCGTGTGTTGCGGCTCAGCCGCTTTACCTTTTATATTTTGTGTTTGGAGCATTTGCGGAGGGTTCCGCTTCCACAAGTCCTCTCTGGTACTCGGCGGTGCCGGGTAGGAGAATTGGACAAGTGGATATTTTGGTTGTCCTTTTCCCTGGCGGTTTCTCCGCACATATTATAGTTTTGAGTTTGCTTAGCCCCTGGCCTGGTTGTTTAGTTAGAGGGCCTCTTGTTATCACCCTGTCTCTGGTTTCCCTTTGTCTCTCATTAAGACCGGGGGGCATCGAAGTTGGGCAGACATAATCCGCCCTTCAAACGCGGCTGCCAAGGGCTCAAGAAACCATAGTCTCGCAGGAGATTTCTGACAACACGGGTGAGACAACAGAGTTAGGGCGCCAGGGGCTATTTTCCTGTCCTGCTCCCTTCCCCAGCATTCCGTTCCAGTGCTCCGGTCCTTGCCATAAGATCTCCTCTGACCAGAGTGCTGGAATCATAACATTATTACCGGCCATACCAAAACTTAAAATTAAACGGGGTTTAATTTTTTCTCATTCAGTTTTGTGAGAGTTTATCGGCCTCATGAATCCAACAGGTTTAGGGCCACATCCTGGTCAGCTCTTAGTCAGCCAGATTCAAGAACTTACTCAGATGGTTCAGGATCTTTCTCTTCGGGTGAAGTCGCAGGAAGATCTTTTGCGAGCTTCCCCAAGGGTAGTCCCTGAACCAAAGATGCATTTGCCTGACCGTTTTTCTGGTGATAGAAAAGAGTTTTTTAATTTTAAAGAATCCTGTAAGCTTTATTTTCGTTTAAGACCGACTTCCTCGGGTACTGAATCTCAGCGGGTCGGGATTATTATTTCTTTGCTCCTGGGGGATCCTCAGACCTGGGCATTTGGTTTAAGAGCAGAGGATCCGACATTGTTGTCAGTTGACGCTTTTTTTGAGTCTTTAGGGCTCTTGTATGATGACCCTGATAGAGAGGCGTCCGCTGAAAGTCAGTTGCGCGCTCTCAGACAGGGTAGAAATCCTGCGGAGGTTTATTGTACGGAGTTTCGTCGTTGGTCGAACGACTGTGGCTGGAATGACCCAGCCCTGCGCAGTCAGTTTCGCCTCGGCTTATCAGAGTCTATAAAAGACAGTCTCCTTCAGTACCCCGCTCCTGAGACTCTCGATAAACTCATGGAGCTTTCTATTAAGATTGATCGTCGTCTCAGAGAGTGGAGGGCTGAAAAAGGAGCACCTGTAAGGTCAAGTCCGTGTGTATATTCCATTCCTGAAGACGTAGAGGAGCCCATGCAGATGGGTCTCTCCCGGCTGTCTCCTGAAGAAAGAGCCAGTAGGCAAAATTCTGGTCTTTGTCTGTACTGTGGGGGTAAGGGACATTTTGCTCGTAAATGTCCGAACAAGTCGGGAAATGCTTTGACCAGGTGAATTGTGAGGGGGTTCACCTAGGTCTGCAGCTTATCTCCTCGAATAACTCCCTTTTAGTCCCAGTTAAAGTTTCCTTTGGCAGCCTCAGTTCTTCGGTGTCGGCTTTTGTTGACAGTGGAGCTGCAGGAAACTTTATGGATTTAACTTGGGCTAAGGCCTTAGGCATTCCTCAGTTACCTTTGGGTAGGTGTGTCACCATGCATGGCTTAGATGGGAGTCCGCTGTCTAATGGGATTATTTCTCTCCATACACCCCCTGTACTACTTACAGTAGGAGCTCTACATTCCGAGAAAATCGAGTTCTTTCTTACACATTGCCCAGCAGTTCCAGTTGTTCTGGGTCACCCTTGGCTGGCCTTTCATAATCCCACCATTGATTGGCGGTCGGGGGAGATTTCACAATGGGGTACTTTTTGTGATAAGGAATGTATCACGTTTCCAGTCAGAGTAGCAGCTATCATTCCAGAACCCATTCCGGTGGAATACCAGGAGTTTGCTGATGTTTTCTCCAAAGGCAATGCGGACATTCTGCCTCCCCATCGGCCTTATGATTGTGCTATTGAGTTAATTCCTGGTGCCGCATTGCCAAAGGGAAGATTATATGCATTATCCGGGCCAGAAACTGCGGCTATGAATGATTATGTAAAGGAGAGCCTTGGGAAAGGATTTATTAGACCATCAAAATCTCCTTTAAGTGCAGGCTTCTTCTTTGTGGAGAAAAAGGATGGCTCACTCAGACCTTGCATGGATTTTAGAGCCCTGAATAAGATCTCAGTTAAAAACACCTATCCTTTGCCGTTGATTTCTGTACTCTTTGATCAGTTACGTTCTGCTGTGATTTTTTCTAAAATTGACCTTAGAGGAGCGTACAACCTCATCCGAATTAAATCTGGAGATGAGTGGAAAACGGCCTTCAGTACTCAGTCGGGTCACTACGAATACCTGGTGATGCCGTTCGGCCTGTCCAATGCTCCGGCAGTTTTTCAAGACCTCATTAACGATGTGCTCCGTGACTTCCTAGGGAAATTCGTGGTCGTTTACTTAGACGACATCCTGATTTTTTCTGAATCAATGGAACAACATGTTACCCAGGTGCGTCTGGTTCTTCAAAAGTTACGCGAGAATCATTTATATGCCAAGCTGGAGAAGTGTGAGTTTCATGTCACGGAAGTATCTTTTTTAGGGTACATAATTTCCCCTCAGGGATTTTCCATGGAACCAAAGAAACTCCAGGCCATCCTTAGTTGGGCGCAACCCACCAATTTAAAAGCAATTCAGCGCTTTTTAGGGTTTGCAAATTATTATAGGAGGTTCATTCATTCTTTTTCTGACCTGGTTGCTCCCATTGTAGCTCTGACAAAGAAAGGAGCGGATCCTACCAACTGGTCGCGTGAAGCTGAGTTGTCCTTCCAGGCCTTGAAACAAGCCTTTGTCTCGGCTCCAGTCCTCAGACTCCTAATCCGGAATTGCCCTTTGTGGTGGAGGTTGATGCCTCGGAGGTTGGAGTGGGGGCTATCCTTTCTCAAAAGGATCCGGAGTCTCTGGAGTTACATCCTTGTGCCTTTATGTCCAGGAAATTCTCCTCCGCTGAATCCAACTATGACATTGGTAATCGGGAGTTACTGGCGGTAAAGTGGGCTTTCGAGGAGTGGAGGCATTGGCTGGAGGGAGCAAAACATACTATTTCGGTATTGACTGACCATAAGAACCTGCAATACATTGAATCGGCTAAGCGGCTTAATGCCCGGCAGGCACGTTGGGCATTATTTTTTACGCGTTTCAAATTTATAATCACTTTCAGGCCTGGTTCCAAGAATACTAAGGCTGATGCCCTGTCACGTAGCTTTCTTCCGGTTCACAATAACAATCCTGTTACCCCCATACTTCCATCTTCGGTCATCTGGGCAGACCTCACACAAGATTTATTTACCCAGTTAAAACAGCTTCAACACCAAGCTCCTAGAATTACTCCTGCTGGTCGTCTTTACGTCCCTGAGTTTTTGAGAGCTACTGTTTTAACGGAATTCTATGATAACAAAGTTTCAGGGCATCCAGGAGTCTCTAAGACATTGGAGTTAGTCTCTCGCTCAGTATGGTGGCCTGGTCTTTCTAAAGACGTCAAGGAATTTGTTTATTCATGTCAGGTTTGTGCACAGCATAAGGTTCCCCATTCCTTGCCCATCGGGCAACTTATGCCCTTAAATGTTCCTCTCAGGCCGTGGTCTCATATTTCCATGGATTTTGTGGTTGACCTTCCCCTTTCAGCTGGATTCCGAGTCATATGGGTGGTAGTGGACCGTTTTAGTAAAATGGCTCATTTTATTGCTCTTCCCCGATTGCCTTCTGCCCAAGGGTTGGCAGTTTTGTTTCTCTGCCATGTATTCAGGCTTCATGGGTTGCCTACTGATATTGTTTCTGATCGCGGTCCACAATTCATCGCACAATTCTGGAAATGTTTTTGTGCCTCATTGAAGATGAAATTGTCGTTAACATCCGGTTACCACCCACAATCCAACGGGCAAACCGAACGAGTTAACCAATCATTGAAACAATATTTGCGCTTGTATTCAGCCAAACTCCAGAATGATTGGTCCGAGTTTCTTCCGTTGGCTGAATTTGCTTACAATAATTCTTGTCATTCCTCCACTAAAGAGTCTCCATTCTTTTCAGTTTTTAGTTTTCACCCCAGAGCTAATTCTTTTTTTCCTCATTCCTCAGTCTCCTCGCTAACCTTAACCTCCCATCTCAGAGCCATTTGGAAAAAGGTGCACCTTGCTCTCAGAAAAGCGGCCTTTCGAGAGAAGAAATTTTCTGACAGGCTCCGACGTCCTTGCACTTTTAAGGTGGGAGATAGGGTGTGGTTGTCGACTCGCAACATCAGGCTTCGACAATCCTCGGCTAGACTGGGACCCAAATTTATTGGGCCATTTCTTATTATTAAAAGAGTCAACCCAGTTGCCTTCCGGTTACGTTTACCAAGATCTCTCAGGATTGGAAATACGTTTCATTGTTCCCTGTTGAAACAATACGTTTCTTCCAGTAGATTTCCTCGGAAGATCTCTCAGGGTAGATCTCCAGTGGATGTACAGGGACAACAGGAGTTCTTGGTAGAGAAGGTACTCGATTCCAAATTGTCCCGGGGTCGGCTGTATTTTCTTGTTCACTGGAAAGGCTATGGTCCGGAGGAAAGGTCTTGGGTCCTGGATAAGGATCTTCATGCCCCGAGGCTCAAGAGGGCATTTTTTCGGGAATTTCCTCAGAAACCTGGCTTTAGGGGTTCCTTGACCCCTCCTCAAGGGGGGGGGTACTGTTAGGCGCCGGGGTCCGCTTGTCTGCGCGGCCCGCCGCCTAGCAACTAGAGACGCCGTGCGCGTACAGCCGCCGGCTCCCTAGCAACGCTAGACGCCGGGCGCGCTGAGCCGCACGGACCCTAGCAACGGGGACGCCACTGGCGGACCGCGTTCCCCGTTGCTAGGCTTTAGGAAATGAAGATATTCACCTGCTCTCTGGCCGTGCAGCAAGGCAGCTGCACGGCATTTATTCTAATCAGCCTTTAGCAGCTGATTGGAGGACTCCTTGTTAAATACACTCCCAGGGCTTCTCACAGACGCCGGTAATAGCTTCCTGCATGCTGCCTTTGTTTGCTGAGAGTCTGTTTCCAGTCCTGCTGTATCCGGTCATTCCAGTCCTCAGAAGTCCGGTATTCGGGAGTTGTCATCTCATCCCAAGAGGTCGTTTGGTTCCCTGGAGTCCTGACTGATCACCGTTTTATATCCAGTGGTGTTCGTGAGTTGCGGCTCTGCCGTGTGTTGCGGCTCAGCCGCTTTACCTTTTATATTTTGTGTTTGGAGCATTTGCGGAGGGTTCCGCTTCCACAAGTCCTCTCTGGTACTCGGCGGTGCCGGGTAGGAGAATTGGACAAGTGGATATTTTGGTTGTCCTTTTCCCTGGCGGTTTCTCCGCACATATTATAGTTTTGAGTTTGCTTAGCCCCTGGCCTGGTTGTTTAGTTAGAGGGCCTCTTGTTATCACCCTGTCTCGGGTTTCCCTTTGTCTCTCATTAAGACCGGGGGGCATCGAAGTTGGGCAGACATAATCCGCCCTTCAAATGCGGCTGCCAAGGGCTCAAGAAACCATAGTCTCGCAGGGGATTTCTGACAACACGGGTGAGACAACAGAGTTAGGGCGCCAGGGGCTATTTTCCTGTCCTGCTCCCTTCCCCAGCATTCCGTTCCAGTGCTCCGGTCCTTGCCAATAGATCTCCTCTGACCAGAGTGCTGGAATCATAACACTATGGTTGCTTGAGCCCATGGCAGCCGCGTTTGAAGGGCGGATTACGTCTGCCCAACTCCGATGCCCCCCCAGGTCTTAATGAGAGACAAAGGGAAATCCGAGACAGGGTGATAACAAGGGGCCCTCTGACTAAACAACCAGGCCAGGGGCTACAAGCTAATAAAAACTAGAATATGTGCGGAAAAACCGCCAGGGAAAAGGACAACCAAAATATCCACTTGTCCACTTCTCCTACCCGGCACCGCCGAGTTCCAGAGAGGACTTGTGGAAGCGGAACCCTCCGCAAATGCTCCAAAGACAAAATATGTAAAGATAAAGCGGCTGAGCCGCAACACACGGCAGAGCCGCAACTCACGAAACACCACTCGATATTCAAAGGTGATCAGTCAGGACTACTGGGGACCCAACGACTTCCTGGGATGAGATGACAACTCCCGGATACAGGACTTCTGAGGACAGGAATGACCGGATACAGCAGGACTGGAACAGACTCTCAGCAAACCAAAGCAGCATGCAGGAAGCTATTACCGGCGTCTGTGAGAAGCACTGAGAAGGTATTTAGCAGGGAGTCCTCCAATCAGCTGTTCAGAGCCTGATTGGTATTAATGCCGTGCAGCTGCCTTGCTGCACGGCCAGA
This sequence comes from Pseudophryne corroboree, assembly GCF_028390025.1. Lineage (NCBI taxonomy): Eukaryota > Metazoa > Chordata > Amphibia > Anura > Myobatrachidae > Pseudophryne > Pseudophryne corroboree. The sequence continues at coordinate 629,466,356 of NC_086444.1, read as the reverse complement.
AGACAAGTGTGTGTGCGTGTGTAACTAGACTCTGCAACGGGGAACGCGGTCCGCCCGTGGCATCCCCGTTGCTAGGGTCCGTGCGGCTCAGCGCGCCCGGCGTCTAGCATTGCTAGGAAGCCGGCGGCTGAACGCGCACGGCGTCCCTAGTTGCTAGGCGCCGGGCCGCGCGGACATTGCGGACCCCGGCGCCTAACAGTACCCCCCCCTTGAGGTGGGGTCAAGGAACCCCTAAAGCCAGGTTTCTGAGGAAAATCCCGAAAAAATGCCCTCTTGAGCCTAGGGGCATGAAGATCCTTATCTAGGACCCAAGACCTTTCCTCCGGACCATAGCCTTTCCAGTGAACTAAAAAATAAAGCCGACCCCGGGACAATTTGGAATCAAGAACTTTCTCTACCAAGAACTCCTGTTGTCCCTGTACATCCACTGGAGATCTACCCTGAGAGATCCTCTGAGGAAATCTACTGGAAGAAACGTATTGTTTCAACAGGGAACAGTGAAATGTATTTCCAATCTTGAGAGATCTTGGTAAACATAGCCGAAAGGCAACTGGGTTGACTCTTTTAATAATAAGAAATGGTTCAATAAATTTGGGTCCTAGTCTAGCCGAGGATTGTCGAAGCCTGATGTTGCGAGTTGACAACCACACCTTATCTCCCACCTTAAAAGTGCAAGGACGTCGGAGCCTGTCAGAAAATTTCTTCTCTCGAAAGGCCGCTTTTCTAAGAGCAAGGTGCACTTTTTTCCAAATTGCTCTGAAATGGGAGGTCAATGCCAGCGAGGAGACTGGAGAATGATGAAAAAAAGAATTAGCTCTGGGGTGAAAACCAAAAACTGAAAAGAATGGAGACTCTTTAGTGGAGGACGTTCCTTTTTGGGTTTGATGGAATGTTCTTTTTATCTGGTATTCTTCTTAGATTCAGACCATTTAGGTATAGGGACTCCAACAAAGGTAGTATGAAAAAAAACAGATATAATAAAAAAACCAATGAGTAGTAAGCTTTTGTAAAAAACCAAGGTAAATATAGGTGCCTTTTATAGAGAATTGTTTAATCTTCTAGGGAACTATATAGAATCCAAAGCGTACCCCACTCACACTTTAAGCGGGGATATATAAGCACATCAAGGTTTCTTTATAAGAGTGGTGGCTTCTACCGTTTTCCAAACACCCAGTGCAGATCTCAAGGAGTTCAACCAAGTAAGACTATGGATGAGTTAGGTGTGAGAAGTTGATGCGTACCCCAACACTCACACTGGAAAGGCGGATATGAAACTCATCAAGGTATCTTTATCTTCTTAAAGAAGAAGTCGCGGTCCTGGTGTAGTGTATTTCAAATCACAGATCTGACCACAACAGCTCCAAAACTCAGAAGGAAGGTGGGAAACCAATCAAGGTATCTTTCTCTCCTTTAGCCAAACAATAGATTTATCAAAATGTGGCGTACCCCAACTCACAGTTTGAGGTACTGAGTGACTCCCATAAAGGTATATTTTAGGTTCCAGAATAGGAGAATCTTTCTTGCTTGGGTTTAGTGGTTCTCCAGAAAAAAATGTGTAACTCCCACAACAAAAATAGAGGAAGGGGGTTACAATATTTATTCACAGTACATGGGAAACACGATGACAAAAAATATAAAATATGAAAAAAACATATGCAGCCGCACATGTAACAATGGGATAAAAATGGCAAAGAGGAATTATTTTGAAAACCACTTGCACAAAGAGAATAAATATAAAAAATAAAAAATAAAGATAAAATCCAGATGGTGGTAAGCTACTCACACTCCTGCTGTCAACATGTTTCAGCCCTCACCAGGGCCTTTATCAAGACATAATGGAGTGTGTTGGTAGCTTGGTATTTAAAAGGCTGGGAGCCAATCAAAAGAGAGCAGGAAGTGACATATAAATTAATTATTAATTAATTATTAAAACGGTTTGTCTTGCCATTTTCATACCAAAGACATGTTAGGGCCATAATAATTAAATGAACTATACAATCACATTACATTTAATGGAATTCTAACTGTGAAAAGGTTGTATTTTAAACAAAACTATAAAAATAATTGCGGCCGTGGACTTCCGGCGGAAATGACGCCGTTTGTCTGGTGTTTATGGGGGATGTAGTCTTTTGTTGATCAACTTTGCCATAAGTTCCGCCGGAAATAACACTTGGAGGAGAGTCCATCATGCTTATGGGAGTTGTAGTTTTGTGATTACATAGATTCGAGCAAAAACCGGAACTCGTCACTCGAAACCGGAAGTTGTCATCGCGGATACCGATGTTCATGGGAGATGTAATTTAAACCTTCTCTATAGCACATCTCTCATGCAGGGCCGTCCTCTGCAGCATCACGATGTCACAGTAACTGTGGGACACGCAAACAGTCGCCACGGCAACATAGTATGCCGATGTTTGTTGAAGTCAAAAACCGGGAATCATGGGAAATGTAGTTTGAAAAAAAAAATAATTCTGAAAAAAATAGTCTACATTAGATCAAACATATTATATTCAGATGATTACAGCATAGGATATGGTTAGATAAGTGAAACCTTAATGGTGTCCTAGTAAGTTAAGAATTAAGAATTTGCAATAAATAAGTTTAATTACAACTTAAGAGTGATCGTTTAAGTTATCTAAAGTGCAACGAGCAGTGATATGAATTATAAGAGGAACATATATCCCTAATATAATAGGTGAATCAGGACATATTAGAATAAGCAATGAATAAAAGTGATGTTGCAATGAATAAATCGCAATGAATAGATCAAATTTTAAGATATAAAATATAAAGTGTCTAAGTAAAATTAGTGCAGAATACTATGTGGAAACCCACATGGTATCAGGTGATTGGAGTGATTTACATGAACCATTTTAATTCAAAATCACCATTTAGGCCTGTGGGGGCTAAAGTGCTATAATTAAATATATAATTCATCTCTGTTTTTGCCAACAAGTTGGCCGTATTGTTGTGACGTTTATTACTTTTTATATGTCTTAGACCATAGAAACCACTAATTTCAGAAACCCGGCAGTCATGTTTCAATTTAAAGTGAGCGGACAGGGAATGGGTTTCAAGTCCCTTTTTTATATTTCGGATATGTTCCCCTAGTCTTGTTTTTAGGGGACGAGATGTCCGTCCTATATATGTCAAGTTGCATTTGCAACTAATGGCGTAAACGACATTGCTTGTGTCACAAGTGATAAAATCTTTTATTTCCACAGTTTTTTCATTAATTTGTATTTTTTCAATTTTGTTACAGCCCATACTTTTAATGTTGCGACAGCCCATACAGCTGCCGCATCTGTAAAAACCCTTTGACATTATTCTCGGTGTGTTTGGAATGGTCTGTATGGCACTGGAGACTAATTTTGATCTAAGGTTAGGAGCCCTCCGGTAAATATGAACCGGTTTATCTGGGGCAAGTGGCCCTATTACCGGATCATGTTTAATAAGATTCCAGTGCTTCTTCATGATCCTTTCAATATTTCTATGTTGGGTGGTATATTCCGTGACGAACGCCCATTCATATTTTTCATCTTTTTCTTTTCTTGTGGTGTTTTTTTGTAACAGTTCTTGACGGTCTATTGTATTAACCGCCTCCATAGCCCTATTGATATTATCTTTTCCATAGCCACAGGCTTCAAACTTTTTAGTTAGAATCTCTGCTTGTTGTTGGAACATAACATTATCGCTACAATTCCTTTTTAATCTCTTAAATTGGCCTATTGGAATAGAATTAAGCCAACTGTCATGGTGGCAACTATCTGTAGAAATATAAGTACCGGAATCTGTAGGTTTGGAAAAGGTCTTAGTATTAATTTGTCCGTCCTTGATATAAATTGTAATATCAAGGAAGTTGACCGTAAGTTGATCTATTTGAAATGATAAATTGATATTCTTATCATTGGAGTTGAGTCTATCACAAAAAGCGTGTAGAGTCTCTACATTACCACGCCAAACAAAAAAGACGTCATCAATATAGCGGACATAGGACACCAGGCTCGACCCGAGCACGTCGGAAGACCAGATGGCTTCGGCCTCCCACAAACCCATAAATAGGTTGGCGTAACTCGGGGCGAACCTGGTGCCCATCGCTGTCCCCGTTTTTTGGAGATAGAACTGGTCCTTAAAAAGGAAAAAGTTGTTCTCAAGGATAAATTGCACACCCTCTATGATGAATTCTTTAATCTCATCAGAATGTTCAGATAGGCTTAGAAAATGATCAACTGCCTCTATACCCTGTTTATGGTCTATAATGGTATAAAGGGAGGTCACATCTGCAGTGACCAGATAATTACCCTCCTCCCATTTAATGGCTTCTAAGGTTAATAAGAAATCCTTAGTGTCTTTAAGGTGTGATTTATTAGATAACACCAATGGCTGGAGAACATAATCTATCAGTTGGGATAGATTGGCTGTTAGGGATTCTACTCCTGAGATTATAGGTCTCCCCGGGGGGTCTATGGGATTTTTATGCACTTTGGGGAGTATATACAATACCGGAGTAATTGGATTCTCCACCAAAATGAATCGGGCTTCCTTATTGTTTATGGTTCCCTTCTTTTCATATTTTTCAACCATGTTTTTAAGTTTAATGCTAACTTGATCTGTGGGGTTATTTCTGAGTTTTTTGTAGACTACTGAATCATTGAGTTGTCTGAAAACTTCATTTTCATATTTGTCAATATCCATAAGGACAATGCCACCCCCCTTATCTGCTGGTTTGATGATAAAGGATTCTGCCTTTTTTAAACATCCCAGCGCTTTCCTTTCTTTTGATGTTAAGTTAAATGATTTTCTTGGTTGATCCTGTAATTTAGCCAAATCTTTCTGGACCAGTTTGGAAAATGATTCCAGAAACGGTCCCTGAACGTGTTTTGGAAAGAAAATAGACTTTGGTTTGTAGGGGGTCAGGGATGGAGGATTAGTCTGTTCGTTACTAGATTCCTGAGTGGCATAAAAATTTTTTATAGTAAGTTTTCTGACGTATTTTTGGAGATCAATATATAAGTCAAATGAGTTTATGAAATTACTGGGGGCATACTTTAGGCCCTTCTCCAGAACTGAAATTTCATTCTCAGACAAGATATGTTTACTCAGATTAAATATTTTGACTTTTTTAGGGGAATTACTAGATCCTTCGATCTGTGTATTGGAAATCGGGACTTGTCCGTCATTAACAGATGGGAGTCTGGGGATTTCATTAGGGGCGGGGTCTGTTCTAGACACTTTCTTTTTCTTTTTTTTATTAATGTTTAGACGTTTTCTAGGTCTAGGTCGACCCCCCCTTTTCCCCCTCCGTCGGTATGGAGGTGTTATCTGAATCTTGTTGGTTGGGTTCTCTCCTCTAAAAAACAAGGTGAGTCATCCAAGTATTCCAGAGGAGAGAAGTAGTTGGAATTACGTGCTTCGTCCGTATTCCATACCTGTCTGCTGGGGTTTTTATGTCTGACTGGCGTATTTTCTCGTATAGGGGTTTGATCCTTCTGCTGGGTACTCATGTTCCTAGATCTTATTTTATATTTAGTTGTTCTTGTATTTCTAAATGGTCTGTTTCTCCATTCTGGCGTGAGGTCTCTATGGCGTGTGTTCTCAGTCTCCCATCTTCTTTCAGGTCTGTATCTAGGCCTGGAGATAGGGGGTATTTGTGGTCTATAATGGGATCTATCATCTTCCCTATTTCTCAATCTGTTATTTCTATAGGAAGGATTTTTAGTTGGTATTACATAGGGAACGTTCCTTTTGTTGTTCCTATGCCCATTAGGTGATTTTTTCTTGGTGGGGGCCTCAATATCAGGATCTAATAGGTTATTTTTATCCTGTTTATCTCTATTAAATTTCTTTAGTTTTCTCTCCATTAATAGTCTTTGAGTTCTCTTTAATTTGCTCTCAATCTCTTTGTCAAGGGCTTTATATTCTTCTGAATTAGTATAAGGAGAGGCTAGAGATTTGAAGATAGCTAATTCTTCCTCTAATTTATTAAGCTCTTTTTTTCTTTCTCCAATAATGAGTCTCATTAATGCGAAAGAGCAGGTATCAATTGTCTCTTCCCATTCCTTCTTAAAGCCTTCTCTAGCGGTATCAAAAGTTGAAATTTTCTGAATTTTTAAACCCCGAGGGATTATTTCATGTGCTAAATACCGTTCTAGGGTAGTTACCTCCCACCATAATTTGCATTCTTTTATGAGGATAGTTTCTAGTTTATTCATTATACCATAGAGATCGTCATCTAAAAGATCAATTTCTATATTACTATCCCCGAACGTTTTTTCAAATAATGAGAGTCTTTGTTCCCTGTAGGAGAACATGATGACTCTAAAAGTAGGAGGTAAATCTATACAAGATAAATCTATACGGCTGCCTGATTAGGTCTGCTCCCAATGGTGAAAAATAGAAATAGCAGAATAAATATGTTTAGGGAGTAGTCCTCACTGGCGCCAAGCAGCTCAGATGCCACAGAATTCAAATAAATGTCACCACATTTAGCTATACATACAAAAAAACAGAATTTAGAAAACTGCAATACATCACAAGCGCTGAAAACATTAATACGACATCACCCGAACGTTCCTTTTTGGGTTTGATGGAATGTTCTTTTTATCTGGTATTCTTCTTAGATTCAGACCATTTAGGTATAGGGACTCCAACAAAGGTAGTATGAAAAAAAACAGATATAATAAAAAAACCAATGAGTAGTAAGCTTTTGTAAAAAACCAAGGTAAATATAGGTGCCTTTTATAGAGAATTGTTTAATCTTCTAGGGAACTATATAGAATCCAAAGCGTACCCCACTCACACTTTAAGCGGGGATATATAAGCACATCAAGGTTTCTTTATAAGAGTGGTGGCTTCTACCGTTTTCCAAACACCCAGTGCAGATCTCAAGGAGTTCAACCAAGTAAGACTATGGATGAGTTAGGTGTGAGAAGTTGATGCGTACCCCAACACTCACACTGGAAAGGCGGATATGAAACTCATCAAGGTATCTTTATCTTCTTAAAGAAGAAGTCGCGGTCCTGGTGTAGTGTATTTCAAATCACAGATCTGACCACAACAGCTCCAAAACTCAGAAGGAAGGTGGGAAACCCATCAAGGTATCTTTCTCTCCTTTAGCCAAACAATAGATTTATCAAAATGTGGCGTACCCCAACTCACAGTTTGAGGTACTGAGTGACTCCCATAAAGGTATCTTTTAGGTTCCAGAATAGGAGAATCTTTCTTGCTTGGGTTTAGTGGTTCTCCAGAAAAAAATGTGTAACTCCCACAACAAAAATAGAGGAAGGGGGTTACAATATTTATTCACAGTACATGGGAAACACGATGACAAAAAATATAAAATATGAAAAAAACATATGCAGCCGCACATGTAACAATGGGATAAAAATGGCAAAGAGGAATTATTTTGAAAACCACTTGCACAAAGAGAATAAATATAAAAAATAAAAAATAAAGATAAAATCCAGATGGTGGTAAGCTACTCACACTCCTGCTGTCAACATGTTTCAGCCCTCACCAGGGCCTTTATCAAGACATAATGGAGTGTGTTGGTAGCTTGGTATTTAAAAGGCTGGGAGCCAATCAAAAGAGAGCAGGAAGTGACATATAAATTAATTATTAATTAATTATTAAAACGGTTTGTCTTGCCATTTTCATACCAAAGACATGTTAGGGCCATAATAATTAAATGAACTATACAATCACATTACATTTAATGGAATTCTAACTGTGAAAAGGTTGTATTTTAAACATAACCTATTAGATCCTGATATTGAGGCCCCCACCAAGAAAAAATCACCTAATGGGCATAGGAACAACAAAAGGAACGTTCCCTATGTAATACCAACTAAAAATCCTTCCTATAGAAATAACAGATTGAGAAATAGGGAAGATGATAGATCCCATTATAGACCACAAATACCCCCTATCTCCAGGCCTAGATACAGACCTGAAAGAAGATGGGAGACTGAGAACACACGCCATAGAGACCTCACGCCAGAATGGAGAAACAGACCATTTAGAAATACAAGAACAACTAAATATAAAATAAGATCTAGGAACATGAGTACCCAGCAGAAGGATCAAACCCCTATACGAGAAAATACGCCAGTCAGACATAAAAACCCCAGCAGACAGGTATGGAATACGGACGAAGCACGTAATTCCAACTACTTCTCTCCTCTGGAATACTTGGATGACTCACCTTGTTTTTTAGAGGAGAGAACCCAACCAACAAGATTCAGATAACACCTCCATACCGACGGAGGGGGAAAAGGGGGGGTCGACCTAGACCTAGAAAACGTCTAAACATTAATAAAAAAAAGAAAAAGAAAGTGTCTAGAACAGACCCCGCCCCTAATGAAATCCCCAGACTCCCATCTGTTAATGACGGACAAGTCCCGATTTCCAATACACAGATCGAAGGATCTAGTAATTCCCCTAAAAAAGTCAAAATATTTAATCTGAGTAAACATATCTTGTCTGAGAATGAAATTTCAGTTCTGGAGAAGGGCCTAAAGTATGCCCCCAGTAATTTCATAAACTCATTTGACTTATATATTGATCTCCAAAAATACGTCAGAAAACTTACTATAAAAATTTTTTATGCCACTCAGGAATCTAGTAACGAACAGACTAATCCTCCATCCCTGACCCCCTACAAACCAAAGTCTATTTTCTTTCCAAAACACGTTCAGGGACCGTTTCTGGAATCATTTTCCAAACTGGTCCAGAAAGATTTGGCTAAATTACAGGATCAACCAAGAAAATCATTTAACTTAACATCAAAAGAAAGGAAAGCGCTGGGATGTTTAAAAAAGGCAGAATCCTTTATCATCAAACCAGCAGATAAGGGGGGTGGCATTGTCCTTATGGATATTGACAAATATGAAAATGAAGTTTTCAGACAACTCAATGATTCAGTAGTCTACAAAAAACTCAGAAATAACCCCACAGATCAAGTTAGCATTAAACTTAAAAACATGGTTGAAAAATATGAAAAGAAGGGAACCATAAACAATAAGGAAGCCCGATTCATTTTGGTGGAGAATCCAATTACTCCGGTATTGTATATACTCCCCAAAGTGCATAAAAATCCCATAGACCCCCCGGGGAGACCTATAATCTCAGGAGTAGAATCCCTAACAGCCAATCTATCCCAACTGATAGATTATGTTCTCCAGCCATTGGTGTTATCTAATAAATCACACCTTAAAGACACTAAGGATTTCTTATTAACCTTAGAAGCCATTAAATGGGAGGAGGGTAATTATCTGGTCACTGCAGATGTGACCTCCCTTTATACCATTATAGACCATAAACAGGGTATAGAGGCAGTTGATCATTTTCTAAGCCTATCTGAACATTCTGATGAGATTAAAGAATTCATCATAGAGGGTGTGCAATTTATCCTTGAGAACAACTTTTTCCTTTTTAAGGACCAGTTCTATCTCCAAAAAACGGGGACAGCGATGGGCACCAGGTTCGCCCCGAGTTACGCCAACCTATTTATGGGTTTGTGGGAGGCCGAAGCCATCTGGTCTTCCGACGTGCTCGGGTCGAGCCTGGTGTCCTATGTCCGCTATATTGATGACGTCTTTTTTGTTTGGCGTGGTAATGTAGAGACTCTACACGCTTTTTGTGATAGACTCAACTCCAATGATAAGAATATCAATTTATCATTTCAAATAGATCAACTTACGGTCAACTTCCTTGATATTACAATTTATATCAAGGACGGACAAATTAATACTAAGACCTTTTCCAAACCTACAGATTCCGGTACTTATATTTCTACAGATAGTTGCCACCATGACAGTTGGCTTAATTCTATTCCAATAGGCCAACTTAAGAGATTAAAAAGGAATTGTAGCGATAATGTTATGTTCCAACAACAAGCAGAGATTCTAACTAAAAAGTTTGAAGCCTGTGGCTATGGAAAAGATAATATCAATAGGGCTATGGAGGCGGTTAATACAATAGACCGTCAAGAACTGTTACAAAAAAACACCACAAGAAAAGAAAAAGATGAAAAATATGAATGGGCGTTCGTCACGGAATATACCACCCAACATAGAAATATTGAAAGGATCATGAAGAAGCACTGGAATCTTATTAAACATGATCCGGTAATAGGGCCACTTGCCCCAGATAAACCGGTTCATATTTACCGGAGGGCTCCTAACCTTAGATCAAAATTAGTCTCCAGTGCCATACAGACCATTCCAAACACACCGAGAATAATGTCAAAGGGTTTTTACAGATGCGGCAGCTGTATGGGCTGTCGCAACATTAAAAGTATGGGCTGTAACAAAATTGAAAAAATACAAATTAATGAAAAAACTGTGGAAATAAAAGATTTTATCACTTGTGACACAAGCAATGTCGTTTACGCCATTAGTTGCAAATGCAACTTGACATATATAGGACGGACATCTCGTCCCCTAAAAACAAGACTAGGGGAACATATCCGAAATATAAAAAAGGGACTTGAAACCCATTCCCTGTCCGCTCACTTTAAATTGAAACATGACTGCCGGGTTTCTGAAATTAGTGGTTTCTATGGTCTAAGACATATAAAAAGTAATAAACGTCACAACAATACGGCCAACTTGTTGGCAAAAACAGAGATGAATTATATCTTTAATTATAGCACTTTAGCCCCCACAGGCCTAAATGGTGATTTTGAATTAAAATGGTTCATGTAAATCACTCCAATCACCTGATACCATGTGGGTTTCCACATAGTATTCTGCACTAATTTTACTTAGACACTTTATATTTTATATCTTAAAATTTGATCTATTCATTGCGATTTATTCATTGCAACATCACTTTTATTCATTGCTTATTCTAATATGTCCTGATTCACCTATTATATTAGGGATATATGTTCCTCTTATAATTCATATCACTGCTCGTTGCACTTTAGATAACTTAAACGATCACTCTTAAGTTGTAATTAAACTTATTTATTGCAAATTCTTAATTCTTAACTTACTAGGACACCATTAAGGTTTCACTTATCTAACCATATTCTATGCTGTAATCATCTGAATATAATATGTTTGATCTAATGTAGACTATTTTTTTCAGAATTATTTTTTTTTTCAAACTACATTTCCCATGATTCCCGGTTTTTGACTTTAACAAACATCGGCATACTATGTTGCCGTGGCGACTGTTTGCGTGTCCCACAGTTACTGTGACATCGTGATGCTGCAGAGGACGGCCCTGCATGAGAGATGTGCTATAGAGAAGGTTTAAATTACATCTCCCATGAACATCGGTATCCGCGATGACAACTTCCGGTTTCGAGTGACGAGTTCCGGTTTTTGCTCGAATCTATGTAATCACAAAACTACAACTCCCATAAGCATGATGGACTCTCCTCCAAGTGTTATTTCCGGCGGAACTTATGGCAAAGTTGATCAACAAAAGACTACATCCCCCATAAACACCAGACAAACGGCGTCATTTCCGCCGGAAGTCCACGGCCGCAATTATTTTTATAGTTTTGTTTAAAATACAACCTTTTCACAGTTAGAATTCCATTAAATGTAATGTGATTGTATAGTTCATTTAATTATTATGGCCCTAACATGTCTTTGGTATGAAAATGGCAAGACAAACCGTTTTAATAATTAATTAATAATTAATTTATATGTCACTTCCTGCTCTCTTTTGATTGGCTCCCAGCCTTTTAAATACCAAGCTACCAACACACTCCATTATGTCTTGATAAAGGCCCTGGTGAGGGCTGAAACATGTTGACAGCAGGAGTGTGAGTAGCTTACCACCATCTGGATTTTATCTTTATTTTTTATTTTTTATATTTATTCTCTTTGTGCAAGTGGTTTTCAAAATAATTCCTCTTTGCCATTTTTATCCCATTGTTACATGTGCGGCTGCATATGTTTTTTTCATATTTTATATTTTTTGTCATCGTGTTTCCCATGTACTGTGAATAAATATTGTAACCCCCTTCCTCTATTTTTGTTGTGGGAGTTACACATTTTTTTCTGGAGAACCACTAAACCCAAGCAAGAAAGATTCTCCTATTCTGGAACCTAAAAGATACCTTTATGGGAGTCACTCAGTACCTCAAACTGTGAGTTGGGGTACGCCACATTTTGATAAATCTATTGTTTGGCTAAAGGAGAGAAAGATACCTTGATGGGTTTCCCACCTTCCTTCTGAGTTTTGGAGCTGTTGTGGTCAGATCTGTGATTTGAAATACACTACACCAGGACCGCGACTTCTTCTTTAAGAAGATAAAGATACCTTGATGAGTTTCATATCCGCCTTTCCAGTGTGAGTGTTGGGGTACGCATCAACTTCTCACACCTAACTCATCCATAGTCTTACTTGGTTGAACTCCTTGAGATCTGCACTGGGTGTTTGGAAAACGGTAGAAGCCACCACTCTTATAAAGAAACCTTGATGTGCTTATATATCCCCGCTTAAAGTGTGAGTGGGGTACGCTTTGGATTCTATATAGTTCCCTAGAAGATTAAACAATTCTCTATAAAAGGCACCTATATTTACCTTGGTTTTTTACAAAAGCTTACTACTCATTGGTTTTTTTATTATATCTGTTTTTTTTCATACTACCTTTGTTGGAGTCCCTATACCTAAATGGTCTGAATCTAAGAAGAATACCAGATAAAAAGAACATTCCATCAAACCCAAAAAGGAACGTTCGGGTGATGTCGTATTAATGTTTTCAGCGCTTGTGATGTATTGCAGTTTTCTAAATTCTGTTTTTTTGTATGTATAGCTAAATGTGGTGACATTTATTTGAATTCTGTGGCATCTGAGCTGCTTGGCGCCAGTGAGGACTACTCCCTAAACATATTTATTCTGCTATTTCTATTTTTCACCATTGGGAGCAGACCTAATCAGGCAGCCGTATAGATTTATCTTGTATAGATTTACCTCCTACTTTTAGAGTCATCATGTTCTCCTACAGGGAACAAAGACTCTCATTATTTGAAAAAACGTTCGGGGATAGTAATATAGAAATTGATCTTTTAGATGACGATCTCTATGGTATAATGAATAAACTAGAAACTATCCTCATAAAAGAATGCAAATTATGGTGGGAGGTAACTACCCTAGAACGGTATTTAGCACATGAAATAATCCCTCGGGGTTTAAAAATTCAGAAAATTTCAACTTTTGATACCGCTAGAGAAGGCTTTAAGAAGGAATGGGAAGAGACCATTGATACCTGCTCTTTCGCATTAATGAGACTCATTATTGGAGAAAGAAAAAAAGAGCTTAATAAATTAGAGGAAGAATTAGCTATCTTCAAATCTCTAGCCTCTCCTTATACTAATTCAGAAGAATATAAAGCCCTTGACAAAGAGATTGAGAGCAAATTAAAGAGAACTCAAAGACTATTAATGGAGAGAAAACTAAAGAAATTTAATAGAGATAAACAGGATAAAAATAACCTATTAGATCCTGATATTGAGGCCCCCACCAAGAAAAAATCACCTAATGGGCATAGGAACAACAAAAGGAACGTTCCCTATGTAATACCAACTAAAAATCCTTCCTATAGAAATAACAGATTGAGAAATAGGGAAGATGATAGATCCCATTATAGACCACAAATACCCCCTATCTCCAGGCCTAGATACAGACCTGAAAGAAGATGGGAGACTGAGAACACACGCCATAGAGACCTCACGCCAGAATGGAGAAACAGACCATTTAGAAATACAAGAACAACTAAATATAAAATAAGATCTAGGAACATGAGTACCCAGCAGAAGGATCAAACCCCTATACGAGAAAATACGCCAGTCAGACATAAAAACCCCAGCAGACAGGTATGGAATACGGACGAAGCACGTAATTCCAACTACTTCTCTCCTCTGGAATACTTGGATGACTCACCTTGTTTTTTAGAGGAGAGAACCCAACCAACAAGATTCAGATAACACCTCCTTACCGACGGAGGGGGAAAAGGGGGGGTCGACCTAGACCTAGAAAACGTCTAAACATTAATAAAAAAAAGAAAAAGAAAGTGTCTAGAACAGACCCCGCCCCTAATGAAATCCCCAGACTCCCATCTGTTAATGACGGACAAGTCCCGATTTCCAATACACAGATCGAAGGATCTAGTAATTCCCCTAAAAAAGTCAAAATATTTAATCTGAGTAAACATATCTTGTCTGAGAATGAAATTTCAGTTCTGGAGAAGGGCCTAAAGTATGCCCCCAGTAATTTCATAAACTCATTTGACTTATATATTGATCTCCAAAAATACGTCAGAAAACTTACTATAAAAAATTTTTATGCCACTCAGGAATCTAGTAACGAACAGACTAATCCTCCATCCCTGACCCCCTACAAACCAAAGTCTATTTTCTTTCCAAAACACGTTCAGGGACCGTTTCTGGAATCATTTTCCAAACTGGTCCAGAAAGATTTGGCTAAATTACAGGATCAACCAAGAAAATCATTTAACTTAACATCAAAAGAAAGGAAAGCGCTGGGATGTTTAAAAAAGGCAGAATCCTTTATCATCAAACCAGCAGATAAGGGGGGTGGCATTGTCCTTATGGATATTGACAAATATGAAAATGAAGTTTTCAGACAACTCAATGATTCAGTAGTCTACAAAAAACTCAGAAATAACCCCACAGATCAAGTTAGCATTAAACTTAAAAACATGGTTGAAAAATATGAAAAGAAGGGAACCATAAACAATAAGGAAGCCCGATTCATTTTGGTGGAGAATCCAATTACTCCGGTATTGTATATACTCCCCAAAGTGCATAAAAATCCCATAGACCCCCCGGGGAGACCTATAATCTCAGGAGTAGAATCCCTAACAGCCAATCTATCCCAACTGATAGATTATGTTCTCCAGCCATTGGTGTTATCTAATAAATCACACCTTAAAGACACTAAGGATTTCTTATTAACCTTAGAAGCCATTAAATGGGAGGAGGGTAATTATCTGGTCACTGCAGATGTGACCTCCCTTTATACCATTATAGACCATAAACAGGGTATAGAGGCAGTTGATCATTTTCTAAGCCTATCTGAACATTCTGATGAGATTAAAGAATTCATCATAGAGGGTGTGCAATTTATCCTTGAGAACAACTTTTTCCTTTTTAAGGACCAGTTCTATCTCCAAAAAACGGGGACAGCGATGGGCACCAGGTTCGCCCCGAGTTACGCCAACCTATTTATGGGTTTGTGGGAGGCCGAAGCCATCTGGTCTTCCGACGTGCTCGGGTCGAGCCTGGTGTCCTATGTCCGCTATATTGATGACGTCTTTTTTGTTTGGCGTGGTAATGTAGAGACTCTACACGCTTTTTGTGATAGACTCAACTCCAATGATAAGAATATCAATTTATCATTTCAAATAGATCAACTTACGGTCAACTTCCTTGATATTACAATTTATATCAAGGACGGACAAATTAATACTAAGACCTTTTCCAAACCTACAGATTCCGGTACTTATATTTCTACAGATAGTTGCCACCATGACAGTTGGCTTAATTCTATTCCAATAGGCCAACTTAAGAGATTAAAAAGGAATTGTAGCGATAATGTTATGTTCCAACAACAAGCAGAGATTCTAACTAAAAAGTTTGAAGCCTGTGGCTATGGAAAAGATAATATCAATAGGGCTATGGAGGCGGTTAATACAATAGACCGTCAAGAACTGTTACAAAAAAACACCACAAGAAAAGAAAAAGATGAAAAATATGAATGGGCGTTCGTCACGGAATATACCACCCAACATAGAAATATTGAAAGGATCATGAAGAAGCACTGGAATCTTATTAAACATGATCCGGTAATAGGGCCACTTGCCCCAGATAAACCGGTTCATATTTACCGGAGGGCTCCTAACCTTAGATCAAAATTAGTCTCCAGTGCCATACAGACCATTCCAAACACACCGAGAATAATGTCAAAGGGTTTTTACAGATGCGGCAGCTGTATGGGCTGTCGCAACATTAAAAGTATGGGCTGTAACAAAATTGAAAAAATACAAATTAATGAAAAAACTGTGGAAATAAAAGATTTTATCACTTGTGACACAAGCAATGTCGTTTACGCCATTAGTTGCAAATGCAACTTGACATATATAGGACGGACATCTCGTCCCCTAAAAACAAGACTAGGGGAACATATCCGAAATATAAAAAAGGGACTTGAAACCCATTCCCTGTCCGCTCACTTTAAATTGAAACATGACTGCCGGGTTTCTGAAATTAGTGGTTTCTATGGTCTAAGACATATAAAAAGTAATAAACGTCACAACAATACGGCCAACTTGTTGGCAAAAACAGAGATGAATTATATCTTTAATTATAGCACTTTAGCCCCCACAGGCCTAAATGGTGATTTTGAATTAAAATGGTTCATGTAAATCACTCCAATCACCTGATACCATGTGGGTTTCCACATAGTATTCTGCACTAATTTTACTTAGACACTTTATATTTTATATCTTAAAATTTGATCTATTCATTGCGATTTATTCATTGCAACATCACTTTTATTCATTGCTTATTCTAATATGTCCTGATTCACCTATTATATTAGGGATATATGTTCCTCTTATAATTCATATCACTGCTCGTTGCACTTTAGATAACTTAAACGATCACTCTTAAGTTGTAATTAAACTTATTTATTGCAAATTCTTAATTCTTAACTTACTAGGACACCATTAAGGTTTCACTTATCTAACCATATTCTATGCTGTAATCATCTGAATATAATATGTTTGATCTAATGTAGACTATTTTTTTCAGAATTATTTTTTTTTTCAAACTACATTTCCCATGATTCCCGGTTTTTGACTTTAACAAACATCGGCATACTATGTTGCCGTGGCGACTGTTTGCGTGTCCCACAGTTACTGTGACATCGTGATGCTGCAGAGGACGGCCCTGCATGAGAGATGTGCTATAGAGAAGGTTTAAATTACATCTCCCATGAACATCGGTATCCGCGATGACAACTTCCGGTTTCGAGTGACGAGTTCCGGTTTTTGCTCGAATCTATGTAATCACAAAACTACAACTCCCATAAGCATGATGGACTCTCCTCCAAGTGTTATTTCCGGCGGAACTTATGGCAAAGTTGATCAACAAAAGACTACATCCCCCATAAACACCAGACAAACGGCGTCATTTCCGCCGGAAGTCCACGGCCGCAATTATTTTTATAGTTTTGTTTAAAATACAACCTTTTCACAGTTAGAATTCCATTAAATGTAATGTGATTGTATAGTTCATTTAATTATTATGGCCCTAACATGTCTTTGGTATGAAAATGGCAAGACAAACCGTTTTAATAATTAATTAATAATTAATTTATATGTCACTTCCTGCTCTCTTTTGATTGGCTCCCAGCCTTTTAAATACCAAGCTACCAACACACTCCATTATGTCTTGATAAAGGCCCTGGTGAGGGCTGAAACATGTTGACAGCAGGAGTGTGAGTAGCTTACCACCATCTGGATTTTATCTTTATTTTTTATTTTTTATATTTATTCTCTTTGTGCAAGTGGTTTTCAAAATAATTCCTCTTTGCCATTTTTATCCCATTGTTACATGTGCGGCTGCATATGTTTTTTTCATATTTTATATTTTTTGTCATCGTGTTTCCCATGTACTGTGAATAAATATTGTAACCCCCTTCCTCTATTTTTGTTGTGGGAGTTACACATTTTTTTCTGGAGAACCACTAAACCCAAGCAAGAAAGATTCTCCTATTCTGGAACCTAAAAGATACCTTTATGGGAGTCACTCAGTACCTCAAACTGTGAGTTGGGGTACGCCACATTTTGATAAATCTATTGTTTGGCTAAAGGAGAGAAAGATACCTTGATGGGTTTCCCACCTTCCTTCTGAGTTTTGGAGCTGTTGTGGTCAGATCTGTGATTTGAAATACACTACACCAGGACCGCGACTTCTTCTTTAAGAAGATAAAGATACCTTGATGAGTTTCATATCCGCCTTTCCAGTGTGAGTGTTGGGGTACGCATCAACTTCTCACACCTAACTCATCCATAGTCTTACTTGGTTGAACTCCTTGAGATCTGCACTGGGTGTTTGGAAAACGGTAGAAGCCACCACTCTTATAAAGAAACCTTGATGTGCTTATATATCCCCGCTTAAAGTGTGAGTGGGGTACGCTTTGGATTCTATATAGTTCCCTAGAAGATTAAACAATTCTCTATAAAAGGCACCTATATTTACCTTGGTTTTTTACAAAAGCTTACTACTCATTGGTTTTTTTATTATATCTGTTTTTTTTCATACTACCTTTGTTGGAGTCCCTATACCTAAATGGTCTGAATCTAAGAAGAATACCAGATAAAAAGAACATTCCATCAAACCCAAAAAGGAACGTTCGGGTGATGTCGTATTAATGTTTTCAGCGCTTGTGATGTATTGCAGTTTTCTAAATTCTGTTTTTTTGTATGTATAGCTAAATGTGGTGACATTTATTTGAATTCTGTGGCATCTGAGCTGCTTGGCGCCAGTGAGGACTACTCCCTAAACATATTTATTCTTTAGTGGAGGAATGACAAGAATTATTGTAAGCAAATTCAGCCAAAGGAAGAAACTCGGACCAATCATTCTGGAGTTTGGTTGAATACAAGCGCAGATATTGTTTCAATGACTGGTTAACTCGTTCGGTTTGCCCGTTGGATTGTGGGTGGTAACCGGATGTTAACGACAGTTTCATCTTTAATGAAGCACAAAAACATTTCCAGAATTGTGCGACGAATTGTGGACCCCGATCAGAAACAATATCAGTGGGCAACCCATGAAGCCTGAACACATGGCGGAGGAACAAAACTGCCAACCCTTGAGCAGAAGGCAATCGGGGAAGAGCAATAAAATGAGCCATTTTACTAAAACGGTCCACTACCACCCATATGACTCGGAATCCAGCTGAAAGGGGAAGGTCAACCACAAAATCCATGGAAATATGAGACCATGGCCTGAGAGGGACACTTAAGGGCATAAGTTGCCCTATAGGCAAGGAACGGGGAACCTTATGCTGTGCACAAACCTGACATGAATAAACAAATTCCCTAACGTCTTTAGAAATACTAGGCCACCATACTGAGCGAGAGACTAACTCCAATGTTTTAGTGATTCCCGGATGCCCTGAAACTTTGTTGTCATGGAATTCAGTTAAAACAGTAGCTCTCAAAAATTCAGGAACATAAAGATGACCAGCAGGAGTAAATCTAGGAGCTTGATGTTGAAGCTGGTTTAACTGGGTAAATAAATCCTGTGTGAGGCCTGCCCGGATGACCGAAGATGGAAGTATTGGGGTAACAACAGGATTGTTATTGTGAACCGGAAGAAAGCTACGTGACAGGGCATCAGCTTTAGTATTCTTGGAACCAGGCCTGAAAGTGATTATAAATTTGAAACGAGTAAAAAATAATGCCCAACGTGCCTGCCGGGCATTAAGCCGTTTAGCTGATTCAATGTATTGCAGGTTCTTATGGTCAGTCAATACCGAAATAGTATGCTTTGCTCCTTCCAGCCAATGCCTCCACTCCTCAAAAGCCCACTTTACCGCCAGTAACTCCCGATTACCAACAACATAATTGGATTCAGCGGAGGAGAATTTCCTGGACATAAAGGCACAAGGATGTAACTCCAGAGACTCCGGATCCTTTTGAGAAAGGACGGCCCCCACTCCAACTTCTGAGGCATCAACCTCCACAACAAAGGGCAATTCCGGATTAGGATGTTTTAGGACTGGAGCTGAGACAAAGGCTTGTTTCAGGGCCCGGAAGGATAACTCAGCTTCATGCGACCAGTTGGTAGGATCCGCTCCTTTCTTTGTCAGAGCTACAATGGGAGCAACCAGGTCAGAAAAAGAATGAATGAACCTCCTATAATAATTCGCAAACCCTAAAAGCGCTGAATTGCTTTTAAATTGGTGGGTTGCGCCCAATTAAGGATGGCCTGGAGCTTCTTAGGTTCCATCGAAAATCCCTGAGGGGAAATTATGTACCCTAAAAAAGATACTTCCGTGACGTGAAATTCACACTTCTCCAGCTTGGCATATAAATGATTCTCACGTAACTTTTGAAGAACCAGACGCACCTGGGTGATATGTTGTTCCATCGATTCAGAATAAATCAAGATGTCGTCTAAATAAACGACCACGAATTTCCCTAGGAAGTCACGGAGCACATCATTTATGAGGTCTTGAAAAACTGCTGGAGCATTAGACAGGCCGAACGGCATCACCAGGTATTCGTAGTGACCCGACTGAGTACTGAAAGCCGTCTTCCACTCATCTCCAGATTTAATTCGGATGAGGTTGTAAGCTCCTCTCAGGTCAATTTTAGAAAAAATCACAGCAGAACGTAACTGATCAAAGAGTACAGAAATCAACGGCAAAGGATAGGTGTTTTTAACTGAAATCTTATTCAGGGCTCTAAAATCTATGCATGGTCTAAGCGAGCTATCCTTCTTCTCCACAAAGAAAAAACCAGCACTTAAAGGGGATTTTGATGGCCTAATAAATCCTTTCTGTAAGCTCTCCTGAACATAGTCATTCATAGCCGAAGTTTCTGGCCCGGACAATGCATATAATCTCCCCTTTGGCAATGCGGCACCAGGAACTAGCTCAATAGCACAATCATAAGGCCGATGGGGAGGCAGAATGTCCGCATTGCCTTTGGAGAATACATCGGCAAACTCCTGGTATTCCCCAGGAATGAGTTCTGAAATGATAGCTGCGACTCTGACTGGAAACGAAATACACTCCTTAGCACAAAATGTACCCCATTGGGAAATCTCCCCGGACCGCCAATCAATGGTGGGATTATGAAAGGCCAGCCAAGGGTGACCCAGAACAACTGGAACTGCTGGGCAATGTGTTAGATAGAATTCGATATTTTCGTAATGTAAGGCTCCTACTGTAAGTACTACGGGAGGTGTACGGTGGGTAATAACCCCATTGGAAAGCGGACTCCCATCTAAGCCATGCATGGTGACACACCTATCCAATGGTAACTGTGGAATGCCTAAGGCCTTAGCCCAAGTTAAATCCATAAAGTTTCCAGCAGCTCCACTGTCAACAAAAGCCGACACCAAAGAACTGAGGCTGTCAAAGGAAACCTTAACTGGGACTAAAAGAGAGTTATTCGAGGAGATAAGCTGCAGACCTAGGTGAACCCCCTCACAATTCACCTGGTCAAAGCGTTTCCCGACTTGTTCGGACAGTTACTAGCAAAATGTCCCTTACCACCACAGTACAAACAAAGACCGGAATTTTGCCTTCTGGTCCTTTCCTCAGGAGACAGCCGGGAGAGACCCATCTGCATGGGCTCCTCGATGTCTTCTGGAATGGAATAAACACAAGGACTTGACCTTACAGATGTTCCTCTTTCAGCTCTCCGCTCTCTGAGACGACGATCAATCTTAATAGAAAGCTCCATGAGTTTATCGAGAGTCTCAGGAGCGGGGTACTGGAGGAGACTGTCTTTAATAGACTCTGATAAGCCGAGGCGAAACTGACTGCGCAGGGCTGGGTCATTCCAGCCACAGTCGTTTGACCAACGGCGAAACTCAGTACAATAAACCTCTGCAGGATTTCTACCTTGTTTGAGAGCGCGCAGCTGACTTTCAGCGGACGCCTCTCTATCTGGGTCATCATACAAAAGCCCTAAAGATTTAAAGAAAGCGTCTACTGACCACAACGCAGGATCCTCTGCTCTTAAACCGAATGCCCAGGTCTGAGGATCCCCCTGGAGTAAAGAAATAATAATCCCAACCCGCTGAGATTCAGTACCAGAGGAAGAAGGTCTTAAACGAAAATAAAGTTTACAGGATTCTTTAAAATTAAAAAATAATTTTCTATCACCAAAAAAACGGTCAGGTAAATGCATCTTTGGTTCAGGGACTCCCCTTGGGGAGGCTCGCAAAAGATCTTCCTGCGACCTCAGCCGAAGAGAAAGATCCTGAACCATCTGAGTAAGTTCTTGAATCTGATTGACTAAGAGCTGGCCAGGGTTTGGCCCTAAACCTGTCGGATTCATGAGGCCAAAAATTTTTAACAAAAACTGAATGAGAGGAAAAAAGCCCTGTTTAATTTTAATTTTTGGTATGGCCGGTAATAATGTTATGATTCCAGCACTCTGGTCTGAGGAGATCTTATTGCGAGGACCGGAGCACTGGAACGTAATGCTGGGGAAGGGAGCGGGAATGGAAAATAGCCCCTTGCGCCCTAACTCCGTTGTCTCGCCCGTGCTGTCAGAAATCCCCTGCGAGACTATGGTTGCTTGAGCCCATGGCAGCCGCGTTTGAAGGGCGGATTACGTCTGCCCAATTCCGATGCCCCCCCAGGTCTTAATGAGAGACAAAGGGAAATCCGGGACAGGGTGATAACAAGGGGCCCTCTGACTAAACAACCAGGCCAGGGACTACAAGCTAATAAAAACTAGAATATGTGCGGAAAAACCGCCAGGGAAAAGGACAACCAAAATATCCACTTGTCCACTTCTCCTACCCGGCACCGCCGAGTTCCAGAGAGGACTTGTGGAAGCGGAACCCTCCGCAAATGCTCCAAAGACAAAATATGTAAAGATAAATATGTAAAGATAAAGCGGCTGAGCCGCAACACACGGCAGAGCCGCAACTCACGAAACACCACTCGATATTCAAAGGTGATCAGTCAGGACTACTGGGGACCCAACGACTTCCTGGGATGAGATGACAACTCCCGGATACAGGACTTCTGAGGACAGGAATGACCGGATACAGCAGGACTGGAACAGACTCTCAGCAAACCAAAGCAGCATGCAGGAAGCTATTACCGGCGTCTGTGAGAAGCACTGAGAAGGTATTTAGCAGGGAGTCCTCCAATCAGCTGTTCAGAGCCTGATTGGTATTAATGCCGTGCAGCTGCCTTGCTGCACGGCCAGAAGACAAGTGTGTGTGCGTGTGTAACTAGACCCTGCAACGGGGAACGCGGTCCGTGCGGCTCAGCGCGCCCGGCGTCTAGCGTTGCTAGGAAGCCGGCGGCTGAACGCGCACGGCGTCCCTAGTTGCTAGGCGCCGGGCCGCGCGGACATTGCGGACCCCGGCGCCTAACACATGTGCTGTTTGGGGACTATTTTTTGAAGTGCCATCCTGTCTGACACTGCAGTGCCACTCCTAGATGGGCCAGGTGTTTGTGTCGGCCACTTGGATCGCTTAGCTTAGTCACACAGCTACCTCATTGCACCTCTTTTTTTCTTTGCATCATGTGCTGTTTGGGGACTAGTTTTTAAATCTGCCATCCTGTCTGACACTGCAGTGCCACTCCTAGATGGGCCAGGTGTTTGTGTCGGCCAATTGGGTCGCTTAGCTTAGCCATCCAGCGACCTCGGTGCAAATTTTAGGACTAAAAATAATATTGTGAGGTGTTCAGTGTTCAGAATAGACTGGAAATGAGTGGAAATTATGGTTATTGAGGTTAATAATACTATGGGAACAAAATGACCCCCAAATTCTATGATTTAAGCTGTTTTTGAGGGGGTTTTGTAAAAAAAAACACTTGAATCCAAAACACACCCGAATCCGACAAAAAAATTTCAGGGAGTTTTTGCCAAAACGCGGAACCGAATCCAAAACCAAAACACAAAACCCGAAAAATTTCCGGTGCACATCACTAATATATTTATGAAGGGGCCAAGATGTTGCACTCTCTAATGGTTAGTCAAACCAATGAGGTGGCAGGCACACCCCCTCTGTGGACTGGCCATACCCCTAAACATAGGCTCCTACCACTGCATTCCCCCGGTGGGCCCTACATGCCCCAGTCCGACACTGGCTCTTTACACCCTTGCAGACATACAACTTGTGTGTTTCCTGTATGTTCAGTTTAAATTAAATCTGTAAGATATTAATTAAACACTTTGTTACATAATTCCCTGTACAGACTAATGGTGCCCATACACTTGTGTGATGCCCCGCAACGCAATATCGCGGGGCATCGCACCGGCAGTTCAGGTGCGATGAAATCACACCTGAACTGCCACAGTGATTACCATTCGATCATGCGATAGATCGCATGGTAATCACGTGATGGGCACATCACCGCCGAGTGGGAGCGGCCTCTGGCTGCTCCCGGCGGGTGCCCATCGCTCATCGCAGTGCAACATATTGCATGTGTTTTTAAAAACACATGCAATCGCATTGCGATGCGATAAATATTAAGTGCAGCACATAAGACCATGCGACGCGACATTTGACTGGCGTGCCCGCGCATCGCATCGCATGGTACCTGAAATGTGCATACAATCCTTCGATTTATCTCACAGATGCGGTTGAAATCGAAGGATTGTCTGCCATAGATATCGCACAAGTGTATGGGTTACATAAGAGAAACATAGAAAATGCCATGTGCTATATGCATTATGCAAATACTCTTGTTCGGCTTCAAAGTTGGCTGCGTACTGATCTGTGTTTACTTCCACATTGAACTGCAAGCACTATTCAGTTTGAGAACACTTTGTACAGCTGTTGGATGGCTGGGACTGACTTTCATATTTCCTGACCACAACAAGGAAAGCTTTTGGCTGGTAACATGTATGGGTAAATGCAGAGGCAATTTATTACACATTTATAAAGCTAATGCCCACCACCTGTCAATGAATATGTATAGAAGGTGGGCAGTAAGGCTTTTTACAATATTTGTTTTTAATAAAGTGCATCCGGAAAGTATTCACAGCACTTCACTTTTTCCATATTTTGTTATGTTACAGCCTTATTCCAAAATGGAATAAATTCATTTTTCCCTCAAAATTCTACACACAATACCCCATAAAGACAACGTGAAAAAAGTTTTTTTGAGATTTTTGCAAATTTATTGAAAATCTAAAACTAAGAAATCACATGTACATAAGTATTCACAGCCTTTGCTCAATACTTTGATGATGCACCTTTGGCAGCAATTACAGCCTCAAGTCTTTTTGAATAAGATGCCACAAGCTTGGCACACCTATCTTTGGCCCGTTTCGCCCATTTCTCTTTGCAGCACCTCTCAAGCTCCATCAGGTTGGATGGGAAGCGTCGATGCACAGCCATTTTCAGATCTCTCCAGAGATGTTCAATCGGATTCAAGTCTGTCTCTGGCTGGGCCACTCAAGGACATTCACAGAGTTGTCCTGAAGCCACTCCTTTGATGTCTTGGCTGTGTGCTTAGGGTCGTTGTCCTGCTGAAAGATAAACCGTCGCCCAAGTCTGAGGTCAAGAGCGCTCTGGAGCAGGTTTTCATCCAGGATGTCTCTGTACATTGCTGCATTCATCTTTCCCTCTATCCTGACTAGTCTCCCAGTTCCTGCCACTGATAAACATCCCCACAGCATGATGCTGCCACCACCATGCTTCACTGTAGTGATGGTATTGGCCTGGTGATAAACGGTGCATGGTCTCCTCTGAACATGATGCCTGTCATTCTTTGTCTCAACAGACCAGAGAATTTTGTTTCTCATGGTCTGAGAGTCCTTCAGGTGCATTTTGGCAAACTCCAGACGGGCTGCCATGTGCTTTTTACTAAGGAGTGGCTTCCATCTGGCCACTCTACCATACAGGCCTGATTGGGGGATTGCTGCAGAGATGGTTTTCCTTCTGAAAGGTTCTCCTCTCTCAGATGAATGCTGTAGTTCTGACAGAGTGACCATCGGGTTCTTGGTCACCTCCCTGACTAGGGGGGGTCATTCAGATCTTTGCAGCGATCTTTGCAGTCCTACGATCAGATAGTCGATGCCTACAGGGGGAGTGTATTTTCGCCGTACAAGTGTGCAATCACATGTGTAGCAGAGTTAAACAAACTGATTTTGTGCAGTCTCTGCGCAGCCCAAACCTTACTCTTCCTGTGTGATAGAATCCTGATGATCGGGGCTGGAGATGACGTCATAATTCCACATAATTACATGAACACACCCATATTGTACATAGCCACCTCTCTCACCTCACCTCCCCTGATGCCTGTTTGTTATTTACTGAATGAGTTGACATATTGCTTACTCTGCATCAGAGACACTGATTATAGTTAATGCCATATGCATGAAGATTTCTGATTATTTTTTGCAAAGGATAGCTCTTCTGATAAAAGCTGTCCTTTGTGGTGTGAAGACTAACAGGTTTATGACATGAAAGTCTCACTGCACATGCACGGCCGTCGGCCAGCGCATGCATTAGCCGTGGGGGACACTGAGAGGGATCCTAACAGATCCCTCTCAGGGATTTATGCGGACAAAAAGCCCATAAGCTTCTATAGGCAATGCCATCCCCTGTCGGTTACAAGCTCTGGAAAGTGATGCTTGACACATAAGTGGAATGCGCTCAACTTTTGAAAATGGTAGTTTTCAGAGTTTTGACCACATGATAGTACATCCCGCCCTTTATCTCTCTCCACTTTGTCACTTTTCAAGCTTTGATAAATCTCCCCCTTAGTACTGTACTTCCATAAAGCTTGCTAAAGGGTTCCATGTCATGTGTCTTTGCTCAGTGGGCCTAATTCAGAGTTGATCGCAGCAGCAAATTTGTTAGCAGTTGTGCAAAACCATGGCCCTCATTCCGAGTTGTTCGCTCGTTGATAATTTTATCAGAATTACTAATAGGCTAAAATCCGGCAGTTCTGCGCATGCGTATGCACAGCAGGGCGCACGCGCTAAGCAATTTTACACAAAACTATGCTATTTTACTCACGGGCGAACAAAGCTTTTCAATCGCTCTGCTGATCGTAGTGTGATTGACAGGAAGTGGGTGTTTCTGGGCGGAAACTGTCCGTTTTCAGGGAGTCTGCTAAAAAACGCAGGCGTGCCAGGTAAAAACGCAGGAGTGGCTGGAGAAACGGGGGAGTGGCTGACCGAACGCAGGGCGTGTTTGTGATGTCAAACCAGGAACTAAACGGACTGAGGTGATCGCAATCTAGGAGTAGGTCTGGAGCTACTCAGAAACTGCAAGGACATTGCTTTCGTTAGCAATTCTGCTAATAATAGCAGAATTGCTAATCTTTCGTTAGCGATTCTGCTATGCTAAGATACACTCCCAGAGGGCGGCGGCTTTGTGTTTGCATTTCTGCTAAAAGTAGCTAGCGAGCGAACAACTCGGAATGAGGGCCCATGTGCACTGCAGGGGAGGGACAGATATAACAGGTGCAGAGAGTGTTAGATTTGGGTGTGATGTGTTCAAACTGAAATCTAAATTGCAGTGTAAAAATAAAGCAGCCAGTATTTATCCTGCACAGAAACAAAATAACCCACCCAAACTCTCTCTGCACATGTTATATCTGCCACACCTGCAGTGCACATGGTTTTGCCCAATTGCTATCAAAAATCCTGCTGCGATCAACTTGGAATTACCCCCATGGTTTTGCCCAACTGCTAACAAATTTGCTGCTGCGATGAACTCTGAATTACCCCCATTGGCCCTCATTCCGAGTTGATTGCTCGCTAGCTACTTTTAGCAGCAGTGCACACGCTAGGCCGCCGCCCTCTGGGAGTGTATCTTAGCTTAGCAGAAGTGCGAACGAAAGGTTAGCAGAACTGCACAAAAATCTTTTCATGCAGTTTCTGAGCAGCTCGAAACCTACTCCTATCTTGTGATCACCTCAGTCAGTTTAGTTCCTTCTTTGACGTCACAAACACGCCCTGCGTTCGGCCAGCCACTCCCCCGTTTCCCCAGGCACGCCTGCGTTTTTATCCGTGACGCCTGCGTTTTTCAGCACACTCCCCGAAAATGCTCAGTTACCGCCCAGAAACAACCACTTCCTGTCAATCACTCACCGATCAGCACTGCGACTGAAAAGCGTCACTCGGCCTTGTGTGAAACTGCATAGTTTTGTGTGAAAGTACTTCGCGGGTGCGTACTGCAGCCTGTACGCATGCGCAGAAATGGCGCTTTTTCACCTAATCGCCACGCTGCGACCGAAAGCAGCTGGCGATCAACTCGTAATGAGGGCCATTGTTCCTTGCATCCCACAGCAGTATGCAGGAAAACAATCAGAGACTCCTTACCATAATAAGTGGTGAAGTGTGCAGCCAGGCGTTATGATGACACCATTCAGCACATCCCAGAGAAGGTAAAAAAAAGTTAGGGAAACTTAACCTTAATTCCTATACTGGTGAGCAAAACAGTAGTAATCCCAAGTACAGAATGTAAAAACTTCATATGTATTCAAATAAATTGTTATGAACTATGAAAAAGACAGTATAAAATAAAGATTTATCAAATTGGACTAAATTGCCATGCAAATGGAAACTATTCAGATTAGCAAGAGTAAAAGATTAACAAAGTCATATCTAGTCAGATGACTATACTTCCAATTCTGCTGGTGGTTTTGTGGTACCCACGTTTGGGATACCCCTATTACCCCCCTCACGGCTATAACTGCAGCCAGCCCTGCCTAATGACCCTTTTTATTTTACTGGCACTGATAGGGTTAAAACTCCCTACCTGGTGCCTGTCAATAGTTAGGGCACTGGGACCCAGGACAGCCCGCCGGATTCAGGAGAGCGAGAACCTCTGGAGCCTCAGGGATTGGAGGAGAGGAAGGCGCCAAGGAAGGGGGAGGAGACGGTTAAAAAGAAAGAGGAGAGCGGCGCCAGAGAGTGTGTTCCACCATGTGGCTGCGCTGAGAGGGGAGCCGCCAGCCGCCATGAGCAGGAGGAGAAGCCGCTGCGGGGAGCACCGGAGGGTGAGAGCCGCAGGTGTGACAGCCGTCACAACTCCACCCGCGAGCAGACACCCGCCAGCCGCCGCCAGAGATTGTCCGGAGCAGCGGGGAGAAGACGCGGGCAGCCGGGAAGGTATCGCCGGCTACCGATACACAAACTAAGGGGGGAGTGGACCTGGTGTCCGAGGCTGCTGTACAAGAGCAGCGGCGGGTGCAGACAGAAAGCACCACCACGTGAATAAAGTAAAGAAGACGCTGCTGCAGCATAGAGTAAGGAGAGAACCAACTGGAGCATTCACTACTATAACAGGTACTGGGTCGCCTCTCCATCCCTACAAACCGGGTGGTCTTCAGTATGCCGACTGACGGGATCCCGGCGCACAGTATACCGGCGCCGGGATCCCGACAGCTGGCATACCGACACTTATTCTCCCACGTAGGGGTCCACGACCCCCCTGGAGGGAGAATAAAATAGTGTGGCACGCATAGCGCGCCACCGTGCCCATAGCGTGGCGAGCGCAGCGAGCCCGCAAGGGGCTCATTTGCGCTCGCCACACTGTTGGTAAGCCGGCGGTCGGGCTCCCGGCGCCGGTATGCTGGTCGCCGGGAGCCCGACCGCCGGCATATCGTAGTGAACCCCTACAAACCTACATATAGTGGGGTTCACCTATAATAAAAGTATACAGGGTAAAAAGGGGGACGCCCCTGCCCAGAAACACCTCAGTTATACCTTGCCTATACAGTGACACCCTGCATGAGCTTGTTCTGTATGGTCTCCTTTCACAAGCTAGAATCTGTGTATAAAGCCATCAGCTTACACGGCGTGCCCGCCTGCCTGGAACAATACTTTGCTTAGAATAGTGTGGCTCTCCTTGACTTACCTTTTTCATGGATACAAATACGGGGAGCACTGTTAGCTTTTGTTGCTGTGTTATATTACAAATATTCCGTTTTAAACACCTTCCTACAAATACTTACCTTACGTCCACTGACGTCTTCTCAGGATTTTATTATTAAAGTGCAAGTGTTCTTTTAAAAAGCAGACATTTACTGCAAGCGCCAACGAAGGCGCAGGAACTGAATGTTACTGTATGAGGTGCAGCGCCACCCTCTGGACAGTTTAGGTAGCTTACCAAAATTACTGTCAGGACATTTCTTATCCTAAAATATTTCAAGTGGTTCATTACATTTTAATGATTGCTGTTGCACGTGACATATATGATTGTTTGACCAAGCCATTGTTGTGCCTTTGAACTACATAAGCTGTAGTTGCTGTTATAGACACTAGAGTAATTGGGATATTGTAATGATGTCTAACCTATGCAATGGTTCCTAACAAGGATTGAGTTACAGGGGTGACTGATCATTTTCAGTTCAATAAATGGTTGTCACCGTCTCCCTGTGTGGTGGTCCTTGAACATACTGTGTTTGGGTTGTCCTTCCGGGGTCCTCCCTGTCCTTCTGTCCCAACCATACAGGTGACGTGAAGAATAGTCGGCGGTCCCGACATCGTTGAAGAGTGGATACAGCTGACAGCGAAGACGAATGAACCTCAGGTACGAACACATTCCACTCACTTTACCGTTGTATCACAGTTTGATTGAAGTTCCATGTAAGGGTAACAGAAGTACTCAGGCCACATCACGACTTGCCTAGTTCTGTCATCTGTGTTGCTAGTTAATTAATAATACCACTTATAATGGGGGTCATTCTGAGTTGATTGCTCCCTAGCAACTTTTTGCAGTGCTGCGATCAGGTTAAATCTCAGCACAACTGCGCATGCGTATGCACCGCAATGCGCAGGCACGTCGTACGGGTACAAAGAGGATCGGTGCTGGGCAATGGATTTAACGAAGAATCCATTCGGACAGACGATCACAAGGTGATTGACAGGAAGAAGGCGTTTGTGGGTGTCAACTGACCGTTTTCTGGGAGTGTTTGGAAAAACGCAGGCGTGTCCAAGCGTTTGCAGGGCGGGTGTCTGATGTCAATTCCGGGACCAAAAAGACTGAAGTGATCGCAGCGGGTGAGTGAGTCCAGAGCTACTCAGAAACTGCCAAAAACTTTTTTGTGTCGTCGGCTGCAATAGCGATCGCACACTTGCAAAGCGAAAATACACTCCCCATAGGCGGCAACTATCTGATCGCACCGCTGCAAAAAGTTGCTAGCAAGTGATCAACTCAGAATGACCCCCAATGTGCATTGTGAAATCTGGTTTTGTATCAGAACGTCATTTGTTTTTGCCTGCCCCCTTCTGTTACCATTGTGTCTTCCTATCTGCATGCTGCCAGTGCTCATTTCTTCTCCTCACCACCTATAAATATATTGATTTAATAGTTTGTTCTGTTCTTTCCCTGAATATATTGTTTGTTATTATCATTATTCCTTCATACCCCACTTAATGAATTAATTATTGCCATCAATGTCATTCTTTAACTGCAATAAATGTTGGCACCTTAATTTTCCTTCTCTTCACATGTAACATGTGTACCTCACAGACTCTTTTCTTTTCACAAGGTTGAATTGCAAGTAAATTTAAAATAATATACACTACCATAATCCTATGGTATTGTATATTATGGTATGGTATTGATGTGCTTTGTGTGTATCATCACTGCTAACAATGGCCCTCATTCCGAGTTGATCGCACAAAGCTGCTTTTTGCAGCCCGTGCGATCAACTATCACTGTAGGTGTGGGTTTTTCCCTATAGCAAGGCTGCATTCGCTTGTGCAGTCCTGCTATGGGGAATAAACTTGTGCAGTTTGTAACTAGGGCTAGACATACTTACCAGCTGCGACGTTTTCAGCCTGTTCGGTCCTGGCTCTAACGTCAAACACCCACCCTGCACACGCCTGCGTTTCTTAAAACACGCCTGCGTTTTTCTTACCACTCCCAGAAAACGGCTTAGAACGCTGTGTTGCTGCCCATGAATGCCCACCGCATGTCTATCTTCAAGCGATCGCCGCTGCGATCAGGATTTGGAAAGCTACAATGACCAGATATACAGATAGAAGTAATTCAAACTGAAAGTACAACTATGCCCACTGGGAAAATCATACTGAACAGGGGGTAGGTCTAATTTAAAAACCAAATTTCGTTTTGGGAGGTAGCGTATCCTAGCTGAACTCTAAATTGTAGAGTTAACTCTAAATATTGCCATCTCCTGCACAGATTACCACATGTAACTGGTGGTCTAAGAAGTGACAGCTGCATTTTATTGTGACGTGTACGTATACTTATGCTACAGATGAATGACTGTCATAATCTCTTAGTTCTGCTTTTGCTTCTACATTCTGTGAAATTATATTCTCCATTATATTTGTAAAGTCTGATTTTGCAGAATTTATATTCTTTCAATCTACTCAATAAAGCCTGGCAACACTTACAGCCAAATTCCACTTGGGGGCATCGAGAAGGGGGAAGGGTACTCTTTACCGGAGCCCAGGCTTGTTGGAAAGGCCGGGTTAGTTGCTGAGGAGGACATTGCCTACTTTCAAGCGCTGTAACCGGTAGCAACAACATTATGCTGGCAGCGTCAAGCTAGTGTCTTCACTGTAGATCCGTGGTGGCCATTTTACAGTAGTCATTCGGGGAAATCAGCGAGTAGTAGCCTAAAAAGGCTTGACACACGCCCCCCTTTGCAGCATACTATTTTTTTTATTTTTTGGGGGGGAAATG
This sequence comes from Pseudophryne corroboree, assembly GCF_028390025.1. Taxonomy (NCBI): domain Eukaryota; kingdom Metazoa; phylum Chordata; class Amphibia; order Anura; family Myobatrachidae; genus Pseudophryne; species Pseudophryne corroboree. The sequence continues at coordinate 629,433,981 of NC_086444.1, read as the reverse complement.
CATGGCCACACCTTCCAGATTTGGCCACACCTCCAGTACCCGTGCCCATGATTGCTCTCTACATCCCTGATTCCACTCGCACAGTCATTGATGAATGCAAAATGAATCAATTATTTTAGAGAACAAATTTTTGCATTTTGCTCACCTTTAATTATTACTTTGCACTGTTTTAGGGGAAATGAAAGATTATTTCAGTTACAATATTATTATTTCTAAGTGGCTGCATGATGCCACTACCTACCATATTGTTCTACCTATTATAATTAACATTTATTAAACCTTCCTAGGTTGTTCGGGTCTGTTTTGACCCATATCAACAGACTAACGAATGTATGTTCCTTTGCAACACCCTAGGAAGATTTAATATTGTGTCAGTCAGTATACTCCACAGCGCTTTACAATTTAGAAGAGTATAATATAACAAGACTACAAATAAGTAAGGGGACCTTGCTCAAAGTCTTACAATCTCACAGTAATGTTATTAATATATTTTATTTTTCCTAATATACTGTATAAAAATATAACCACATTTACTAGGCTACAAAATCAAGTAATTATTCCTGTGCTGTTTCTCTAATATAGAAAGTTTGGTCACCGGCAATATATTTATCTCAAACAATGCATGTAGATGACTGGAGGATTGTTCACATTTCCCTTGAGAGTCCACGAGAGATGAGGGTGAGAGGTTCAGTTGAGAGAGCATGAGAGTGTGACTGTACCAGTCAGAACCCCCCTCTCTGACTTTCTATCGGCAGGAAACACCTTTGCAGGAAATCAGTGTGTACAATTACTTTGGACTGCTTGGACATGAGAACATGACGGCTTTAGAAGTTCAACCAATCAGAAGGAACATATTTTAGGAGAGGGTATATAAGCTGTCTACTGCAGGGTAAGCATGCGTCACTCAGACACGAAGGGATCCCGATGCATATGATTTATCCTACAGTGCTAAACACACACACACACACACACACACACACACACACACACACACACACACATATATTTATTTATGTGTGCTAAAATAAAAGTTGTACAGAGGTACATTAACCCCTAATGTACCGTTTGATTTTTCTTTTTTGATTTTACAGAAATTACCATCGCTGTCAGTGACAGCTCCTTATAATGATGTGAAATCAGTGAGTCTGAGGTCTGCTGAAATGGGACTTTGTACATGTGTTTTAGAGATATATATTTTTTTGTTGGTGTTAGTTTATAATTTGTTACACACAGTATGTAGAAGTAGTTTTCTAGAGAATTCCGAAACAGTTCACAGTAGAGGAAGTGCGAGGGGTGATTAAGGGCACAGAGATTAGTTAAAATGAATTAGTAAACTCATAAAGGTGGCTAATTATTATGTAACTGCCAAACTTAAAGGGAAAGTAATATACATGTATAACATTATGAGATTGTAATATTTCATATTTGATGAAAAGAAACTTTGTGACCCTTAACTAGTTTGCTGGAGACACACACACACACACACACACACACACACACACACACACACACACACACACACACACATACGTAGCTCCATGTGCCATTTACTGTCTGGCTGCAGGCTGGGAGGCAGATAGATAATGAGGCCTCACCACCACTCTTATTGTGTGAGACCACCACCCACCCCTGCTTGAAGGCACCTAGAATTGTGGGGTCCTGGGCAGCTAGTTGTATGCAGAGCTCTTGATATAGTTGACTCCAGTCTTAGCTAATGAAGTCTATAGCTCCTTCAGGGGGAAATGTATCAAGCCTTAGGGAAGGGGTGCATCATGTATCGCAATACTTAGCGCATGCATAGAAAAAGATCACTGAGGAAAAAACAGCAGCCATTTTTCTGGAAATATGTGCATGTAAATCATAGAGAACTGGAAAGAGGGGTGCCCCCACACAGACACTGAACACAGCACCTGGTACACCTGGTGCTATATCATATATGTTTTTGGATTATACCAACACTATAGAATAAAAAAAATAATTATAATAACAGCAACTGAGTGATGGATCAGCCTTTGCAAATATGACTATGCAATGATTTTATTGAGCATCTATATATCAATGATCATCTTGTTCAGTGTCCACTCTATGGAGCTTATTCAATTAGCCGCGGGCTGTAATTACTTGTAGTAGGAAATGGGTTTATAATCGAATAGCTCTGGGCATTAAAGCTTGAGGCTATCAACCAGGAATAAGGCTCACAGTTATTTAATATGCACCTATATACAGTATAAACTATAGACCCCACTGTATCCATATGGATTAGATACACATTGTACATACACATATACTGTAGACATTGTAGTACTGTCTGTTCTCTATGATAAATACCACGTATGAGCTATGCAAATTGCATATCATCTTTTTTTTTTTTAAATGTAGCCCAGTACCTTGTACCCATAGTGACTACATTAAATGTTTTCTCTATTAGAAGCTCATTTATCATTAAATATTTGCAGGTTATTCCCTAAAAACACACATTTTTGGGGGGTAACCACAAATATTTATTATCACCCCCATGTGTCAAAGAGAGACCGCAGCAGATATCGGACATATCTGCTGCGATCCCTCCATTCCCGACTACAGCCACAACTCCCATAGGTTTCGACGGGGAATATGATGCTGCCAGATTTGCAGCTTGGCTCCCACAATTAATACCATCTGAAGATGGCGTTAGCCTGTTGTAGCCTATGGGCTACAGATCATATAATTTGCCGGCAGAAGGTTCCCCCGAAACCCTACCCAGCAATGATCACTGAGTCCCGATTCCACTCCGAGCACATCAAGGGACTCCTGTGGTTGCTCCTTGATAAATGCTGCCGGTATAATTGCATTTGCCTTGCAAAATCGTGCCATGATCACTGCAAATGGGATTATTGCTAAATGAGCCCCTTAGTGCCTCCACCCAAGCCTCTGCATCCCTACACTATTCCTGGAGTGGACTTAGGAACGGGATGCAGTCAATATACCGGCTGTCAGGATCCCGCGTTCAAGAGACGAATGCCGGAATCCTGACAGCCGGTGAAATACCGACAGATGAAATCCCGAAACATGCTGGTTATTCCCACTCAGTTGGTGGGTCGACGCAGGGCTGCCATCAGAAATTGTGAGGCCCGGGACTGACATAATAGGAAACCCCCCCCCCCTCCCTTCCCCACAAAGAAAATAAAATAAGAAAATTAGAGAAAAACAATATGTGTATGTATATATATATATATATATATATATATATATAGTGGGTCGCAAGCTTACATGCATTGTACAATTCATAAACCAAAACCCCATTGTTTATTCGGATGTATACTAAAGCATTAAGGTAAATGAAGCTGCTACGGAGAGTGCAGGGCTCTTTGTATATGTATATTTGAGTTAGGTGGTCACAGCCCACCGCACCCCAACCTGGGGGTGGGGAGTACGTGAGTGCACCCCTCTCCTGGGAATGGCAAGTGCAGTGGATCTCAGTGTATATATATATATATATATATATATGCAAGCGGCAGAATTGGCACTCCAGACTTTAGGCAAAAGAACACACATACACAGAAGTATGTAAAGTCAATGTTTCGGGGACCGTGCTCCCCTTTATCAAGACATAAATGCAAAACAGTGATACAACATTTAAATAGACTCACCCCCACGTGGAGAAGCAGCCTCCGCTCCGTCCAGCCGGAGTCCGGTGACGTCATCGGCGCGACCCTGCGCCGGCGCTCCGTTCTCACTGGATAGGTGCGGTCAGCTGATGCATAGTGACTGTAACCTAGAAACCCGTATAAACAAAACTAAGTGCAATTGAAACTTCCAGTACTGCCCTTACTGACAATATCGAACAGGCTGCAGTGGCAGCATAAGTTAAGTAATTAACACTTTGATTGCTGCCTCTGCAGAATTGTAGTGGCAAAGGATGTATAGCCAATCAGCTTACTGTTAAGAACAATCTAAAATACCTTGGATGATATTAAAAAATACTGTATAGATGAGGAAAAGAGGCGGCACTCAAACAGACGTCTTAAGCAGGTAACAACGTGGTCAGTTTAATCCGACATGTTTCGGGGTAATCACCCCGTCCTCAGGGTCATCATAGCCCAAACTGAACCAATGAACATACATATATACAAGCACAAACTAACAATCAAGACTAAAATGTTACTCACCTGCTCCACGGCGCCATTCTGATCGGCCGGACGCCCAGCAGCACTTCCGCGTCGCCCTCCAGTGATGTCATTAAGCTGTGCCAGGACCCGGCTGCCATGGAAACCGCCGGACACGCTCTCTGCTCACTCAAGGTGCAGCTGCGGGCATCGCGCTGCCGGCCCGTGACGTCATATGGCTGCGCGGAGCAGGATGGTGTCTAAGCAACCAAAAATAACATAATCAAGAAAAAGGAAACATACAAATACAGTGCAACATATTACCAGTATAACAACTTGTTCTAACCCACACTAGCCATAACTTATACAGCAATCAAAGTCAATATTCAATAAATGAGCTAATGGGAAAAGCCCGCTGTTAGATATAGCATTATAACAATAACGCCCCGCCGTACGCCAACGCTTTTATGCATCAGGTTGAGAAACACATGTTTTACCTTGATCCAGTAATTAAGTCCCAGGTATTATATTTTAGAAGGTATATAGACGACTTGATTGTTTTTTGGACAGGGACCAGAGGCGATTTGATTGCTCTGTGGGAGGAACATAATGTTACTCAACATCCTGTACAGTTTACATACACTGTGGATGGGTGGTCTTCTGTTTGCCGGCGGTCGGGCTCCCGGCGCTCAGTATACCGGCGCCGGGAGCCCGACAGCCGGCATACCGACAATTATTTTCCCTCGTGGGGGTCCACGACCCCCATAGAGGGAGAATAAAATAGTGTGGCGCGCGTAGCGCGCCACCGTGCCCGTAGCGTGGCGAGCGCAGCGAGCCCGCAAGGGGCTCATTTGCGCTCGCCAAGCTGTCGGTAAGCCGGCGGTCGGGCTCCCGGCGCCGGGATGCTGGTCGCCGGGAGCCCGACCGCCGGCCAGCCGTAGTGAACCCCTGTGGATAGTCATAGCATCAATTATTTGGATGTCACGATTACAGTCAAGGATGGTCAGTTGTCTACCTCCTTGTATATCAAAAAGACCGATAGGAATATGCTACTTGACCATTGTAGTTTCCACCCGGCTCCATTGCGAAGGGGCCTACCTTTTTCCCAGTTCATATGCGTACGACGCATTACGTCAGATCCAAAGGAGACTGAGGCAGCATTGGATGTCATGCAGGCCAAGTTTGCAGCACGGGGTTATCCCTTAGGTGCATTACACCAGGCTAGGGCTAGGGCCCTTAGCATTACACGAGCACAGGCCCTAATCCATCCAATCGACTTCATAAGAACGATAGCCCTAAACTCCCCTGGGTGAATAGATATAATGTAGCTAGCACCAGAAGGGTACGTCGGTCTAAAGCCCTATGGCCCATCATTCAAACGGAGGGGGCCTTCTCATCACTAGCCAATACCTCACTTTTACCCAGTCATACTAGGGGAAGGAATATAGGAGATCATGTAGTCAAATTAGATGTTTCAAGCATGACAGGCACACAGGAAACTCATTTTCTTAGAACTAAATTGGGGTGTTTTAGGTGTCTGGGGTGTGCTACCTGCAATACATTAATGACTGGTAACACGTTTAATCATCCCCTCACTGGTATGAAGTTATCTATTCGTCACCGCTTAACATGTACATCTACCCATGTTGTGTACCTACTAACCTGCCCATGTGGCCTTGCCTACGTGGGCAAAACAGTTCGTCAGTTTCGGGAACGCATGGCCCTGCATAGAAGCGCTATAAAAAAAAGCGTTTGAAAAAGGCATCAGTGACCAACCTTTTGCACGCCATTGTCTGGCATTTACACATGGGGTGGCTAGCATCAGGGCCATAATAATTGATCATGTTCCCAGAACCTTGAGAGGGGGTGACAGAGATAGAGCTCTTTTACAGCGAGAATCCAGGTGGATTTTTAAATTGGGCACCTTATCGCCACGGGGGCTCAACGAAAACCTGGGCCTACAGTGTTTTATGTGAATAACATCATTATGAATGAGACCATTATCGTTATATTGTTATAATGCTATATCTAACTGCGGGCTTTTCCCATTAGCTCATTTATTGAATATATACTTTGATTGCTGTATAAGTTATGGCTAGTGTGGGTTAGAACAAGTTGTTATATTGGTAATATGTTGCACTGTATTTGTATGTTTCCTTTTTTTTGATTATGTCATTTTTGGTTGCTTAGACACCATCCTGCTCCGCGCAGCCATATGACATCACGGGCCGGCAGCGCGATGCCCGCAGCTGCACCTTCAGTGAGCAGAGAGCGTGTCTGGCGGTTTCCATGGGAGCCTGGTCCTGGCACAGCTTAATGACGTCACCGGAGGGCGACGCGGAAGCGCTGCTGGGCGTCCGGCCGATCAGAATAGCGCCGTGGAGCAGGTGAGTAACATTTTAGTCTTGATTGACAGTTTGTGCTTGTATATATGTATGTTCATTGGTTCAGTTTGGGCTATGATGACCCTGAGGACGGGGTGATTACCCCGAAACATGTCGGATTAAACTGACCACGTTGTTACCTGCTTAAGACGTCTGTTTGAGTGCCGCCTCTTTTCCTCATCTGTATCTAGAGGTATTTGCCTCCAGGAGGACACCACAGCATCTATAATCGTTAAGAGTGAGTGCCGGGCACACAGTACTTTATATATATATATATATATATATATAAAAAAATTATTTTTTTCTAAAAATAAGTATATGGAGCAACATATATTATGCCCCTTGCAACATATTACGTCCCCACAGTAATGCTCCTGTCACCATATTATGCTCTACACAGTAATGACCCATACAACATATTATGCCCCCACGTTAATGCCCTTGTCACCATAATATTATGCCAACACAATAATTATGCAGTACCTGCTCGGTGTCAAAGGGTTTTGCTCATTGTCAGGGGGTTCTGCTCATTGTCAAGTGATTTTGCTCGTTGTCAGAGGGTCGCCCCTTCCCCCCCCCCAACCCCCGGCTGCTGCTGCCACCTGTTCACACCTGCCTACTACTTTTCAATAGTTAGAACTATTGAAAACGTCCCTCCCAAAATGGACGCCGCCCAAGAGGAGACAGTTATTAAAGATACTAGAGCCTCCTCTAGTATCTTTTATAACTGTCTCCTCTGAGGTGGCGGCCATTTTGAGAGGGACATTTACATTACAGAGCTGCGGGCGCCGGGCGGACAGCGGCAGCAGACGATGCATGAGCGGCCCCAGGCTCACTCCTCTCTGTTAGAGAGGCTGGACCCGGGACAGCTGTGCCCACAGCACCACACTGACGGCAGGCCTGGGTCCACACCACCAACCGAGTGTGTATGGAACCTGTGGTGAGCGAAGCAAACCAGCCGGTCCGATGTGTGTCGAGCGCAGCGAGCCTGCAACAGGACTCGCTGTCGGAATTCTGGCAGATGAGATGCCGCTGTCGGTATAGTGACAGCCTGCATCCCGTCTGCTGGAGTACCATATATATTTTTTTGGGAACACCCCTTGTAGGTAAGTATTGTATTATAGGTGTAGTAATATATATATTATGTATCCATACAATAACAGCTATATTTACAATAAGCACAATATGTACATAAGGAAATGTATACAAATTGTCTTACATTTATTGTACCTCATCTCTTATCTGGAAAGAAAATTATTATAACACATAACATGCATAACAAATTACAAGAGATATAATACACAGTCACAATAGCAAGGCAATTCAATACTTTTCTATAAGTTCTCTGTATTGTTACAATCAGAAGCTTACCCTAACTGTTCTAACAATTCTGAAGAATTTAAAATGTTACCACATTGAGGCTTACCCTTAAACAGCCTTTAATAGGAAATTAGGTAAGATAATTGAATTATTGCATCAATTTACTTTAAAGCTTTATTTAGCTCACTTACCCACAAATATACTATTTAACCTTTATTAGTCTATGCGAATGGCCACATATGGTGGTGGGGTGTTGTATGGTATGCCGGAGGCTGAGCTCCCGGTGGCCAGCATACTGCCTCCGGGTTCCCGACCGCCGGCATACTGACAACTGGGCGAGCGCAAATGAGCTGCGCTCACCATGCTCGCCAAGCTGCGGTCACGCTATTTATTCTCCCTCCAGGGGGGTCGTGGACCCCCAAGAGGGAGAAAAGTTGTCAGGATTCCGGTGCCGGTATACTGTGCACCTTGATCCCAACAGCTGGCAAACTGAATACCACCCATGATGGTGCACTTAATGTTATTGTGTATATTAGTTGTAATAGTGTGCGGTTTACTCAGGAGTTGCTTTCAAAGATGTAATTTCTATTTGTTGCCACTGAGTATTTATAGAGAAGCAATTAATGTACTGACTACAGAGCCAGATTAAGGGGGGTATATACCCCGGGCCCCACAGTTTTGGAGCAGCTCTGTCCCAGATCTGAAGCTCTCCCCCCGTCTTGCCAGCAACAGCAGCATTGTGCTACAGTCAGCACATGCTGCTGTGTGCTGGCTGGTCTGTGGTGTTGCAGGGAGGCTGCCGCCACTTAGCAGCAGCAGTTTCTTCTGCCTGTGCACAGAGCCGGTGCAAGGTTTCTCAGCACCCTAGGCAAATCTTTAGCGCCCCCCCCCCCCCCCCCCACACACACACACACACAACACCCAGCTCCTCAGGTGAAAGACTGCGAGGCGGCATCTTATAAGATCCACGCAGAGGCGGAACTACCGCCAGTGCGTTGCACTGGGGCCCGCCACTGTCCATGAGCCCAAAGCATGTAATGGGTCAAACTCATTACATGCCGCTGGCGAGAGAGGAGCGCAGCGGTACGGGGGACAGGAGGAGGAGGGAGGTGGAGGAGGGAGCCGCAGCAGCGCTTTGGTACTGGTTGAGGTGCTGCTGCTGCTGTCCCTCTGCTTCACTATAGGCTGTCTTCCACCGCTGTGAAGCGCATCCCAGCATTCACAGCAGCGGAGAACAGCCTATAGTGAAGCAGAGGGACAGCAGCAGCAGCGCCTCCACCAATAACACCGCGCTGCTGCGGCTCCCTCCTCCACCTCCCTCCTCCTCCTTCTCTCCTGCCCGGGATCTCTGCCAGAAGCTGCACCAAGGAGCCTGAGCCAGCGGAGAGGGTAAGTATAATTCTTTCTTTCTTTCTTTCTTTCTTTCTTTCTTTCTTTCTTTCTTTCTTTCTTTCTTTCTCTTTCTTTCTCTTTCTTTCTTCATGTGCAAATAGGGGGACTGTCTGCCGTAATGTGTAAAAAAGGGGGAATCTGCCTGCCGTGATGTGTAAAAAGGGGACGCTGTCTGCCGCAATGTGTAAAAAGGGGGAATCTGCCTGACGTAATTTGTAAAAAGGGGGAATCTGCCTGCCGTGATGTGTAAAAAGGGGACGCTGTCTGCCGCAATGTGTAAAAAGGGGAAATCTGCCTGCCGTAATGTGTAAAAAGGGGGACGCTGTCTGCCGCAATGTGTAAAAAGGGGGAATCTGCCTGCCATAATGTGTAAAAAGGGGGAAGCTGTCTGCCGTAATGTTTAACAAGGGCACGCTGTCTGCCGTAATGTGTAAAAAGGGCACGCTGTCTCCCCACGAAGCCACGCCCCTATGTATTTTTGCTGCCCCTGTTTTGCATGCAGGAGTGGGGCTCCGATGCCGTTTCTTGCACACAGTGCTAAAATGTCTAGTTACGACACTGTTGCTTGGTATCCATTTCTCTGGCCCTGAGCAGGTCCCCCTCACCAGATCCTCTCCAGGGGTGAGGGGCTGGACTTGGATGGGATGGGGTGGGGGGCAAAGCATTTTGTCGCACCTGGGCCCACTGCTCGCTAGTTCCGCCACTGGTTCCACGGCTATATATATATATATATATATATATATATATATCAGGGACATGCAGTCAGGGGAGGCAGTGCCTCACCTGTCATTAATGATTATAGTAATACAAAGAAGATACTTATGACACATATTCTGTGTCATAAGTGTCTTCTTTATAGTATTCTAATCATTTTAAGGCATAAAATAAGCTTGGGAGGCACTGATAGCAAGTTGACAATGGTAACAGGGAGAGAGCGGGTGGGCGGGACCAAGCACTGGGCTGTAAAAGCCCATTGAAAAAAACTAGTGAAAGCGGCACTTATACATGTGCTTCGTTGACAGGAACGGGCTTCCCCTGCCAGCGAGGCACATGTGATTGGACAGCGGATCCAGTGCTGGATCCGCTGGTCCAATCACAGATACGAGGACCGGAACAAGGCTCCCCTCTCTTCATTCCCTCCGACTCCTGTCCTGCTGGGGGTGATGTGAGCCTTCCTGATGCCCGGTGCTCTCCGTTACCCCACAGCTGGAAGCGCCGGGGAGACCGGAGAGCAAGGTACAGATAATTAGTGGCACCGGACCTGGAGGCAGTGGCGAAGGTAAGCTGGAAGTGCTCTGTGCAACTGCGCCCGGTGCTCTCCGTTACCCCACAGCTGGAAGCGCCGGGGAGACCGAAGAGCAAGGTACAGATAATTAGTGGCACCGGACCTGAAGGCAGTGGCGGAGGTAATCTGGAAGTGCTCTGTGCAGCAGCACCCGGTGCTCTCCGTTACCCCTCACGCAGTATATAGTAGGAGGGGATAGTGCAGAATGTTGCTGTGACCACCAGTATATATATAGCAGTACGTTACAGTAGTCCACTGCTCTACCTCTGTATCGTCAAGTATACTATGCATCCATACCTGTGCTGCATTTTAGTTGTGCGCAGTATATAGTAGGAGGGGACAGTGCAGAATGTTGCTGTGACCACCAGTATATATATAGTGGTACGGTACAGTAGTCCACTGCTCTACCTCTGTGTCATCAAGTATACTATGCATCCATACCTGTGCTGCATTTTAGTTGTGCGCAGTATATATTAGGAGGGTACAGTGCAGAATGTTGCTGTGACCACCAGTATATATATAGCAGTACGGTACAGCAGTCCATTGCTCTACCTCTGTGTCGTCAAGTATACTACAAAAGTTCAGTAAATGACCCAAAAATAAAAATTAAAAGCGTCTGATGAGAAGCGTAAACTTGCTAATATGCCATTTACGACACGGAGTGGCAAGGAACAGCTGAGGCCCTGGCCTATGTTCATGGCTAGTGGTTCAGATTCACATGAGGATGGAAGCACTCATCCTCTCGCTAGAAAACTGCAGTGCCACTCCTAGATGGGCCAGGTGTTTGTGTCGGCCACTTGGGTCGCTTAGCTTAGCCACACAGCTACCTCATTGCACCTCTTTTTTTCTTTGCATCATGTGCTGTTTGGGGACTATTTTTTAAATCTGCCATCCTGTCTGACACTGCAGTGCCACTCCTAGATGGGCCAGGTGTTTGTGTCGGCCACCGGACATTTTTCGGGTTTTGTGTTTTGGTTTTGGATTCGGTTCTGCGGCCGTGTTTTGGATTCGGACGCGTTTTGGCAAAACCTCCCTTAAAAATTTTTTGTCGGATTCGGGTGTTTTTTTTACAAAAACCCCTCAAAAACAGCTTAAATCATAGAATTTGGGGGTAATTTTGATCCCATAGTATTATTAACCTCAATAACCACAATTTCCACTCATTTCCAGTCTATTCTGAACACCTCACACCTCACAATATTATTTATAGTCCTAAAATTTGCATGATGTAAAGAAAAAAAGAGGTGCACCAAGGTCGCTGTGTGACTAAGCTAAGCGACCCAAGTGGCCGACACAAACACCTGGCCCATCTAGGAGTGGCACTGCAGTGTCAGACAGGATGGCAGATTTAAAAAATAGTCCCCAAACAGCACATGATGCAAAGTAAAAAAAGAGGTGCAATGAGGTAGCTGTGTGGCTAAGCTAAGCGACCCAAGTGGCCGACACAAACACCTGGCCCATCTAGGAGTGGCACTGCAGTGTCAGACAGGATGGCACTACAAAAAATAGTCCCCAAACAGGACATGATGCAAAGAAAAAAAGAGGTGCACCAAGGTCCCTGTGTGACTAAGCTAAGCGAGCCAAGTGGCCGGCACAAACACCTGGCCCATCTAGGAGTGGCACTGCAGTTTTCTAGCGAGAGGATGAGTGCTTCCATCCTCATGTGAATCTGAACCACTAGCCATGAACATAGGCCAGGGCCTCAGCCGTTCCTTGCCACTCCGTGTCGTAAATGGCATATTGGCAAGTTTACGCTTCTCATCAGACGCTTTTAATTTAGATTTTTGGGTCATTTTACTGAACTTTGTTTTTTGGATTTTACATGCTCTCTACTATGACATTGGGCATCGGCCTTGGCAGACGACGTTGATGGCATTTCAACGTCTCGGCCATGACTAGTGGCAGCAGCTTCAGCACGAGGTGGAAGTGGATCTTGATCTTTCCCTATTTTACCCTCCACATTTTTGTTCTCCAGTTTTTAATGTGTGGAATTATATGCCAGTAATATATCAATAGCAATGGCCTACTGTACCGTACTGCTATATATTATATACTGGTGGTCAGCAAAATGATGCACTGTCCTCCTACTACTGCGCACAACAACTAAAATGCACCACAGGTATGGATGGATAGTATACTTGACGACACAGAGGTAGGTAGAGCAGTGGACTACTGTACCGTACTGCTATATATTATATACTGGTGGTCTGCAAAATTATGCACTGTCCTCCTACTACTGCGCACAACAACTAAAATGCACCACAGGTATGGATGGATAGTATACTTGACGACAGAGAGGTAGGTAGAGCAGTGGACTACTGTACCGTACTGCTATATATTATATACTGGTGGTCAGCAAAATTCTGCACTGTCCTCCTACTACTGCGCACAACAACTAAAATGCACCACAGGTATGGATGGATAGTATACTTGACGACACAGAGGTAGGTAGAGCAGTGGACTACTGTACCGTACTGCTATATATTATATACTGGTGGTCAGCAAAATTCTGCACTGAACTCCTACTATTGCGCACAACAACTAAAATGCACCACTGGTATGGATGGATAGTATACTTGACGACAGAGAGGTAGGTAGAGCAGTGGACTACTGTACCGTACTGCTATATATTATATACTGGTGGTCAGCAAAATTCTGCACTGTCCTCCTACTACTGCGCACAACAACTAAAATGCACCACAGGTATGGATGGATAGTATACTTGACGACACAGAGGTAGGTAGAGCAGTGAACTACTGTACCGTACTGCTATATATTATATACTGGTGGTCAGCAAAATTATGCACTGTCCTCCTACTACTGCGCACAACAACTAAAATGCACCACAGGTATGGATGGATAGTATACTTGACGACACAGAGGTAGGTAGAGCAGTGGACTACTGTACCGTACTGCTATATATTATATACTGGTGGTCTGCAAAATTATGCACTGTCCTCCTACTACTGCGCACAACAACTAAAATGCACCACAGGTATGGATGGATAGTATACTTGACGACACAGAGGTACGTAGAGCAGTGGACTTCTGTACCGTACTGCTATAATACTGGTGGTCACTGGTCAGCAAAATTCTGCACTGTCCTCCTACTATATACTACAATGCAGCACAGATATGGAGCGTTTTTCAGGCAGAGAACGTAGATATTTTCAGCACACTGAGCACAGATATTTGCAAGCACACTGAGCACAGATATTTGCAGCACACTGAGCACAGATATTTGCAGCACACTGAGCACAGATATTTGCAAGCACACTGAGCACAGATATTTGCAGCACACTGAGCACAGATATTTGCAGCACACTGAACACAACTGAGAGAACGCTGCACATGTCCTCTCCCTATCATCTCCAATGCACGAGTGAAAATGGCGGCGACGCGCGGCTCCTTATATAGAATACGAATCTCGCGAGAATCCGACATCGGGATGATGACGTTCGGGCGCGCTCGGGTTAACCGAGCAAGGCGGGAGGATCCGAGTCTGCCTTGGACCCGTGTAAAATGGGTGAAGTTCGGGGGGGTTCGGATTCCGAGGAACCGAACCCGCTCATCTCTAATATATATATATATATATATATATATATATATAAAAATATATATATAAAATGCAAGTGGGACGCAGTTCTTCTATGGAGGGCACCTTAGCAAGTATGTCCCATAGGGGTGCAGTAAGTGCCAGATTCTTTGCATGGTATGAAATATATATATGCCAGAGAACGGCACTCAGTGGACTTATATTTAACAAAAGTCACAGCAACAACATCAGTGATTGCAATGTTTTGGGTACTTTATTCTTTTTTTCCCCATTCTCCGTAAATGCTGCCTGACGACGGGGAATAAAGTACCTGAAACGTTGCAATCACTGATGTTGTTGCTGTGACTTTTGTTAATCATAAGTCCACTAGATGCCATTTTCTCACTTATATATATTCACATTACTGTTTTGACTGCTTATTGTGGCCATATACAGGCAGCTGATACCTCTCAGGTTCTAGAGAGGTGCAGCTGCTGCAGAACCTCTTGCTGGTCAAATGAATGAAAGCTAGCTGAGGCGCGAGGCGGGACCTTAGTTGTCCCCCTGGTTGAAGTTGTGGCTCTGGATGAGGGAAGACAGCCAGCGGATGTTGCCTTGAAGATGCACTCCTGCACGGGGCAGGCTGCCAGGCTTGAACTCCACGTTGGGTGGATCAGCTCATGCGTTGGTGTGCTCTTCCAGGAGGATTGCGGCTCCACGGTCGTGGCCTTCTCCTCTGACTCCAGCAGCTCCCTGAATGATCCCAGTGGAGGAGCGCTGAGTGGATCTTCTTCCAAGTCATCAGATAAAGAAGGGCGGGAGGGAGTAAGCGACGCCGGAGGGGAGGCAGGGACAGGCCCCAGACATGCGGCACCATCCTGGCGCAGATCCGACATGGGTGAGCATGGAGTGGGCACTTTATGGCGAGCACAGCTCACATCACAGTCTTGAACCTTCATTTGCTGGTTCCATTCAGTACTGCACTTCAAATGCCGGTGCCCATAGGCAGCTGCCTAAAGCTGCCAAATGGTGGCACTGGCCCTGCCTGTGCGGGTGTGTAGGGGCTAGCAATTACATTGATCGCTCCCCTCTCTGGATTTACCCCTAGCTGAGGGGCCAATTTCTCCCCAAAAATATCGATCCACATAATTTGCATAAGGGGGCATGGCCACATGGGCTGCGATTAGGCCACGCTCCCAAACCCACAACGAGCACAAGCAATGAGAAAGGGCCCCTCGTGTCTCAAGTGCCGCTGGCCCCCCCGAAGTCATAATCCGGCCCTAACTGACTATACTCTGTTGTGCGGTTGTTGTTATTTAAGGAGATTCTTAAAGTAGGTGACAGAACAAAAAACAGTTACAGTTGGTTATCTATATAGATGTTTTCCTCTGTGAATCCTGATGGCCTTTATATTTATGAACTGTCTCAGGGTATTAAATGGTTACTCTATCTGAGTCTGTATGTGCTCTGCTTCTTACGATGTATCCTGTTCTGCAGATTAAGTAACATTAAAAAAAATGGTATCCTCTCTATGTCAGGGACGTCATTGATGTCAGTGGACCTGATTCATGTTTGTAAGTAAAGCAAAAAAAGCAAGTAACTGTGTGACTGGAACAAACTATGTTGCTATGCAAGAGGAGAAAATACATTTAGATTTTTTCTGTGCAAAGTAAGTACTGGCTGCTTTTGCATGCAGCCCACAAATGTTAGCTTTATTTTTACATTGCACTTTATATTTGTTTGAACACACCCCACCCAAACCTAAATTTTCTGCACAAGTTACATCTGCCCCATCTGCAGTTCAACATGGTTTTGCCCAGTTGCTTGCTTTTTTTGCTTTACTTACAAACATGAATCATCGCTAAGCGACTGGACGCTTGCAAACTTCCGATCCCCGGCTGCCGGCTCCTTGGCAACCTGGGATGCTTGCCAGTATGGCGGTCGGGGTTGCTAGGGAGACGGGACCAATGGTGCGTGCAGCAGGACAACTTCACAGTATATTTAATTAAGGGAGGCTTGCCTGGGCTGTGTGTGTGATTGGTTCTTTCTCCTTTTATATATTGTGTCCGCCTCTCAC
The DNA here is from genome assembly GCF_028390025.1 of Pseudophryne corroboree. NCBI lineage: Eukaryota > Metazoa > Chordata > Amphibia > Anura > Myobatrachidae > Pseudophryne > Pseudophryne corroboree. Next base: position 629,417,903 of record NC_086444.1, on the reverse strand, counting down.
TCCTTGCTGGTCATAGTGTCTGGTCGCAGCCGGAGCCCTCATCTCTTTGTATAAGAGATCCTAGTTGTAGCTCTTAATCTGGTTCTTGTCCGGTACAGCCTCTCAGTATTCTGTGTGCAGTTTATATTTGTTCCCTTTTCCAGAACTGCTTGTCTTTGTAACTGCCTTGTTCTCTATCTGTTTGCTACATTTTTTTTAACCCATCTGTGTGTCGGTTCCCCTATTTATTCTTCAAACCCACACCAGCATTAGCTTGGTATCCTAGTTATTTGGCGGCTCATTACCAGTACTTTTCCTGCTAGTTTGAGTGAGTGGCTCTCTCCACCCTTTCATTACCATCTCATTTTTCCTCTTCCCATATTTCCTGCCTGGTTCATTTTCTAGGCACAACTGTTTTCTCATACTGTGCTCAATTTATATTCTCGACCTCATCCTCATTATCGCTTTTCTTCGTCCTATTTTATCTAGTTTCTGCTTCCTTGTCTTTCTTTATTCTTTCTCTTTACCGGCATTGATTCAGGTCACTCTGGTGTGCGCTTCTACTACCTTCAGTAGCGTGAGTCCTGGTGGCATCCCAGTACCATTGGGCGAGTCTAGCCTTAAGGGAAAAGCGGCTATTATAGGTAAGAATACCTACTGTTGAGTTCTACGAGTCTTAAGCCTTGGGTGTACAAGGGTCTCTGAGCCTAATTCAAACCTGATCGCAGCAGCAAAATTTTTCTCTAATGGGCAAAACCATGTGCACTGCAGGAGGGGCAGATATAACATGTGCAGAGAGAGTAGATTTGTGTGGGGTGTGTTCAAACTGAAATCTAAATAGCAGTGTAAAAATAAAACAGACAGTATTTACCCTGCACAGAAACAAAATAACCCACCCATATCTAACTCTCTCTGTACCTCTTATATCTGCTCCCCCACCCCCCATGCACCGCACATGGGCCCTCATTCCGAGTTGTTCGCTCGCAAGGCGATTTTAGCAGTATTGCACACGCTAAGCCGCCGCCTACTGGGAGTGAATCTTAGCTTCTTAAAATTGCGAACGAAAGATTTGCAATATTGCGATTACACATCTCGTAGCAGTTTCAGAGTAGCTTCAGACTTACTCGGCATCTGCGATCAGTTCAGTGCTTATCGTTCCTGGTTTGACGTCACAAACACACCCAGCGTTCGCCCAGACACTCCTCCGTTTCTCCAGCCACTCCCGCGTTTTTTCCGGAAACGGTAGCGTTTTTTCCCACACGCCCATAAAACGGCCTGTTTCCGCCCAGTAACACCCATTTCCTGTCAATCACACTACGATCGCCTGAGCGAAGAAAAAGCCGTGAGTAAAAATCCAAACTTCATAGCAAATTTACTTGGCGCAGTCGCAGTGCGGACATTGCGCATGCGCACTAAGCGGAAAAACGCTGCAATGCGAAGAAATTTTCCGAGCGAACGACTCGGAATGACCTCCATGGTTTTGCCATTAGAGAAAAGTTTTGCTGCTGCGATCAGGTCTGAATTAGGCCCTCTACCCAGAAGATAACCACGGCTTCACCTTCCTTAAGAAGAACCTGTACAAGCTCCTAGGAGTAGGGTCTTCCTCCCTCCTGTTCTCACAGCCCTCTTCTGTAGCACCTCAGTGATAGTCTTCACCTACTCAGTGACCATTTAGCTTGGAATTCCTCTCCCTGGTAGCCGCTAATCTCTACCAGGGGCTCTACTCCTGCTAATTGTGCAATCACTATTGGAGACAGGTTCCACCCTTCTCCAATTTCTCCCTCACTCGCCTTGCTTCTCAGCTGTACTGTAGGCCTAATTCAGATCTGTTCGCTCACTAGCTTTTTTTTGCAGCGCTGCGATCAGATAGTCGCCGCCTATAGAGAAGTGTACTTTAGATGTGCAAGTGTGCGATCGCATGTGCAGCCGCCCTGTACAAAAACAGTTTGTGCAGTTTCTGAGTAGCTCTGACTTTACTTAGCCGCTGTGATCACTTCAGCCTGTTCGAGGCCGGAATTGACGTCAGACACCCGCCCTGCAAACACTTGGACACGCCTGCGTTTTTCCAGACACTCCCTGAAAACGGTCAGTTGCCACCCACAAACGCCCTCTTCCTGTCAATCTCCTTGCGATCGGCTGTGCGAATGGATTCTTTGTAAAATCCACCGCACAGCGACAATCCGCTTTGTACCCGTACGACGCGCCTGCGCATTGCAGTGCATATGCATGTGCAGCTCTGACCTGATCGCTGCGCAGAGAAAAACGAGCAAACAGATCTGAATTAGGCCCTCTGTCCTGAGAACTGTTGCTGTTTGTTCGGCACTACGGACCACTTGTGGCACCTTATAAATAAAGTGTAATAATAATAATAATAATAATAATAATAATAATAATAGTAATACTAATACTATGGTCACACTGTGAGTCACTGGAACTTGTAATCTGACTTAACAGGGCAACTGTCAGCTTCAGTATCCTACTGAAATAAAGTACTATTTGCTATTGTACAGTTAATTATAGTAGTGCTGGTCTTCAGTGTCTTTTATTTTCCTGTGCCTTCTATTCTTATTCTCAGTGTTGTGTGTGAGAGGAGTGTAACTATCTGACAGGCCTGTCAGCAGTCTTGACGCTAGACGCTGCTTCCTCTCATATTCGCAGTCACACTGATGCATGGTGTTTTTAGTGCTTGCACCGGCACACAGGCTTCCAGAGGGTTTTCTTACAATACACTGCAACCAATGTATGCAGAGTGGCTCAGCCCAGTGCGTGGTGCTTCTAGCAGGTATACGTTTAATTTGCTGGCTGTCGGAATCCCGACCGCTGGTAATGCTGCCAGCCAGAATACCGGCGCAACAGGACTATTCCCACTCTTGGGTGTTCACGACACACATAGAGTGGGAATAGAACCTGTGGCGAGCGCAGCAAGCCCTCAGCATGGCAAACGCAGTGAACCCACAGCGTGGCGAGCACAGCGAGCCCGCATCTTGGCAAGTGCAGTCAGCCCGCAAGGGGATTCTTTGCGCTTGTCCCGCTGCAGGTACACTGGCGGCTGGGATGCCGCTGTCGGTATATTGATGGCCGATATCACGCCCACTGGTAAATCATACAGAACCCTTCTAGCACCTACACCAGCTCAGATGAGCAACCACTAGGGAAATCAAACTCGCAATGGTTTCCGATGTTTTGATGTTGTTGATCTGATGTTCCGATATTTGGGGGGAAAAAATTGTTATATTTTTAGAAAATCAATTTTGGATAAGTTTAAATACATGTTTTTCACTTAATTCACTCATTAAAAACAAACAAACGACAATTTCTGAGTGTTTTTTGGTAACTTTTAGCTGGTACCAAACAGTGAGACAGAACAAAGGCGGATTTAGACCTCATGGGGCCCTAAGTAATACACCAATTTGGGGCCCCCCTTCCTCCAACAATCCTCAATGTGCCCCCCACCCCACCAATTGTAGCAGACAGGTCATTATCCCTCCCCCGAGTCAGTGTATGCTCCCCAATCTGCCCCCCACCGATTATAGCAGGCGGATGGTAGTTGTTCTAGTGTTTATTATTATTTATTACCAGATATTTATATAGCGCACACATATTCCACAGCGCTTTACAGAGAATATTTGGCCATTCACATCAGTCCCTGCTCCAGTGGAGCTTACAATTTACATTATATACAATCTGTATATTACCTACAATATGTACACATTCACACTAGGGTTAATTTTGTTGGAAACCAATTAACCTATCAGTATATTTTTGGATTGTGGGAGGAAACTGGAGTACCCGGAGGAAACCCACGCAAGTACGGGGAGAATATACAAACTCCACACAGGGCCATGGTGGGAACTGAACCCAAAAGCTGAGTGTTGCGAAGCAGTAATGCTAACCATTACACCCTTAGTGCTGCCCATAAAATCACACTGTAGGCACTGAACACAGGCAGGTGCAGGCAACTGGCAGCTATCTAGTCACTGCCAGCCTGCCAGGAGTATTCAGCCAACCCAGCACTCGGACATTTTTTCGGCGGAAATCAAAAATGCCCTCTCGACTCCATGATCTTTTGGCGAGCCCCCGTGGACCCACCAGGCCCTTGTGGCTGCTTTGGTTGCATAGTGATAAATCCGCTACTGCGAGGTGGCGAGTTCGCTTACTTAATTGTAAGACCTTGTATAATGGAGTAACACTAAAGTCACTGATATATAGTCAATACAGTCACTGATTGAGGGGTGCAATAATGGATATTATAAGGGATGGGGAACCTGCTAATAGGGATGGGGGATGTGCTGTGCTACACTCAGTGTGTGTGGGGTGGGGGTGGGGGTGGGAGGCACTGATATATATAATGCAGACACCAATACCTTATAATACTTATTATTACACTCAATTACATTAGTGCTGACTGCATTATTATTATTATTATTATTATTATTATTATCCTTTATTTATATGGCGCCACAAGGGTTCCGCAGCGCCCAATTACAGAGTACATAAACAAATAATCAAACTGGAAAACAGCAACATTGAAGACAATATAGGACAAGTACAGGGTAAATAAACATAGCTACATCAGCACATGGCACTGAAATAAGTCATACTTGCCTACCTGACCCTCTCCATGAGGGAGAAAATGCTCTGTTCCTGGACTTTCCTGGTAATGTATGATTGCCATCACCTGTGGTGAAACACCTTTCTTATCAATTAACTAGCTCACCACAGGTGATGGCAATCATACATTACCAGGAAAGTCCAGGAACAGAGCATTTTCTCCCTCAAGGAGAGGGTCAGGTAAGCAAGTATGAAATAAGTATCAGGTGGCAGAAGACTGCTGGATTTAGTGCAGTTGAAGATTATTAAAGTAAGAAAAAGGATAAGCACATGAGGGAAGAGGGACCTGCTCGTGAGATCTTACATTCTAAAGGGGAGGGGCAGACATACAAGGGTGACACAGATGGGGTACATAGAGAGCGTGGAACATAAGGTTAGGATGAGATTTGGCTGGGTTTGGTGAAGAAGTGGGTCTTGAGAGGCCGTTTGAAGTTTTGTAGAGAGGTGGAGAGTCTGAGGGGGAGAGGTAGGGAATTTCAGAGAAATGGAGCAGCACGTGATAATCTTGGAGGTAGGAGTGGGAGGAAGTAATCAGTAGGCAGGAGACATCAGCGTGCATTTGCAGAGCGAAGAGGACAGGTGGGAGTGTAAAGGGAGATAAGGTCAGAGATGTAAATGGGAGAGGAGTGGGTGAGGGCTTTGTATGTGAGTGTGAGAAGCTTGAAATGGATTCTGAAAGGAAAGGGGAGCCAGTGAAGGAGAGGTGGACGTAGTGCATTTGGTGAGGAAAATGAGCCGGGCAGCAGCATTGAGGATAGATTGGAGTGGAGAGAGGTATTTGTCAGGAATGCCAGTCAGGAGGAGATTACAGTAGTCTAGTCTAGAGATGACCAGTGAGTGGATAAGAGTCTTAGTAGCATCCTGGTTCAGAAAGGGTCTGATCCTGGAAATATTTTTTAGATGAAAATGTCAGGTTTGTGACAGCACAATTGGGGGCTAGAGGAGATAGTAGTGCCATCAATAGATAATGTGATTGTTGGAGGTGAGGTTATGCGGGAGGGAGGGAGGGAGGGAGGGAGGGAGGGAATATGATCAGTTCGGTCTTAGACATGTTCAGTTTAAGAAAGTGCTGGGACATCCAAACAGAGATAGCAGAGAGACAGTTGGAGATATGAGTAAGGAGAGTAGGGGAGAGGGCCAGAGAGGACATATAGAGAGAGAAAAGAAGAGGACCAAGGACAGAACCTTGGGGTGCACCTACAGTTAGTGGAAGTGAGGGGGAGGTGGAATCATGAGAGGAGACAGAGAATGAATGGTCAGAGAGGTAGGAAGACAGCAGAGAGAGGGCAGAATCACACAGACCAATAGAGTGAAGGATTTGCAGTAGGAGAGGGTGGTCCACAGTGTCAAAAACAGCAGACAGGTCAAGAAGAATAAGCAGAGAGTAGTGTCCCTTAGATTTAGCAGCATGGAGGTCATTGCAGACTTTTGTGAGGGCAGTTTCAGCGGAATGGAGAGGACGGAAGCTAGACTGGAATGGGTCAAACAGTGAGTGTGAGGAAAGAAAGGAAGTTAAGCGGTAGTATACAATACGCTAAAGGAGTTTGGAGGCAAAAGGGAGAAGAGAGATGGGTCAGTAGTTGGAGAGAGTGTTAAGATCAAGGGTAGGTTTTTTAAAAATAGGAGAGATGAGTGCATGCTTGAAGGCAGAGGGGACAGTGCCTGATGAGAGGAAGAGATTGAGAAGGTGGGAAAGATGGGAACAGGCAGAAGGAGAGAGGTAGCGGAGGAGGCGGGTGGGGATAGGGTCAAGTGGGGAGGTGGTGAGGGGACAGGAATGAATGAGGGCCATGACTTCCTCACCAGATTATATATGAGTGCCTCTCCCCTATTACTGATTGCAGCAGCCTAGTAGGTCCCCCATAAATTATAGTAACCATTATTACACCCCTCAGTCAGTGTGACTGTATTATATATCAGTGCCCCACTGATTGTAGCAGGCATCTCTCATACGGGTGTAGTATGCTATGCCGGCGGCCGGGCTCCCGGCGACCAGCATACCGGCGCCGGAAGCCCGTCCGCTGGCATACCGACAATGTGGCGAGCGCAAAGGAGCCCCTTGCGGGCACGGTGGCGCGCTACGCGCGCCACGCTATTTATTCTCCCTCCAGGGGGGTCGTGGACCCCCACGAGGGAGAATAGCTGTTGGTATGCCGGGTGTCGGGATCCCGGCGCCGGTATACTGTGCGCCGGGATCCCGACATTCTACATACTGAAGACCACCCCTCTCATACACAGTAGTACTTAAAATAGAGTATTATAGCATATTGATAAATCACCAGTCAGTGTGTGCCTCCTCCCCAGCCATGATTGTAGCAGGCGGGTGTTAGACAATGTACTTAAAATAACACTGTCCACCCCCAAGCCCCCACTCCTGCCTGATTGGAATTGGAGGTTATATAAAATAAAACTAAAAATACTGTAATAAAGCACACTGGAAGACCAAATGTTTTTTTTCTGTGCACATCCCGGCTACTCTCTCTAAGCATTTGACATCATACACACATGTGTCAAGACGGGTCACAAGCATAGCCAGATTAAGGGTGAGGTGCAGGGGATACTGTACCCCGGGCCCCCTCTGTCAGACATCACTAGCTCTCACTCTTGTGCAGCATCAGAACCAGGCAGCCAGAATGTGAGGACAGTATGCAGTGCAGACAGAAACACAGAAGTATGTAGCATATCTAGGTCTAGGCTTTCCCAGGTACTGATTGACCTATTGTGGTCTTATTAATACAGATTTTCTGTACTGGTCTGAGTAAAATAGATGGAGTACTGAATGTTGTTTGTTAAATAATTTTCCTGTGATTTGGATACTAACTCATTTTAATGATTAATCATTTTTTTTATATTTTACTCTTCTAATATTGGGGGTCATTCCAAGTTGTTCGCTCGTTGCCGATTTTCGCTATACTGCGATTAGTCGCTTACTGCGCATGCGCAAGGTTCGCAGAGCGCATGCGCTTAGATATTTTACACAAAAGTTAGGTATTTTACTCACGGCATAACGAAGCTTTTTCATCGCTGTGCTGATCGTAGTGTGATTGATAGGAAGTGGGTGTTTCTGGGCGGAAACTGGCCGTTTTATGGGAGTGTGCAGAAAAACGCAGGCGTTCGAGTTGCAAAACGCACGAGTGGCTGGAGAAACGGGGGAGTGGTTGGGCAAACGCTGGGTGTGTTTGTGACGTCAAACCAGGAACGAAAAGGACTGAGCTGGTCGCAATGGCTGAGTAAGTCTGGAGCTACTCAGAAACTGCTAAGAAATTTCTATTCGCAATTCTGCTTATCTTTCGTTCACAATTCTGCTAAGCTAAGATACACTCCCAGAGGGCGGCGGCTTAGCGTGTGCAATGCTGCTAAAAGCAGCCAGCGAGCGAACAACTCAGAATCACCCCCATTGAACGGTATTTACCAAGAGTATAAGAGTGCGCCCAGAGCCGGCGCAAGCCGCTCAGCAAAGGGATGCAGTGCAGGGAAGCGCCAGGGGCAGGAGAGGCACTCTCCCCGCGCTGCATCCCCATACTGAGCTGATGTCCCCCTGCTGCTGCCGCTGGCTGCTGCTGCTGGGCCTGTCACACTCTATGACAGGCAGCGGCGCCGACAGCATGAAGCCTCCTCTCCCTTCCCCTGTGTCAGTGAAGTGTGGACCTAAAAGGTGGCGGAGCTACACTGAGCTGGGGGGGGCGGAGCTACACAGGACCAGGCTGAACAGGAGGATGATCTGCTCCAGCTACGGCCTGCCAGACTTCCTTAGGTAAGAGGATGGAAAGAGAGTGAGTGAGTGAAAGTATGTGTGTATGCGTAATATATGTGTGACTGTGTATGTGTGTAATGTATGTACAGTATGTATGTGTGTGTGTGTGTGTGTGTGTGTGTGTGTGTGTGTGTGTATCTGTGTGTGTGTGTGTGTGTGACTGTACGGCATAATGTGTGTAAGCGTCACTGGTACAGGGGGGGTTATGTATGTAAGTGTCACAGCTACAGGGGGCTTTGCGTGTGTAAGCGTCACTGATAAAGGGGGCGATGCATGTGTAAGCGTCACTGCTACAGGGGGCGTTACGTGTGTGTCACTGGTACAGTGGGCATTACTTGTGTAAGCGTCACTGCCACAGGGGGAGTTACGTGTGTAAGCGTCACTGGTACATGGGGCGTTACGTGTGTAAGCGACACTGGTACAGGGGGCGTTACGTGTGTAAGTGTCACTGGTACAGGGGGCGTTACTTGTGTAAGCGTCACTGCTACAGGAGGAGTTATGTGTGTAAGCGTCACATCTACAGGGGGCGTTACCTGTGTAAGCGTCACTGGTACAGTGGGTGTTGCGTGTGTAAGCGTCACCGCTACAGGGGGCATAACGTGTTTACGCTGCGTTACGTGTGTAAGCATCACTAATACAGGGGGCGTTGCGTGTGTAAGTGTCACTACTACAGTGGGGCGTTACATGTGTAAGCGTTACTGGTACTGGGGCGTTACGTGTGTAAGCATCACTACTATAGAGGGCGTTACGTGTGTAAGTGTCACTTATACATGGGCACGTTACATGTGTAAGTGTCACTGGTACAGGGGGGCGTTACGTGTGTAAGCGTCACTGGTACAGGGGCGTTATGTGTGTACGCGTCACTGGTACGGGAGATGTGACGTGTGTAAGCGTCACTGCTACAGGGGGCATTACGTGTGTAAGCATCACTGGTACACAGCGGTGCAAGTGGGCAGGTACGAGTGGGTACGGCGTACCCTTAAGAATTTAGCCGTGGGTATGCCGTACCCACCGCCACCGGGCCGCTGTCTCTCCCTCCCTCCGATGCTGCCCTTCAGTGTCTACCTTCAATTCAGCGCCGGCCCGTGAGCCAATCAGAGCTCGCGGACCAGCAGCCAAGGCTCCTGATTGGCTGCCGGTCTGTGAGCTTTGATTGGCTCATGGATCAGCGCCTATTTAAAGGTAGACACCCGCACCGCCGCCGGAGACTGAGGGGCAGGAGAAGCGCGTGCTGCGCTCTCTTCCCCTCACACACAGGACAGCAGTAGGGGAAGGGGAGGTCACTGTGAGGACATGTGTACCTGGCACTGGGGGCATATCTGGCACTGCGGGGACATGTGTATCTGGCACTGGGGGCATTTCTGTATCTTGCACTGGGGGCATAACGGGCACTGGGGGCATATCTGGCACTGGGAACATATCTGGCACTGTGGGGGCATTTCTGTATCTAGCACTGGGGGCATATCTGCCACCGGGGGGACATGTGTATCTGGCACTGGGGGCATATCTGCCACTGGGGGGACATGTGTATCTGGCACTGGGGGCATTTCTGTATCTGGCGCTGGGGGCATTTCTGTATCTGGCACTGTGGGGACATGTGTATCTGACACTGGGGCATTTCTGTATCTGGCACTGGGGGCATATATGTATCTGGCACTGGGGGCATATCTGGCACTGGGGGCATATATGGCACTGTGGGGGCATTTGTGTATCTGGCACTGGGGGGGGGGCAATGTATATCTGACACAGTGGGGGCATTTGTGTATCTGGCACTGTGAGGCAATGTATATCTGGCACTCTGGGGGCATTTGTGTATTTGGCACTGTGGGACAATGTGTATCTGGCACTGTGAGGTAATGTATATCTGGCACTCTGGGAGCATTTGTGTATCTGGCACTGTGGGGCAATGTGTATCTGGCACTGTGGGGCAATGTGTATCTGGCACTGTGAGGCAATGTATATCTGGCACAGTGGGGGCATTTGTGTATCTGGCATAGTGAGGCAATGTGTATCTGGCACTGTGGGGCAATGTGTATCTGGCACTGTGAGGCAATGTATATCTGGCACAGTGGGGGCATTTGTGTATCTGGCATAGTGAGGCAATGTGTATCTGGCACTGTGGGGCAATGTGTATCTGGCACTGTGAGGCAATGTATATCTGGCACAGTGGGGGCATTTGTGTATCTGGCATAGTGAGGCAATGTGTATCTGGCACTGTGGGGCAATGTGTAGCTGGTGCTGTGAGGCAATGTATATCTGGCACAGTGGGGGCATTTGTGTATCTGGCATAGTGAGGCAATGTGTATCTGGCACTGTGGGGCAATGTGTAGCTGGTGCTGTGGCGCAATGTGTATCTGGCACTGTGAGGCAATGTATATCTGGCACTCTGGGGGCATTTGTGTATCTGGCACAGTGAGGCAATGTGTATCTGGCACTGTGGGGCAATGTGTATCTGGCACTATTGGGGTCTTATGTGTATCTGCCCCCCATATGTGTATCACACCCCATTTGCATTGGCCACGCCCCATGTGGCATTTTGCCACACCCATTTTTTGGGCACGCGCGCTGAAGGCGCGCACACACAGTACCTATAAGACATTTTTTCTACTTGCACCACTGCTGGTACAGGGGCGTCACGTGTGTAAGCATCACTGTTACAGGGGGCATTACGTGTGTAAGCACCACTGGTACAGTGGGCGTTACGTGGTAAGCTGCACTACTACAGGGAGCATTATGTGTATACGTGTCACTGCTACAGGGGGCATTATGTGCGCTATTCCTTTGTAAAGTATGGGAGGGCGCCGAACCACCTAGCACCAGCCCTGAGTGCGCCCACACAAGAGTCTTCTTTCTCTCTGGTCTGTTTGTAGAAACACAGAAACACAGAAGTATCAATTTTCAGTAACTACCGACGGAGCTTCCCGAACTGAGTAAGGATGGTAGGTAAAAGAGAGGTATAAGTGACCCAGGGATCCCAGCTATTCCTCCTCTTCTGTGTGGAAATACTGTACCTATCTTATCAATTAAATAATTCAACACAGGTGACGCCTATCATTTATTAAGAGGTAAATCCATGTAGACCATTTTGTCCCTCCTGGAATGGGTCATGTTAGGAGGTATGCACAATTTCATATACCCCCCTTCCCCAGGTACTCCCTTGTCTTAAGTGCCTTGGGCCTATTTCAGATCTGATCACAGCAGCAAATTTGTGCTGTGCATGTGCACTGCAGGAGGGGCAGATGTAACATGTGCAGAGAGAGTTAGATTTGGGTGGGTTATATTGTTTCTGTGCAGGGTAAATACTGGCTGCTTTATTTTTACACTGCAATTTAGATTTCAGTTTGAACACACCCCACCCAAATCTAAATCTCTCTACACATGTTATATCTGCCCCACCAGCAGTGCACGTGGTTTTGTCCATTAGCTAAAAAATTTGCTGCTGGGATCAGATCTGAATTAGGCCCTTATCCAGCCCTGTTCACACTCGCCGTACTGCAGAACTAGAGACACAGGCATACGTTGCAGCCGGCACCCAACAGCTGTCTAATCACTGTCAGCCTGCTGGGAGTATTAAGCTAGCCCAGCTCTCAGACAATTTCGGTGAAGCTCGTGGTCTGCCTGAAGTGCCTTTTATACAGCCTTGTTGGCGGACTCTAGGAAGTGCAGGGCCCCCTGGGACCAACAGGGCCCAAAGCAGCTGCTTTGGTTGCCTTGTGGTAAATCCTCCTCTGCCCATTACCAATACCTCCCAACTGTCCCGATTTGGTAGGACAGTCCAGTTTTTCTAGGACTGTCCTGTTGTCCAACCAATGGGATGCAGTGTCCCATGGAGGTGGGGCAGTTGGGAGACACTTTCTCACTCACTGCTTTGCTTAGCAGAGCAGCAGTGAATAGATGCTGTGCGCATCTAGGGACAGTGGGCATGACAGCAGCTCACAAAACACTGGGCATGACTAAAATGGGGGCATGGCCCACGATCGTGGCACTTCCCATGAGGAGATGCCCCCTAGCTGTGATGCCCCCGATTTCATGCACGCGCAATTATCCCTCAACTCCACTGCAAAAAGTTGGGATGTATGCATTACCTCCCACAGAATGGCCGCTTCCTGTGAATCCTCAATGCTAATTAATCTTCAATCGCAAATCAATCACTGCACATGCGCATTGTGGAAGTAGCGCATGCACAGTCCACCGATAATCTCTCAATTGCATGAACATCTGAATAGTGTGCAACCATGAGCAGCTTTTTTGTTGCATCTATGAGGCAACTAAGGGGGTGATTCAGCCCTGATCGCTTAGCGGGTGATCAGGTACTAACTGCTCATGCGTATGCACCGCAATGTGCACGTGCGTTGGCCAACAACAAAGGGCTTCGCCTGTCAGTGACGGGATGGTGCGAAAAATCAGATTGCATGGGAGTTCGCAAGGTGATTGACAGGAGGAATCCATTTGTGGGTGGTAACTGACCATTTATTGGGAGTGTCCGGAAAAATGCAGGCGTGCCCAAGCGTTTTCAGGAAGGGTGTCTGACGTCAGCTCTGGCCCCGATCAGCCTCTTATCATCGCACTGTAGGAGTAAGTCCTGAGCTGTGCAGAGACTGCGTATATGCAGCTTGGCGTATATGCATGATATCACACACTTGCACGTCAAATTTACACTTCCTTTTGGAGGCAGCGACTATCTGAACGCAGGACAGCAAAGTTAGCAGCCCAGCGATCAGGTCTGAATCACCCCCTAAGACTCAACATTTTATGAAAAATATGGACGCTACTTCTCTCTGAGCATCTCAGTCATTCTGGGAGTCTAGTTCCCAAACACTGGAAAATGACAAATTGGTTAAATCCATTTGATTTAACCAATCTTTCTGAACGATCATTTTTGTCAGTTTTACGGCATTTAGGAGCATATGGTCATTTGTTCCCATACCACTGGCGTATCTACAATAGGTGCAGTGTGTGCGATGCACACGGGCCCCTGAGTCCAGTGGGGGGCCCCCACCGCACACGCTGCACCCATTTTTTAATACTTACCCCTCTGGAGTCCCGCACCGACTTCAGGAGTGCTCTGGAATTACTGTGAAAATGGCGCAGCAGCCATATTCACGGTGTTCTGCACAGGCGCAGTAAAGAAATCACCTGGAAAAAGGCCACAGTGCCATTTTCCAGGTGATCTAAGCATGCACATTAGAGTCTGAGCCCTCTAGTGCTCAGACTCTCCAGCGCTGCCAGCAGAGAGGAGGGTTGCCTGAACGGAGGAGGCAGCACACGGGCCTCCTTCTCTTCTCTTAAAGTGCCCCTGTCCCATACATTACCAGGTTTTCGTTCCAACCAGCCAGATCTGGCAATACATCTTTAAGTATATGGCCAGCTTAATGCGATGATTGATTTGGCCTCATTTATGTACTAATAATGAAAGCTGGGACCTTTATAATTACTTTTCGCTTTTGTATGTTTTGATGTTATTGTTTTTTTAATTATTATTACACTGGTCAATATGCACATTAAAATTAGAGATGTGCGGCGGGCACTTTTCGTGTTTTGGTTTTGGTTCTGGTTCCATCCTCGTGTTTTGGATCTGGATAGGTTTTGCCAAAACCACCCTTTCGTGTTTTGCTTTTGGATCTGGATGATTTTTTTAAAAAAACATAAAAACAGCTAAAATCACAGAATTTGGGGGTAATTTTGATCCTACGGTCTCTAGGTCGACAGGGTCTTTAGGTCGACATGGACTAGGTCGACAGGTCAAAAGGTTGACATGAGTTTTTAATGTTTTTTTGGTGTCGTTTTCTTCGTAGTGTGACCGGGAACCCCAATTAGTGCACCGTGTCCCCTCGCATGGCTTGCTTTGCTCACCATGCTTCGGGCAAGGTGCCTCGCTCCGCTACTGCTTCGCTCGGCACAGATTACAGTTCTAATCATAGCCCACGTGGATCGTTAAGTATGAAAAGGTTCAAAAAAAGAAAAAAAATCGGGGAAAACTCATGTCGACCTAGAACATGTCGACCTAGAGACCCTGTCGACCTAGAAACCCTGTCGACCTAGTTACTGTCGACCAATAGTGGTCGACCTAGTTACTGTCGACCTAGAGACTGGATCCCAGGACACTACCACTGCAGGACAACACAGCAACACTGTAAGGGACTTATTATACAGCAGCACTGGACATATGGCAGCTGAGGACACCACCACTGTGACTGGTCACTGGACTGACTGATGCAGCTAAGACACTACACTGGACTGAGAAGCACAGGACAGCACTATAATCGCCACCCCACTTTCTTGCCCGCACAGACACTGAGGACGGAGACACGTCCTCTCACTACACTCTCCAGGAATGGAGTGAAAATGGCGGCGACGCGCGGCTCCTTATATGGTATCCAAACCCTGCGAGAATCCGACAGAGGGATGATGACGTTTTGCCTAGTTCTTCGGCAAAACCCGAGCCGGACTCGGATCTGGGCTCATGTAGTGAAGTTTCAGTAGGGTTCGGTTGTCTGAGAACCGAACCCGCTCATCTCTAATTGAAATCATTGAAATTTCCTTTCCCAAATACCTGTACTTGTGTAAAAGGTTGTTAAAAGTACAGGCACATCCTCCAAGATCATGTGTACCCTAAGGGGTCTATTCATGAAGCAGTGAAAAGAGTGGAGAAGTGAGCCTGTGGAGAAGTTGCCCATGGCAACCAATCAGCTGCTCCGTGCAATTGTATAGTATGCTAATTTTAAATGTTACTTCAATGCTGATTGGTTGCTATGGGAAACTTCTCCCCTGGCTCACTTCTCCACATTTTTCACTGCTTCATGAACAGACCCCTTAGTCTTTATGGAGAGAGAGAAATAGTTTGTATACTTCTGCTAAATTGGGAGTGCAATACCCCTTCTTCCATACTTTAAATCTCATTTAAGTAATCAAAACCCCCAAGACAAAGGGCCCAAGGGGGTGAAAAAGGAGATTTATGGTAAGAACTTACCTTTATTAAATCTCTTTCTGCGCGGTACACTGGGTTGCACAGGGATAACATCGGGGAGTAGAGTTGGATCTTGCTCCGAGGCACCAACAGGCTAAAAGCTTTGACTGTTCCCAGGATGCTTAGCGCCGCCTCCTCTATATCCCCGCCTCCAGGCACTGGAGCTCAGTGTTAACCAGTCCAATGCAGTAGCAGGTAAGAGAGACGACAACAGTTAGTATACACTACATTCTCACGACAGGAGAAGGTACCAGCAGCTAATGCCATACAAACCCAAAGAAGCTAAGTGCATCAGGGTGGGTGCCCTGTGGAACCCAGTGTACCTCGCAGAAAGAGATTTAACAAAGGTAAGTTCTTACCATAAATCTCCTTTTCTGCAGCGGGGTACACTGGGGTTCCACAGGGATAACATCGGGGATGTCCTAAAGCAGTTCCTCATGGGAGGAGATGCACTATAGCGGGCACAAGAACCTGGCGTCAAAAGGAGGCATCCTGGGAGGCGGAAGTATCGAAGGCATAGAACATTATGAATGTGTTCACTGAGGACCATGTAGCTGCCTTGCACAATTGTTCAAGGGTCGCACCACGGCAGGCCGCCCAAGAAGGTCCAACAGACCGAGTACAATGGGCTTTGATGGTAGCAGGAGCTGGAAGACCAGCCTGTACATAAGCTTGTGCAATCACCATTCTAATCCATCTGGCCAAGGTCTGCTTATTAGCAGGCCAGCCACAAAAAGAGAGTCAGATCTCCTAAGCGAAGCTGTTCTTTTCAAATAAATACGGAGAGCCTGTACCACATCCAAAGACCTCTCTTTGGAGGATAAACCTGGAGAGGTAAAGGCCGGAATTACAATCTCTTGGTTAAGGTGGAAAGACAATACCACCTTAGGCAGATAACCAGGGCGAGTTCTAAGAACTGCCTGGTCACGGTGAAAAATCAGAAAAGATGACCGACAGGACAAGACACCCAAGTCTGAAACCCGTCTAGCAAAGGCGATAGCCAGCAAAAACAGGACCTTAAGAGTAAGCCACTTAAGGTCCACAGACTCAAGAGGTTCAAACGGAGACTCTTGTAAGGCATCCAGAACAACCGACAAATCCCAAGGAGCCACAGGAGGAACATAGGGAGGTTGAATTCGTAAAACACCCTGAGTGAATGTATGAACATCAGGCAGAGTCACAATTTTTCTCTGAATCCATATCGACAAGACAGAAATATGAACCCTGAGGGAGGCCAGACGAAGGCCTAAGTCCAGGCCCTGTTGTAGGAAAGCCAAAAGATTGGCAGTACTGAACTTGAATGCATCAAAATTCTTAGCAGCACACCATGTGAAGTAAGAATTCCAGACCCTATAATAAATCCGAGCAGAAGCCGGTTTACGGGCCTTCAACATAGTTTGAATGACCGCCTCAGAAAACCCTTTGGCCCTCACTACTGAAGCTTCAAGAGCCACGCCGTAAAAGCCAGTAGGGCCAGATCCCAGTAGACACAAGGGCCCTGAACGAGAAGGTCTGGTTGTTGAGGAAGTAGAAGAGGATGCTCTATCGAGAGACCCTGTAGGTTTGAGAACCAATGCCATCTGGGCCACGCTGGAGCGATTAGAAGCAGTATTCCTCCTTCTTGCTTGAACTTACTTATTACCCTGAGCAGGATTGACACCGGAGGGGACATGTACGGCAGCTGAAAGTTCCATGGAATTGCCAGTGCATCCACAAACGCTGCTTGAGGGTCCCTTGTTCTTGCTCCGAAGACCGGAACCTTGTGATTGCATTGGCCCCACTTGTCCACTAGGAGTTGAAAGACTTCCGGATGAAGGATCCACTCTCCGGCGTGTACGTCCTGACGACTGAGGAAGTCCGCTTCCCAGTTGAGGACTCCCGGAATGAACACTGCCGATATGGCTGGCAGATGGCGTTCCGCCCATTGAAATATCCTTGACACTTCCCTCATTGCCATGCAGCTTCGAGTGCCGCCTTGATGATTTATGGACGCCAATGTGGTTGCGTTGTCTGACTGTACTTGAACAGGCCTGTTCTGTACCGGAGGCAGGGCTAGTGCCAATGCATTGAACACTGCCCGCAATTCCAAAATGTTTATCGGGAGGAGAGATTCCTCCCTGGTCCACCAACCCTGAAGAGAGTGTTGCTCCAATACCACGTCCCAACCCCGCAGACTGGCATCCGTCGTCAGAAGGACCCAGTTGGAGATCCAGAAGGGACGACCCCTGCTCAATTGCTGGTCTCGTAGCTACCAGGTCAGTGATAGGCGAACCTCCGGAGTTAAGAAGGTCATGTGAGTCCTAATTCAGTGAGGCAGGCCATCTCATTTGGAAAGAATTAACCTCTGGAGAGGACAGGAGTGAAATTGAGCGTACTCTACCATGTCGAAAGCTGACACTATGAGGCCAAGTACTTACATCGCCGAGTGTATCGACGCACGTGGGTGGGATAGGAAGTGTCTTATTTTGTCCTGAGGTTTCAGGACCTTCTCCAGAAACAAAAACAACCGCTGGTTGTGGGTGTCCAACAATGCCCCCAGGTGCACCATGCTCTGAGCAGGGACCAGGGAGGATTTCTTCTAATTGATGAGACACCCGTGGGCTTGTAGGAATTGGGCTGCCAGTTACAGATGATGAATGCGAACCTCTGGTGAGTTCGCCAGGGTCAACAAGTCGTCCAGATATGGCAAGAGCCTGATGAGCTGACCTTGGAGAAAATTCATGGAGCCGTGGTCAGACCAAAAGGTAAGGCCTGGAATTGATAATGTAGGTTGCCAATAGCAAACCTTAGGTATTGCTGATGCGACACGGCAGTAGGAATATGCAGGTAAGCATCCTGTATGTCCAGGGATACCATATAGTCCTTGGGCTCCAAAGCCAGAACAATAGAACAAAGAGTTCCCATATAGAATTTGGAAACGTTCACAAATTTGTTCAAATATTTGAGGTTGAGAATGGGCCGAGAGGACCCGTTCGGTTTTGGGACTAGGAACAGCGTGAAATAGTACCCCCTGCCTTTCTGAGCCAGAGGCACCGGCACTATCACTCCCATATCCAGGAGAGAGCATACCACCAAATGGAAAGTTTTTGCTTTTACCTGATCCAAAGGGATGTTTGTTGAGCAAAACTGGCGAGGTGGACAATTCTTGAAAGAGATGGCGTATTCATGACGACGTCCCTTACCCAGGCGTCTGAAGTGGTCTGTAAGCAAACCTGAGCAAACCGTAGAAGTTGGCCTCCTACCCTGGGAACCCCCCAGGGGGGCAGCCCACCCCATCATGCAGCAGGCTTGTCTGTTTTGGAAGCAGGCTGATGGGCAACACAGGCACATTTAGGTTTGGGCTTAGTGGATTTGGAAGTGCAAGCCTGTTTCGGGTACGCTTGACCCTTTGCTTTACCTGGAGGTCAAAAGGAACGAAAGGAAGTACTCTTAGCCTTCGGAGCCGAAGGAGAAGTACTAGGCAGACATGCAGTCTTAGCTAATGCCAAGTCAGCAACAATCTTGTTGAGATCTTCCCCAAAAGTATGTTTCCCTTAAAAGGGATCACCTCCAAGGTCTTTTTAGAGTCCAGATCTACAGACCAGGACCGCAGTCAGTGAATCTGGTGAGCCAGAATGGACGTAGTAGACGCTTTGGCTGCCAGGACACCTGCACCAGATGCCTCCTCCTGAATATAATGAGAGGCTGTAATAATATATGAAAGACATTGTCTAGCATTATCAGGAAAATCAGACAGTAGTTCCACTTCAACTTGCTGAACCCAGGCTTCAATAACTTTTGCCGCCCAAGAAGCCGCAATAATGGGCCTATGCACAGCTCCTGCAAGAGTGTAAATGGACTTCAAGCAACCCTCCACACGCTTATCCGTTGGTTCCTTCAGCGAGGTGATGGTAGTGACCGGCAGAGCAGAGGACACCACCAGATGCGCAACTTGTGAGTCCACCGCTGGTGGTGTTTCCCAATTTTTACTTAACTCTGCAGCGAGGGGATAACGAGCTAGCATCTTTTTAGACAGGGAAAATTTCTTTCCTGGATATTCCCAGGATTCCTGACGAATATGTACAATGGGGGTGATTCCGAGTTGTTCGCTCGCAAGGCGATTTTAGCAGTATTGCACACGCTAAGCCGCCGCCTACTGGGAGTGAATCTTAGCTTCTTAAAATTGCGAACGAAAGATTCGCAATATTGCGATTACACATCTCGTAGCAGTTTCTGAGTAGCTTCAGACTTACTCGGCATCTGCGATCAGTTCAGTGCTTATCGTTCCTGGTTTGACGTCACAAACACACCCAGCGTTCGCCCAGACACTCCTCCGTTTCTCCAGCCACTCCCGCGTTTTTTCCGGAAACGGTAGCGTTTTTTCCCACATGCCCATAAAACGGCCTGTTTCCGCCCAGTAACACCCATTTCCTGTCAATCACACTACGATCGCCTGAGCGAAGAAAAAGCCGTGAGTAAAAATCCAAACTTCATAGCAAATTTACTTGGCGCAGTCGCAGTGCGGACATTGCGCAAGCGCACTAAGCGGAAAATCGCTGCGATGCGAAGAAATTTACAGAGCGAACAACTCGGAATGACCACCAATGTACAATGCAGAACTTATCACAAACAACAATATAACTACACTGGACTAGCAATACTAAGTACTGTACTACCAAGTAAAGCTATGTAGGTATATAGATATGTAAGAGTAATATTGATTAAAATACTTTTGCTGTATTAATGTTTCACTATATTCTAAATACTGTATATATGTCCCTTTACATATATTATGAGGTCATCGTTGCTTGTATTGTATGTGTGAGACAACAGGTGGTTTCCTTAAATACTTTACAAGCTAGAACGCGAAGCCAGGAGACAGAGAATGACGGAAATAGAAGATCTTCAGCAATCGCCTCATTCTTTGACAAGACAGACCCCAGAAATAGTTTGGGACTGTGGGGCAGATTTATTAAGCCTGGTGAAGTGATAAAGTGGAAGGTGATAAAGCACCAGCCAGTCAGCTCCTAACTGTCATTTTTTCAAACCCAGCCTGTGACATGGAAGTTAGGAGCTGACTGGCTGGTGCTTTATCACCTTCCACTTTATCACTTCACCAGGCTTAATAAATCTACCCCTGTGTCTTCTGAATATTACCTTCTATGTCACTGAAACTTGTAATATATATGATTAGCTAACTTTATACTTCACTGTGATTGGAGGGCATGTAAATAGCCCACTTCTCTTTTGGTATAAATAAAAGCTTTCTCTGTCACAAGACAGAGCAGTGTTATACTTACAACTGTATAGTGTGACTTCTTGCTCTCCAGCCGGCTGTATGCAGTACTTTGAATCTCCAAGAAAAAAGGGCTACTAAGGCATTGATAGTTGAGGTGTAAGCCTATTAGCCTAACATTTCCTGTGGGTCCCGTCCGGGATTCCCCTACATTCCTGCCGTCATTGACTAGACCAACCACTAATGCCCAGGAACCAGCTGAAATAAATCTGTACAGTAGGGTAAGCAAAGACAAGTGCTTTGGCACCTTCTTACTCTCTTTCAGCTCTTCCTGAGGTATGGTGGGGTTCAGTGGAGACAGGCTTCTGTCTTTAAAGTATAAGTTGTCTCGTTATTTGTGTATGACTGCATGATATGAGTGTGTTGTATGAGTGGAACATGACATGTATATAAAAGGCTGGCAAAGATTGATCAGAGAACCAAAGACTACCCCTTCCTAAATGCAACCTAAAGGCTTGTCCTGTCTTTTGGGAATGGCACCCCTGGGTTCAAAGATCTTTTTTTGCATATAGACCTTGGCTCTCATGAGAAAGAAGTGATACGTGGACATTCTTATATAAGGTGTCCGGATACGTACCCGCGATTCCAGGTCAGGGTCCTTCACGTTTGGAGGGTGTCTTGTATGACATTTGTGTTATATGTCTAGATTGCCAGACTTATGTTAGAACTGCATTTGTTTTTGCTTAAATGTTCAGTCTTTGCAGCATCAAAAATTGTAGGAATTGCAGATAGGTCTGTTGGTTGTATTTGGGTGGAAAACAGGGAGGTGGGGAAACAGTGGTCATTGTAGGAACACATCTCAGTAGAAAATATCTGTCACAAGTTGTAGGATAAGATTGGTGTAAGGTGATCACATATTATCCAGTAAATTTTATTTCTGTACAGACACGTAGTATGTGGCCTATAGTCCTGCCCTATATACCTGTTACATCAGATATACATATATATATATAGGAAACATGATTTTTTTTAAGAGGATACCCTGAAGTTCAGAGTATCAGAAATAGTAGACGCACAGACTCTTTGAACATGAATGACTCGTGTATGAATTCAACAGAGAACTTATAGGGCTGCACTATTGAAAGGATTTGTCACTATATTAATGAGGGAACCTCTCGAATACCTTATAATAAAACCATCAGACATATTATGAGATCTACTGGGGTATTATATATTGAAGTTATGGGAATTTATTACAATTCATAAACAGCTTAGTGAATATATTGTAATATAGCTGTAGTGAATACACTCAGTTATCTCTTCCAACAGTCACATTCATATCCATAGGTTATGAGTATAACCACTACTGAATGGATGACACATTAAGGAGCATATAAAGGTTCAACTACCAGTGACAATTTCATTTTCTTTTGCATTATATAAGTTTGGATAATGACTAAAAACCTAAATTCATAAGTAATTTAGTGAGCTTATGAAAATGTAACTGGAGGGAGTACTCAGTGATTCTGATAAATAGTCATATTTGTATCAATCTGTAACAACTTCAGCTATTACTGAACAGATGGCATAATTACACTTGTATTAATTTGTGACAACTGTAAACACTATTGAATAGATGGTACTTTAAGGAGTCTATAAAGATATAACTGTCATAGATAGCAGGCTCTCACTTAGAGATTACATTAATGTGATCTATATAGTATGAACAATCTATATATATGTATGAGCTCAGTATAATGGAGGTACATAATCACCAGACAGACTACAATATATATTGACACATTATATGTGGAACATTGAATACTTATTCTTGGGGTGATTATGGAACATTTAGTTGATGGTTGTTAATAACCTCTTTCTCCACACATAACGGTTCAATCAGAGATTGATATTTGGACTTTGATCTATAGTAATACATTCAAACTATATGATAAATAAATGCATGATACAGGTAGCGAGCCTTGATTTTTAAAATTTTACTTTATTAAGCACTTTATTCACTGACAAGTATGTATGACAAATATATTCTTGTTATATTGTTTTTTATTTCGTTATTAGACATTTTTTTAATGAATTTATTAAAAGTTAATTTTTAATTATTATACGAGCACCAACAAAGAGACATTCTTTTATCTTCTACTGTCCAACTAATTTTGTCTCTGTATGCACCCCCGAATATCCAGTAGTAGATTTATAACTTATTGACGGATATTAGTCAGGGTCTTTTCATAGATATGACAAAAGGAATTGTTAGCTGGTGCAGAGTGTTTCCATTTCCCCATTCCTTTATGATTCTAGATGGATGAGGGCATAGAATTTGGGATAATTACTTTAGTGTGTCTCTTAGCGCTGTTAGTCATATTATACTGTCTTTGGGAACTTAAGCAGGGGGTACAAGGTGTTAGGAAAATACTGAATGGTGGAATAAGGGTCTAGTGATCTTAGTTGTGTGCATTGTACAGGAGTTTTAGTATTCCAAACAGAGGGAGATCCATACCAACACTTACAGGGGATCCTGCTTCTAGAAACAACTACAGGGGTGTACATTAGAGAACCACATAAAAAAGGCACAATACGCACTGACCATATTAATCAGGGAACATACGCATCAGACCACAATTATCTAAAGAAATTACAAGGCATTATTTGGGTATTACTGGTGTTAAATTTGCCCATGAATAAAAGAGGTACAGGAGCAAAAGCAGGGCAAATATTTTTGTCTTTACAAAATAATACAGGAGGTAATAGACGTTGCAGTATATAAGGTAATTGAATCTAGAGAGAGGGGAATATAAGGACCTTGAAAGGGTCAGACTATACATAAAGTATCTGTGACCGGGAACTCATATGGGGGCACTATGGTAACTCTGACCAGTTACCCATATGGGGGCACAGGGGAGCAAGGGTATGGCGGACCAAGCGCCCAAGACTCCCATTGAGATAGTCAGACAAAAGGAAGGTCCTGAAGCCATTAAGGGAATACAAAAAGTATTCAAAAGGGCAGGATTTCCCCCTCAGGGAACTCTAGATTTCAAGAGATGGGAAATATTTTTTAGGGAACAGAATATTTGGATAGAAAAGAAAGAAAAGAAACATCAAGTAGAAATGTGGAAGAGAGTAGCAACAGAATATCTGCCCAAAAAAGAACCAGCATTTGTAGAAGACATAGCATGGGACATACAGATACCAGTACCAACACCAGTAGTAAACCCACCACCACAAGTGACACCATTGACTCAGGTACCACCACCATTTGTACCTAACACAGCACCAACCCTGACTACACCTGCAGCACCCTTACACTCACCAGAACCTAATGGGGTACTGAAGAAAAAAGATGGCAAGTGGTATACAGTTTCTTCAGAACCATACAAACCAATATATCCAGATCTGCAAAAGGAATTGAGACAGAGAAAGTGTCCACAATATCACCAATGTATACCTGAAGGATATGAACATTGCCCCTTTTGTAACAATTGGGTACCCCCCAACGAACTACCCTGTGACAATAGCCAGAACACACTCATAATCTCTAAGAACAACCCGTTTCTGATAAATAGTCCCCAGACTATTGGGACAAGGATAATACATAGAGAACAGTGTAAGAAAATGCAATCAGGGGACCTTAGTACACCATGTTCGTGTAATACCTGTGCACCACATGTCCAGATGTTTTATCAGACACAGCCACCACCATATCCTAAAGAGACCATCACAACATACCCAGTATCTGTACAAATGACTAGAGACCTTAATGCCGCTGGACTAGCAGGAAATTTTGTTAGACAACAGGAACACCACAGACCATGGGCTGCATCAGACATGAATGACATAATTTCCAAAGCTCCAGACCCACGCAAGTGTCCAATTGCATACTTGAATTATATGAAGAGAATAAATCTTGTTTGGACAGGATCTTGGATAGATCTTCGAGAACCAAACTCAGTGTTATTGGGTTCATAAGCTGAAGTAAGAGGATATCCAGTAGGAGCTAATGCAAATATAGTAGCTCCACCAGCAGAAGATGCACAAAAGACAAAGATAAGTGGGGAACAGTACATGCACAGATTAGAACACTGGTGTAACCAGCAAAGAGATAAAGTACCTGCATTTCCAGATGTTAAACAGAAGAGTGATCAGACTGTCAGACAGTACCATGATATGGGGCATCAAGGACATGTAGATGGAGGATTTGATGTGGCCAATGCTCAACATAAAAGGCTCTTGAAAACACATTTCTTAAATGGTCTCACTGAAGCCATGAGAGGAGAATTGTTCCAGGTTAGACCAGAAGCCTCTACCTTAACCATGGAATCACTCCTACAAGTCTTAGAGGCCATAGAAGAAAGACAAGAAGAGAAGAAAAGAAAACAGAAAGAAAAGAGCTCCGTACCCAGAATAACTGTCCATGTAATGCAAGAAACAGGAACAAGATCCAAGTAACAGATGTCCAGAAACACAGGAAAGAAGCCCCAAGGGAAAGTCTCTTCAGAAGAAGCTAAGATGAAGGGTTTGTGTTTCTTCAGCAATGAACAAGGACATATGAGGAAGGAATGTTCCAAATACAAGACATGGGCTCAGAGCAGGGCGGCCTCTGAGGCCAGCCCATAGGAAACAGGCGCTCCAGAACTGTACCTTCTGGTCCAAGTAATTGACTCTCCTGGACCCAAAGAAACAACCACACTTACCCTACCGGGAGGGGAGCAATTGAACTGTATTATAGATACCAGAGCAAGACGAACTATATTAAGACAACAGGAGGTACCAACAAAACTGCAAGCAAAATAAACTATATTGGGAACAGGACTGGCAAGTACAACAGTCCCTCTGAAGAAAAGCAGGCCTGCAAAATCAGTGTGGGACAAGAAGTAATTTCAGTACCTGTGCAGTTCCTCATCTCTGAAGACTATCAAGTCAATTTATGTGAAACCAATGTGTTATCAGCCATTCAAGCCACAGTACAGTATACATGTAAAGAAATAACATTATCCACAAGAACAAGCGACAAGCTTCAACAAGCTGTACTAGCTGCTATAATGTTGATGGAAAAACAGAAGCCACAAGGTGACCAACTTCCAGAATGACTAGACTAGGTACCATCCAAACTCTGGTCCAAAAGAAAGACGGATGTTGGATTATTGACAGTACAACCTGTCCACCTGAAACTTAAAGACAAGACTTCAGACTTTATGCTTAACCACTCCTTAACAATACAGGTACCACATGCAGTTACAGAAATTCTGAATCAAGCAAGAACCAAACATCTCTCAGCAGCTAGATTAACCAAATATGAAGTAGCGCTGTTGAGTCCTATGAATGTCACCACTTCACGTTGTACGGTATTGAATCCTGCTACATTGTTACCAGTAGAGGATTTAAAAAGAGGGTAGAAAGTACACATTATCTGATGAACTATATGATGAAGATATAGAAGATACAGCAAACTCCGGAAATACAACACTCCCAAAAAAAATTTTCATCTGATTGTTTTGAACTTATGAAATCAGAGATGTATCCTCTTGATAATGTTATCGAACTGGTATTGGACAATGCAGACCTTACCCTGTTTATGGATGGATCCAGGTATTATCATGAAGGGTCACCATGTACAGATTATGCAGTAACAACAATGGATGAAGTCCTGGTCTGAGAACTCCAACCACACTTTTCTGCGCAAGAAGCTGAACTAAAAGCCCTTACAACAGCATGTATAATAGTGGAAAACTGAACAGCTAAGAAACTAATGGAAGATGTGGTCTGCAGATATGGGGTTCAGACAGAGGAACTAATTTCATAGGAGAAATAATGCAACACATAATGTAGGCCTTGGGTATCAGTTAGGCATTTCACACACCCCCTCCACTGGTCAGACGTGAGTGGTAGAGTAGAACACCTGAATAGCACCCCTTAAATTTAAAAAGATACAGGAAATAATGGCAGAAACAGAGAAAACATGGTTAGTGTTTACCTATAGCCCTATACTCAGTTAGAACCACATCCAATAAGAAACACAAACTGACACCATATGAAGTGTTAATCCAGACAGCTCCAAAGACAGGATGTTATTTTCCCCAGCAGATGTGATGTAATCATGGAGATATGACTACTTATGTTACCTTGTTGTCACGATCCGGGTATCTGGACGCCATTACCTACCGTTTAGGTGTCTTCTGAGACTGGCCCAGCGTTCCAAGTCCGGATCTTATCTGTGTCAACACTCTGCACATCCCTCCTGTCATTCTGAGACACTACCACAGGGGCGCCATGTTTGAATCCAACATGGCGTCTCCCGTCCTCCGCGGCCTCCGCCGCCGTTACTGTGTTATTGTTGCAGGTTCTCAGAATCGTGTATCATGCCTGCCGCGGCTTCTGCTGCCCTCCAAGTGTCTCAGCATATAACTGTCATCTGGCGTCTCCTGTCCTCCGCGGCCGGCGCCGCCATTATCATTATGTTTGCACGTTTCATTTCAAACCAGTTTTCCCTCCAGGTTCCAGCATGGGCGCAGGCATGTTGGATTTGATCACATGCTCCAATTCCTCCAATCCACCGTCTCTGGAATCTGCATAATTGCCCAGCCAATGCCTGCATAGCAGCAGGTATAAGTATCCTGTGTCTGGGCCAGATAGATGTCAGTGCTTTGAATGTCATACCTTGTTCCAGTCTCTCTCTCCTGTGGCTTGTTTCTCCAGGTTCCAGTTCCTGTCTCCAGCATCCACAAAGAGACCCGCGCCTGCTTTCCATCCTGCAGGTGCAGCCTGACTCTACAGCCTTCCGTGGCTGTCCAGTTTCCAGCTATCTACTATCTGCTTCCAAGCAGCCAGCTTTCAACTGATTCCAGCTTCTACCAAACACCGGTGCTGATCCAGCGGATCCTATCTTACCAGCAGTATCCACTACCACCGGTAATCATCTATCAGCTATTCTGTTTCTACGCTCACTAGCACCTCACATCATTCACTCTGTGTTCATCACCTGGCTGGTTCCATCCAGCATCCATTCCGTGACTTTAGTACCTGGCTGATTCCATTCAGCATCCACCCTGTGTTTCATCACCTGGCTGATTCCACTCAGCATCCACTCCGTGTCTTACCACCTGCCTGGTTCCATCCAGCTGATACAGCAGCATACTCAAGTTACAGATTCACCTGCTACAACTACTGGCATGTTCCTCGGCTATTTCTACTACTACAACCAGGCCTGTTAAGGTGATTCCATCAAAGGACTTTTACATCTGTTCTAAACCTACCAGTGCTCTGAGAAACCTTCTATTGTAGCCCCTACAACTGAGGCTTCCTCCCGTCAGCCTAAACCCTCAGTTGTGACAGTAGTAAGCACTGACCATATGAATCCAGCCGGAGACCAGGATCAAGCAGCTAGACCTATGCAAGAACTGGCAGCCAGACTCGAACATCAGGAGGCTGCACAAGGTCACATCATCCGCTGTCTCCAGGATCTCTCTACTCGGCTGGATGGGATTCAGACGACCCTCCGTGGACCTGTCACGTCTGATGCGTCCACCACAGTGACTCCAGCTGTAACCCCACCCACCTTACCCATTTCCATTCCACGTCTTCATCTTCCAACGCCAGCAAAATTTGACGGATCTCCAAGGTTCTGCAGGGGATTTCTCAACCAATGCGAAATCCATTTTGAGCTTCAACCTGGCAACTTCCCCAGTGACCGTACCTAAGTTGCTTATATTATTTCTCTCCTCAGTGGCTCAGCCCTTGATTGGGCATCACCGTTATGGGAGAAGTCTGATCCCCTGCTGTCCTCCTATACTGACTTTGTAGCATCATTCAGGCGCATCTTCGACGAGCCGGGCCGGATATCCTCTGCTTCATCTGAGATTCTCCGTCTACGCCAGGGAACACGTACTGTGGGACAGTATCTTATACAGTTCAAAATCCTGGCATCTGAACTGGCCTGGAACGACGAGGCCCTGTATGCTGCATTCTGGCATGGCTTGTCAGAACGCATTAAAGATGAGTTAGCTACCAGAGACTTGCCTTCTAAGTTGGATGAGCTAATTTCACTATGCACGAAGGTTGATCTACGGTTCAGAGAGAGAGCAGCCGAGCGACGAAGATCATCCGTTCCTAAATCTTCTGCTCCTCCTCCTCGTCAACCATCTCCATCCAAGGATGAGCCTATGCAAATTGGTCGTTCCCGTCTATCTCCCGCTGAGCGCCGAAGACGCCTTTCCGAGTCTCTATGTCTCTACTGTGCAGCTCCGTCGCACACTATCAACGCCTGTCCCAAACGTTCGGGAAACTCCAGATCCTAGCTCGCCAAGGAGAGGGCCGGCTAGAGTAATGATCTCCTCTCCATCTCCTCATGATTGTAACCTCCCAGTGTCGCTCCAAATTGCTCAACGTTACAGGAACGTCATTGCCCTCCTTGATTCCGGAGCAGCTGGGAATTTCATAACCGAAGCTTATGTTAAACGGTGGTCCCTACCCACCGAGAGACTGTCCTCGTCCATCTCTTTGACTGCCGTGGATGGCAGCAAGATTTTTGACGCAGTCATTTCCTTAAGGACTCTTCCAGTTCGTCTGAGAGTGGGAGTTCTTCATTCTGAGTATATTTCTTTTCTAGTGATTCCAAGAGCCACACATCCAGTGGTTTTAGGCCTTCCATGGCTCCGTCTCCACAACCCATCGATTGACTGGACGACTACGCAAATACTTGCATGGGGTCCCTCCTGTGCTGAGACTTGTTTAGCCAAAGTTCTTCCTGTTTGTTCTTCCTTCCCCAGGTCATCTGATGTTCCACCTCCTCCATATCAAGACTTCACGGACGTGTTCAGTAAAGCCTCTGCTGATATCCTTCCTCCTCATAGAGAATGGGAATGCCCAATCGACCTCATTCCAGGGAAGGTTCCACCGCGAGGCCGAACTTATCCGTTGTCTCTGCCTGAGACACACTCCATGGAAGAGTACATCAAAGAGAACCTGGCGAAGAGTTTCATCCGACCATCTTCTTCTCCAGCCGGCGCAGGCTTCTTCTTCATTAAGAAGAAAGACGGTGGTCTGCGTCCGTGCATCGACTACAGAGGTCTGAACGACATTACCGTTAAGAACCGATACCCTTTACCCCTGATTACAGAACTCTTCGATAGAGTTAGTGGTGCAACCATTTTCACAAAGCTGGACTTGAGGGGTGCCTACAATCTCATCCGAATCCGTGAGGGTGACGAGTGGAAGACCGCCTTTAACACCCGTGACGGACATTATGAGTACCTCGTCATGCCCTTCGGATTGAGCAACGCTCCAGCAGTCTTCCAGCACTTCGTGAATGAGATCTTCAGGGACATCTTATACCGCCATGTCGTGGTTTATCTAGATGACATCCTCATCTTTGCTAATAATCTAGAAGATCATCGTTTCTGGGTAAAGGAGGTTCTTTCCCGTCTCCGTGTCAATCACCTCTATTGTAAATTGGAGAAGTGTGTGTTTGAAGTTAAAACCATTCCGTTTCTAGGTTACATTGTGTCCGGTTCCGGACTAGAGATGGATCCTGAGAAACTCCAAGCAATCCAGAATTGGCCTATACCCTTAACCCTCAAAGGGGTCCAGAGGTTCTTAGGGTTCGCCAATTATTATAGAAAGTTTATACGAGACTTTTCCACCATTGTGGCGCCTATCACTGCATTAACCAAGAAAGGTGCTAATCCGTCCAAGTGGTCCGAAGAAGCTACGCAGGCCTTTCACCTTCTGAAGCAACGGTTCATCTCTGCACCAGTTCTGAAACAGCCCGACACCGACTCTCCTTTTATCTTAGAGGTAGATGCCTCCTCCGTTGGAGTAGGAGCGGTGTTATCCCAGAGGGCCAAAGATGGACATCTACATCCTTGCAGTTTCTTCTCCCAGAAGTTCTCCCCAGCTGAGCGCAACTATGCCATTGGCGATCAGGAGTTGCTAGCCATCAAGCTCGCTCTGGAGGAGTGGAGATACCTGTTGGAGGGAGCTTCTCATTCAATCACCATACTTACCGACCACAAAAATCTTTTATATCTCAAAGGCGCACAATGTCTGAACCCTCATCAGGCCAGATGGGCACTTTTCTTCTCTAGGTTTGACTTTAAACTCCAGTTCTGTCCGGGTTCTCAGAATCGTAAGGCCGATGCCCTTTCCCGCTCATGGGAGCAAGAAAATGAGTCCGAGTCTGCAGACAAGCATCCTATTATTAATCCATTGGCATTCTCCACGGTAGGGATGGACTCTACGCCCCCACCAGGGAAAAGTTTTGTTAAGCCAGTTCTAAGGAAGAAGCTCATGTATTGGGTCCATGCTTCCCGTTTTGCTGGACATACAGGCATTCAGAAAACCCTTGAATTTATTTCTAGATCCTACTGGTGGCCAACTCAGAAGAAGGACGTTATGGAATTTATTGCCTCCTGCCCAAAGTGTGCCCAACACAAAGTCTCCCGCCAGTCGCCTGCGGGGCAACTGGTTCCATTATCTGTTCCCCGTCGACCATGGACCCATTTGTCGATGGACTTTGTTACTGATCTACCTATCTGCAACAAGTTTAATACCATATGGGTGGTAGTTGACCGATTCACCAAGATGGCACATTTCATCCCTCTCACCGGTCTTCCGTCAGCTTCCAAGTTGGCTCAAGTGTTTATACAAGAGATCTTCCGTCTTCACGGTCTTCCTGAAGAGATCATCTCGGATCGTGGAGTACAATTTGTAGCCAAATTTTGGCGAAGTTTGTGTCAAGCCCTCCAAGTTAAGTTAAAGTTTTCCACAGCTTACCATCCTCAGACCAATGGTCAAACCGAGAGGGTGAATCAGGACTTGGAGGCCTTCCTCCGTATATATGTGTCTTCCTCTCAAGATGACTGGGTTCAACTCCTTCCTTGGGCCGAGTTCAGCCACAACATACAATACCATTCCTCATCTTCTTCGACACCATTCTTCATTAATTATGGATTCCACCCTAAAGTCCCAGAATTTCAACCGCTTCCCGCAACTTCTGTTCCAGCAGTGGATGTCACCTTGCGTCAGTTTTCAAATAACTGGAAGAACGTCCGCGCAGCCCTGCTTAAAGCCTCATCCAGGTATAAGAAGTTTGCCGATAGGAAGCTTAGAGCGGTTCCTGCTCTCAAGGTGGGTGATCGTGTGTGGTTGTCCATGAAGAATTTGAGGTTGAGAGTTCCCAGTATGAAATTTGCACCTCACTACATCGGTCCCTTCAAGATTGAACAAGTCATCATCAATCCTGTTGCCTACAGATTACAGTTACCACCCTTCTTGAAAATACCTAGGACATTTCATGTTTCCTTGTTGAAACCGCTGATCCTGAATCGGTTTCATCCCGCACTTCCTCCAGCTCCCAAAGTTCAGACTCAACGGGGAGTCGAGTACGAGGTGGCCAAGATTTTGGATTCACGTTTCCGTTACGGTCAGTTACAGTATCTCATTGACTGGAAGGGCTATGGTCCTGAAGAACGCTCTTGGACCAATGCCTCAGACGTCCATGCTCCTGCCTTGGTCCGAAATTTCCACTCAAAGTTTCCTTTAAAGCCTAAGAAGTGTCCTGGGGCCACTCCTAAAGGGGGGGGGGTGCTGTTACGATCCGGGTATCTGGACGCCATTACCTGCCGTTTAGGTGTCTTCTGAGACTGGCCCAGCGTTCCAAGTCCGGATCTCATCTGTGTCAACACTCTGCACATCCCTCCTGTCATTCTGAGACACTACCACAGCGGCGCCATGTTTGAATCCAACATGGCGTCTCCCGTCCTCCGCGGCCTCCGCCGCCGTTACTGTGTTATTGTTACAGGTTCTCAGAATCGTGTATCATGCCTGCCGCGGCTTCTGCTGCCCTCCAAGTGTCTCAGCATATAACTGTCATCTGGCGTCTCCTGTCCTCCGCGGCCGGCGCCGCCATTATCATTAGGTTTGCACATTTCATTTCAAACCAGTTTTCCCTCCAGGTTCCAGCATGGGCGCAGCCATGTTGGATTTGATCACATGCTCCAATTCCTCCAATCCATCGTCTCTGGAATCTGCATAATTGCCCAGCCAATGCCTGCATAGCAGCAGGTATAAGTATCCTGTGTCTGGGCCAGATAGATGTCAGTGCTTTGCATGTCATACCTTGTTCCAGTCTCTCTCTCCTGTGGCTTGTTTCTCCAGGTTCCAGTTCCTGTCTCCAGCATCCACAAAGAGACCCGCGCCTGCTTTCCATCCTGCAGGTGCAGCCTGACTCTACAGCCTTCCGTGGCTGTCCAGTTTCCAGCTATCTACTATCTGCTTCCAAGCAGCCAGCTTTCAACTGATTCCAGCTTCTACCAAACACCGGTGCTGATCCAGCGGATCCTATCTTACCAGCAGTATCCACTACCACCGGTAATCATCTATCAGCTATTCTGTTTCTACGCTCACTAGCACCTCACATCATTCACTCTGTGTTCATCACCTGGCTGGTTCCATCCAGCATCCATTCCGTGACTTTAGTACCTGGCTGATTCCATTCAGCATCCACCCTGTGTTTCATCACCTGGCTGATTCCACTCAGCATCCACTCCGTGTCTTACCACCTGGCTGGTTCCATCCAGCTGATACAGCAGCATACTCAAGTTACAGATTCACCTGCTACAACTACTGGCATGTTCCTCGGCTATTTCTACTACTACAACCAGGCCTGGTAAGGTGATTCCATCAAAGGACTTTTACATCTGTTCTAAACCTACCAGTGCTCTGAGAAACCTTCTATGGTTATGTGTTCCAGGAACTGTGTTATTTGCCACTGTCTTTGCTAAACCTTGAATACCGCTTGTTATCACACGGAGTCTGTTAATAAACTTTTATTTTGAATTTTAAACTGGTTGTCATGGTCACACCTTCGGGTAATCATTCTGCACTTACATGTCCAGGGGTCTGATTAAACCTCCCAGGTTTAATTTCATCTCAGCCCCTACAACTGAGGCTTCCTCCCGTCAGCCTAAACCCTCAGTTGTGACACTTGTTAAGCAAACAAATGACTAATGTACACAATACAGTGTTTCCATCACTTCCAGATCTTGTCTCCATTGTAGGAGGACGTTCATTACAACCAGGAGATTGGGTCTGTACTAAGTGGATGTCAAGAAAGCAGTAGAACCACGCTTTGATGGTCAATTCCAGGGTCGGCTAACAACTCCTACAGTAGTCAAGCTTGAGCTAAAAGAGACCTGAATACACGCCTTGTAAAGCTGTCTGTGAAGATCGAGTCACCATGAATCCTTTTTACGTGTTAATAACAATACTTAGTTTAGAGGTATTGCAGACACAATAGGTGACACCAGGGGGGCAAATGATGTTCTCCAAAGAGGTTCAGGGTAATATCAATGCCATTAACAAGACGATAAAACGAGCACTACATCTAGAGAAAGTAAACTATTCAGCTTGTCATGTTCAGATATAAACAATTATAGAACCAGAAAAATTAGCAGAAATAGCAGCCAAATTAAAGGGAAACTTACAGCATCATTGGTGGGATATATTTACAGGTAAATCTCCATCATTCACTGAAGCATATAACATTCTGATACATCCAGTGATAGCGATAATAGTACTATTGATTCTGCTTATCCTTTGAAACGGTTACCTATCCTATAGTTTCAGAAAAATGAATAATAGAAATATGATCCCAGTAAAAGCGCTTGTTGTGAGCACAAAGGAAGAAACATTTAGCAAATGCAAAAGACCTAACATGGGAAATAGAAGTACATGTATGTATTGCTCAAATCCCCTAATGGTTTAAGAAGGAATAGTGTTGTCATAGTTTAATCGGAGTATGGGTTCCGAATGATCGGTTGTCATCCATCCATATGTGGTTCTTATGATAACATATGAGGTGATATAAGGTATCAGAAGTGCTCAGGTTATTACTATTACAATATGTGTAAGGCAGGATCAGAGCCGGCCCTAACCAATATGATGCCCTAGGCAAGATTTTGGCTGGTGCCCCCTAGCACCACCGCTGGTTCTGCCTCTGACCTTGCACCTCTTTCCCAGAACCATCACCCCTCACCCATAGCAGTCCTTGTACCCCCTATATTTTAAATAGGAACAGTTCGCACATTTGACGCACAACCCAAAAAGGGGCATCTTCTTGCTGGGAAGGGGCATAGCCACACAATAGTAACCCCAATTCCAATTACGCCACACAGTACTGCAACTTTATTCACATTTTATCTTGCGATAGTGTCCATAATTCATATTACATCCCACAGTAGTATTACTTTACCTTATAAACATTACTCCTCACAGTAGAGCCCCTTATTCACATTACATCACACTGAATAGCTCCTTATTCACATTACACCACACCTTATTGCTCTTTATTCACATTAGATGACACAGTAGTGCCCTTTCTATATGCAATGCCACATAGTAGAGCACCTTATACACATAATGCCACACATTAGTAATGCATTTATACACAATTCCACATCGTAATGCCCCTTACACATATGAGACACAATGCACCTTACACATTATGACAACCTTTATTAATGCCCTTTTACACATAATGACCCTTACACATATGCCGCACATTATTAATGCCCTTATACACATAATGACACATAGTGCCCCCTACACATTTGCTGCACATTATTAGTGCCCCTATACACATAATGACACACATACAGTAGCACCCTGTTACACATATGCCGCACATTATTAATGCTCTTATACACATAATGACACACATAGTGGCCCTTTACACATATGTTGCACATTATTAATGCATTTTTACATGACACACATAATGTTCCTTACACATATTCTGAACACTACTGCACAACCAACCCACTCACATGCACACAGCACTCACACTTCCACTAACACTGTGACCTCTGCCTCTGCTTGGATACAGATGTGTCCTCACAAATCTTGCATCACTGCTAATGTTGGGCACCTTTTTTTTAATGAAAATACATCTTATTTGCATTGCTATGGGGCTAGGATGCATAAGCAGCTTCTGCTGATTAAACTGATATGCAGCATGCCTATATACTGTGTGAGACTGTGGCTGTATCTGCATATGAAATGCTACATACAGGATATAGGCATGCCGCATATCATTTTAATCAGCAGAAGCTGCTGATGCCCCTAGGCATATCAAATGCCCTAGGCAATTGCCTAGTTTGCCTATGCCTATGGCCGGCTCTGGGCAGGATCAGAGTAAGATTTTAATCAAAAGAGGGGTTTGTATTGTAAGAGTAATATTGATTAAAATGCTTTTGCTGTATTAATATTGCACTATATTCTAAATACTGTATATATGTCCCTTTACATATATTATGAGGTCATCGTTGCTTGTAACGTATGTGTGAGACAACAGGTGGTTTCCTTAAATACTTTACAAGCTAGAATGCGAAGCCAGGAGACAGAGAATGACGGAAATAGAAGATCTTCAGCAATCGCCTCATTCTTTGACAAGACAGACTCCAGGAATAGGTTTGGGACTGTGTCTTCTGAATATTACCTTCTATGTCACTGAAACTTGTAATATATATAATTAGCTAACTTTATACTTCACTGTGATTGGAGGGCATGTAAGTAGCCCACTTCTCTTTTGGTATAAATAAAAGCTTTCTCTGTCACAAGACAGAGCAGTGTTATACTTACAACTGTATAGTGTGACTTCTTGCTCTCCAGCCGGCTGTATCCAGTACTTTGAATCTCCAAGACAGAAGGGCTACTAAGGCATTGATAATTGAGGTGTAAGCCTATTACCCTAACAGATATAAATACTGGATGTATATCACAGGATACTTGTACTAAATATCCCTGTAGTAATGCACTTGTTCTTAACTAACACTATCTAAATGACATGTATCTAAGTGTCCTGTAAATGCACAGTGCTGATGATGCAGGCGGCTTTACAGAGGAGACATTGCCCATCAGTCCCAGAATCACCTCAGCATGTCCAAATGCTGACAGGGAGGGAGGGAGACAGAGATGTGCAGCTCCAGGTCAGGAACATTTGCAGTAAATGGTGCCTGGGGCTGGGGGAGGGGCTACAGGTCAGAGTCTTATCCCATTTCTGGACTTCACCACCGGGTACTGCGGGGCCTATTAAAATTGATTTTTAGGGAATCCGACCTGTGCCCCTTGCCCTGGTGGTCTACTGGGGTCCCTGTACAGCCACAGTGTCCACGACAGATCGCGCGGCCCATCTCCTAGAGACCGCGCCGGATCACGGTTTTCAGCTGGTCCCGCCTGGGGGACCCTCTAACCTCCTCCCTATGATGCGGCCACGCGATCCTGGAGAGCAGCGGCAAGTATGTGTGCCCTGAAGAAAACCGGATCCCTCCGCTGTAAGTACCCGGCAACCAGGGCACAGGAGTATACAGCGCCGCTAGGGGAGGGGAGGGAGCCACATGACAATATGTCAGTATGACATATAGCACTTTTAAGTGCCTGTGCTGCGGCCCTTGAAGTCTTCTATCTTCATAAAAGCTCTTTTCAGGGCTGCCTAGCGCAGCCCTCCCTGTTAGCTGCCCGCACTGCAGGCACCAACTTAAAAACTGAGCTCCAGTGCCTGGAGGCGGGGATATAGAGGAGGCGGTGCTAAGCATCCTGGGAACAGTCAAAGCTTTTAGCCTGTTGGTGCCTTGGATCAAGATCCAACTCTACACCCCGATTTATCTCTGTGGAACCCCAGTGTACCCCGCTGCAGTGCAGAAATGAGCAATATCATTTAAAATATCGTCTAGTGTGTACCCAGCTTAAGTCAAGGTTACAAATTTGCCAGCTGCTAGACCCAGCAAATTCCTCGGTCATATGTCTGAAAGCTCCAATAGTCCAAATTCAGCGTGGAGCACAGGTTCATATAATGTTTATTCTGTTTGGTCCTAATATTTGAAAACACTCCGGGCCAAATGTAATAGAGTAAGAGTCTCAGAAAGTGAGAGATTTGGTAAGGTTTTTCAGGTTTTTTTTTAAAAGTGGCAATCATTTACACTGCAAAACCAAGTTGGTCTTGCTGTGTAAATGACTGCCACTTTTTGAAACTCTCACTCTATTACATTTGGCCCTCCTTTGGAAACACTGACTTGTATCACTGTTCTTCAACTCCAGTCCTTGTGCATCCTCAACAACTCATGTTATGCGGATACTGTCAAATAAATGAACACATCTGTGCTTGATTCTACAAAATATTAGTCTTTTTTAGAATGTATTAAAGAGCTTGGAATTACACGAATGCATCACGTGTAGCCTTTACTGCTAATGTAGAAGAGGAACTAGAAGCTTGGCTGATGAAACTGCTCTGCGGAATCAAGGGGAAAATTGTGCAAATTAGCTAAACATTTTTGAAACCAATACAACTGTTTATAAAAATGTTACACAATGTTTCTCAATTATCTCTCAGCAATAGTTGAGGTGAAAATGTGTTAAGGAGAATATAAGCACTCATTCACAAACTCAGTCAGCTCCACATTCATTTAATAACTCCCAAACCATCTCCGCCTTTAACAAATAGTCCAACTACATTAAATGTAATTAAATGGCAAATATATTACACCTCTTTTAAATTAAACAGCACCCATTATCAAATAAATTGCCCTCCCCAATAAATTAATCAGTATTTCACACTGTTAAAAGTCTAGCCACATCATTAAATGTACAGCCCACACATCCAGCTACATTACATTACAAAACTGTTCTTTCTGGCTCTCCCCCCGGCGGAAGCGGCTCATCTGGAGGCAACGGCTCTCCCCCCGGTGGCAGCGGCTCTCCCCCCGGCGGAAGCAGCTCTCCCCCTGGCGGAAGCGGCTCTTCCCTGGCGGCAGCGGCACTCTCCTGGCAGCAGCGGCTCTCCCTGGGCAGAAGCGGATAACCCGGAGGCAGCGGCTCTTTTCCGGCGGCGGCTTCAGGAGCGGGAGCGGGCCACGGGAGCGCAGGGGTAATATGTGCTCTAACTAGGTGTGCGCTGTGGGCAATGCCCCTTCTGTACACACCTAGTTATGGCGCTGAGAATATACATATATTCTAAGGGCAAGCAAGGATAACTAACATGAGGGGGTCATTCCGACCCATTCGCACGCTGCAATTTTTCGCAGCCGTGCGAACGGGTCAGAACTGCGCATGCACGTGGGCGGCAATGCGCATGCACATCGCTGCCCGGCGACGTACAGCGATGAAATGGACAAAGAAAGCGTTCACAGCAGGGCAAACACTAGAAGATTGACAGGAAGAGGCCGGCTGGGGGTGTCTACTCACCATTTTTAAGGCGTGTCCGGCCGAACGCAGGCGTGTCCAGCCGTCTCCAGGGAGGGATCCTGACATCAGCTTCGGACAAGTTCATCGCAGCGGGTGAGTAAGTCCTGAGCTGCGCAGAAACTGCACAAACTTTTGTTTGTGCAGCTCTCTGCACAGCGGTTCGCAGCTCTGCACAGCGAATCCCCCCTCCCCTGTAGGCGGTGACTACCTGATTACAGCAGTGCTAAAAGTAGCCTGCTAGCGATCAGGTCGGAATCACCCCCATTACTAAGCAAGAAGGAAACTTGTACCCTGTTATATATCAGGATCCAGAATGGAAACTCTGAGAAACAAGGTAGCAGATGGGGCAGTAGAGCTTGGTCTCATTGCAGACATGCCAACATAAGTAATTTAATTCATTTAATAAGGGAGACATTTTCTGATTCAGTCCTGTGACTCTGCTCACCATCTGCGTGGATATCTGTTATGGTAGTGACATTTGCGCACGCAAGTTGGAAAACCAATCTGTTTGCTGATAACACAGGCATAACAATTTTAACAATGGCAATAATGGGATCGGTATGAGATCCCGTCGGCTGGGATGTTGAACGTCAGAATCCAGACATTGGCATCTTGAGCATTGGAATGTTGGCAGGGGGGCAAGCGCAAAGAAACCCCTTGCGGGTTCGCCATGCTGCGGACTCGGTGGCAAGCTATGATTGTAGAAGGACTTCTAGGCGTAGTCCAGGATAAAGATGGTAACTGTAGTGGAGGCCTCTGTAAACCGATGCGTTTCACTGTGTCAACAGCTTTGTCACCTTGACAAAGCTGTTGACACAGCGAAACGCGTTGGTTTACAGAGGCCTCCACTACAGCTACCATCTTTATCCTGGAATACGCCTAGAAGTCCTTCTACAATCTAAACGGGGAACTTGTTGTTGTCCGAGAGAGGAGTACAAGACCAAGCTTTCACTAGGACTGCATCTGTCCAAAATCAAGCTCTAAAGGTCCTCCATCTTACTCCATACGGACCATAAAACTTCTACAAGTGCTATATATTCCCCCTGGACTGTGGCACCTTTTTCCAAGGATTCTAAACAGGAGACTGTGTTTGGCCTCTAAATGTGGTAATAAATTCCAACAAAGTGCTGTGTTATGTTTGCCCTATTTGTTTATATATATTTTTAATCAGATTTTTAGTATTCTCTTGTTGCAACTAAATGTTAATTTTTAACAATAAAAGGCTATATTGTCTATATCCAGTTTATAGCGCTGTATATCTTCTCCTACAATTATGCTTGCCACAGGTTCTATTCTACCGCTATGGGTGTCGTGGACACCCATAGAGGGGGAATCACCTACCCTGCCGGTATATGTGCTCTATGAGCGATGTCGCCTAGTGAGTTCCCTTCCCTGCCGGAGCCGGTGGTGGCAGGGCATACACACTGAGTGATATGACGACCATATCTCTCAGTGACATCACGCGTGGCCTGGCCATGCATGCAGCTTTTGGGCGACAGTCCAAATTGAGCTGCATGCACGTCCGACAGCGAGGGTCATTAACGACCCGGGAGGGCACGCAACGCTCGTCGGCAGCAGCATACACACTTGCCGAGAAAGTAAACAATGTCACTCAGGAAAGGTGAAAATAAGCATTTTCATTCTCGGCAAGTGTGCTGTGTATGCACCTTTAGACAATACGTGGACCACCAACCTAATGATCTCTATACAATACAGGAAGCATTCATTTTATATTATACAGGAAAAGCACTTTAGAAACCAATATACAGGGACCATTCTAGTGACAAATATACAGTATAGGAGGCAATACACAAAGACCAGCATTTAGAATATCAGGCTATAAGTTAAAACCAGTGCACTATCTTACTCACCTGTATTCATGCTCAGATGAATGCATGTCAGTTGGTGTAGCTTATCATGTGTGTTTTGCACTGCTCATACTCCAGAACCAACGGGGTCAACTCAGACCTGATCGCTCGCTAGCAGTTTTTTGCAGCGCTGTGATCAGATATTCGCCGCCCACAAGTGAGTCTATTTTAGCTTTGCAAGTGTGCCATCGCATGTGCAGCCGAGTGGTACAAAAAGATCTTTTGCAGTTTCTGAGTAGCCCAGGACTTACTCAGCCACTGCGATCACTTCAGCCTGTCCGGGACCAGAATTGACATCAGACACCCGCCCAGTGTCGAACTGGGGCATGAAGGGCCCACCGGGGGATGCAGTGATAGGGGCCCATACTTTGGGGTGTGGCCAACCTACAAAGGGGGTGTGGCTAGCCTCCACAGAGGCTTAAAATATACAATATTTTAGTGCAGTGTAATGAAACTTATCTACCATGTATAATACAAATGCACAGTCTGGAATCTGATCCCTAGAGGAAGGAGTGGGCCCTCAGGCAGTGGGGCCTACTGGTGGTTTCCCTGGTACCCCTGCAAACACTTGGACGCACTTGCGTTTTTACAACCACTCCCTAAAACGGTCAGTTGCCACCCACAAACGCCTTCTCTATCAATCACCTTGCGATCGGCTGTGCGAATGGATTCTTCGTAAAACCCATCGCACAGCAACTAGGGAGGCCAATCCCGGGGCATTTTTTCAATCCCGGGATTCGGGATTGAAAAATGCTCAATCCCGGGATTCCCGGGATTGCAGTAGGGATCAGTGTAGGGAGCAGTGTAAGGAGCAGGGAAAGTATATGTGGAGGGCAGCAAGGCAGGGTGGATGTAGGGAGCAAAGGAGGGTGGGTGTAGGGAGCATATAAGGAACTGGAAGGGAGGGTGGGTGTAGGGAGCAGCGGGAGAGTGAGAGTAGGGAGCAGCGGGAGAGTGGGAGTATGGAGCAGCGGGAGAGTGGGAGTATGGAGCAGCGGGAGAGTGGGAGTATGGAGCAGCGGGAGAGTGCGAGTATGGAGCAGTGGGAGTAGGGAGCAGCGGGAGGATGTCAGGAGCAGAGAGTGTGGGTGTAGGTAGTGATAGTACTTACTACTTGCGGGCACCAGCTAAGGACACACGTACTACTACTGACCGCGCTGGCAGCATTTCAAACGTAGCGCCGGCCGCCAGCCAGTCAGAACTGGCAGCCAATCAGGGGCCGCGGTTGCTGCCGCTTCCCTGATTGGCTGCCGGTGTCTGCCAGCTCTGATTGGCTGGCGGCCGGCGCTACGTTTGAAATGCCGCCAGCGCGGTCAGTACGTGTGTCCTTAGCTGGTGCCCGCAAGTAGTAAGTACTATCACTACCTTAGCTGACAGCCGGGCAGCGCTGAGCTATAGTGCTCAGCGCTGTCCGGCAAAACTGCGCATGCGCACTGTAATCCCGTGAATCCCGGGATTGGAGGCTCCAATCCCGGGATTCAAATCCCGGCATTTTTGGGCCCAAATCCCGGGATCCCGCCGATCCCGATCCCGGGATTGGCCTCCCTAACAGCAACGTTCCGCTTTGTACCCTTGCGATGCGCCTGCACATTGTGGTGCATACGCATGCGCAGTTCAGACCTGAATGACCCCCCCCAAGTGTACACAAGTACCGGTGATACAGACTCAAACGCATTTCAACTCATCATTACACACACTCCTAGGGAGGAACTGTCCCTCTGTTACAAACAACTAATATCAACATACAAATGTGAGCATTGGCACTGGTCACAAACCAATGCAACTAATAAAAAAGTATGATTAATACATATAGGGGGAGATGTAGCAAGCAGTGAAAAGAGTGGAGAAATTGTATAGGGTGATTATTTTGTGACCTTTTGTGTGCATTGGCGATTCTATAATGGGTGCGGTGCACACGGGCCACTGGGTCCAGGGGGGCCCACACCGCACCCATTTTAAATACTTACCTTTCCGGAGCGGCGGGAGCTGTGATCGCACTGGAAATCACAGCCAAAATGGCCACCGCACAATGCCGGAGTCTACAGCGCCGTGCAGAGAG
Organism: Pseudophryne corroboree; assembly: GCF_028390025.1. NCBI lineage: Eukaryota > Metazoa > Chordata > Amphibia > Anura > Myobatrachidae > Pseudophryne > Pseudophryne corroboree. The sequence continues at coordinate 629,375,201 of NC_086444.1, read as the reverse complement.
GGTGCACACGGGCCACCCTCCTCTGTAGAAACGCCCCTGTTTGTGTGTATTTGAATATTACACCTCCTTTTTAAAAGGTCACTATTTTATCATAAGAGCGCATTTTGGTGTTTGCAACCTCGATATCAGGGGCGTCGGAATGAAGGGGGGGGCAAGGGGGCAGCTCGCCCCCCGCAAAAATGAGGGAGGCGCCTATCAACTATAGCAGAGGAGCGGCAGACGGTCAGGTGAAGTACCGCTGCCACACTTTACAGCGCCTGACGTGCAGCAGCAGCAGCAGCTCTGAAGATTCCTCATCGCTCTGCCGCATTGTGTGGTCCCTGGCTCTGCCCCCTCCCACAGTGGCTCCACTTCCTCCTCCCAGTGGTTCTGACTGGAAACCCCCCTGCAGCCACGGAGGATGTAGCGAGAAGCGGGAGTACACTAAGCCTGGCCCAGCCTGCGCTCCCTCTACCCTGCTTGCTCTAGCCGGCTCCTGGAGGCAGTGCCACAATTTGCGGGTATTTAGGGGGCGGAGCCTAATGCCGTGAAGTGCCCGCCCCATAAAATACCTGCTGTAATGTAGCATGGTAGTGTATCTCCGTCTGGCTTCCCATTTCTCTCTCTCTCTCCTCCCTGTCTCTCCGCTCTCTCTCTCTCCAGACCAGGTGACAGAGTAATGGAGGGGGGGGGGGGGGGTTTGGACGGTGAGGCGCAACTCTCTCAGGGCGGGATGTACTAACCTCCGCCCTCGCGATAACTGCAATTTTCTCTGCGCTCTCACTCCCCGCTCTGCTTCCCGCCGTCCCCCGTCTGCTTTCTCATCCCCTTCTTCCTCTTCCTCACCGCCACGGCCACTGTGTTCTCTCATTGCTGCGCTCCCCCTGGCCATTTGGCGCATGCGCATCTGGGTTCTGCTTTTCCGGGCATGCGCTCACAATAAGTCAGTCAGCGCATGCCCGGAAAAGCAGAACCCGGATGCGCATGCACCAAACGGCCAGGGGGAGCGCAGCGATGAGAGAACACAGTAGCCGCAGCGGTGAGGGAGAAGGGGATGAGAAAGTAGACGGGGGAGCGGCGGGCAGCGGAGCGGGGAGTGAGAGCGCAGAGAAAATTGCAGTTATCGCGACAGCGGAGGTTAGTACATCGCGCCCTCAGTCTGTCTCTCCTCTCTCTCACTCTCCTCTCTCTCTGTCTCTCTCTCACTCCTCTCTCTCCTCCCTCTCTGTCCTTTCTCTCTTCCTCTCTCCAGACCAGGTGACATTGTAAGGGGGGGGGGGGGGGGAGTGGCCGGTGAGACACAACTCTCTCTCCTCCCTCTTTGTCTCTCTCTCCGCTCTCTCTCTCTGTCTCTCTCTCCAGACCAGGTGACAGTGTAATGGAGGGTGAGGTGCAACTCTCTCAGTCTGTCTCTCCTCTCTCTCTCTCTCTGTCTCCCACTCCTCTCTCTCTGTCTCGCTCTCTCCTCTCGGTCTCCTCTCTCCAGACCAGGTGACAGTGTAATGGGGGGGGGGGGGGGGTGGATGGTGAGGTGCAACTCTCTCCTCCCTCTCTGTCTCTCTCCTCCCTCTCTGTCTCACTCCTCCCTCTCTGTCTCTCTCCTCTCGCTCTCCTCCCTCTCTCTCTCTCACCTCCCTGTCTCTCTCCTCCCTCTCTGTCTCTCTCCTCTCTCCAGACCAGGTGACAGTGTAACGGGGGGGAGGGGGGCGAGAAGAAGTGGATGGTGATATGCAACTCTCTCTCTCCTGTCTCGCTCCCATCTCTGTCTCTCCCTCTCTCCCCCCTTTCTATCTCTCTCTCTCCAGACCAGGTGACAACGTAACGGGGGGGGGGGGGGGGGGGGGGGAGTGGGTGGTGAGGCGCAGCTCTCTCTCTCTCCTCCCTGTCTCTCTCCTCCCTCTCTGTCTCTCCAGACCAGGCGATAGTGTAACGGGGGAGGAAGAAGTGAACAGCGAGCCTTAACTCTCTCTCTCCCTCCTCTCGCTCTGTCTCTATCCTCTCTCTCCTCCCTCTATGTCCTCTCTCTGTCTCTATCCTCTCTCTACTCCCTCTCTGTTTCTCTCTCTCCTCTCACTCTGTCTCTATTCTTTCTCACTCCTCCCTCTCTGTCTCTCTCTCCTCTCTCTCTCTCTCTCTCTGTCTCTCTCTATTTCCCAGACACTTACTGTCTCTCTGTCCCCTCCCCACACTCCTGTCTTTGACACTGTCTACCTCCAGGCCTGGCTACAGGCGGGTACAAAGGGGACAACTATACTGGGGCCCACAGTTCAGAGGGGCCCCAAAGTATAGGGTCACAAAAAACGGCGGCCAAAGTGCTTATTACTACTTTTGAAATTGTCCGCTCCCCCTGCCAATTAAGAAAAAAAATAAAACAGTTGCGCCTCACCGTCCACATCTTCTCCCCAACCTGTTACACTGTCACCTGGTCTGGTCCTGCTTCAGCCCTTCCGTGCTGTTTCTGTGCCGCGCAGCAGATCATCCTTGATCCCAGCAGGAAAATCGCCTCCCGCCGGGCATACATGACAGCAGTGTGTGTTGCTGCTACACCAAGTCAGGACACTTGCCAGCCACCGCAACTCACCCAGCGGCAATGCAGACACTGGACAGTTTAAATCCACCGCACAAAAGCGATCTGCCTGTTTTCTCTAACGTCCTAGTGGATGCTGGGGACTCCGTCAGGACCATGGGGAATAGCGGGCTCCGCAGGAGACAGGGCACATCTAAAAAGCTCTTTAGGTCACATGGTGTGTACTGGCTCCTCCCCCTATGACCCTCCTCCAGGCTTCAGTTAGGTTTCTGTGCCCGGCCGAGTAGGGTGCAACCTGGATGGCTCTCTTATAGAGCTGTTTAGAAAAGTCTTTTTTAGGTTTAAACTAATCAGTGATACCTGCTGGCGACAGGATCACTGCAACGTGGGACTTAGGGGAGAGACTTGCAACTCACCTGCGTGCAGGAGGATTGAAGTCTTAGGCTACTGGACACTGAGCTCCAGAGGGAGTCGGAACACAGGTCAGCCTGGGGTTCGTCCCGGAGCCGCGCCGCCGATCCCCCTTACAGACGCTGAAGACGGCAGAGACGGAGGTCCGGTGACAGGCGGCAGAAGGCTTCTCAGTCTTCATAGAGGTAGCGCACAGCACTGCAGCTGTGCGCCATTGTTGTCTCACAGGCTCACTGACACGGTCACGGAGGGTGCAGGGCGCTGCTGGGGGCGCCCTGGGCAGCAATATAAATACCTAATTTGGCAAAAGAAATACACCACATATAGCCATTAAGGCTATATGTATGTATTTTAACCCAGGCCAGTATTAAAAAACCGGGAGGAAAAGCCCGCCGAGAAAGGGGCGGAGCTTATTCTCCTCAGCACACAGGCGCCATTTTCCCTCACAGAAAGGCTGAGGGGAAGGCTCCCATGCTCTCCCCTGCACTGCACTACAGAAACAGGGTTATAACAGAGAGGGGGGGCAATGATTTGGCGATATAAATATATATTAAATGCTATAAGGGAGGAACACTTATATAAAGGTTGTCCCTGTATAATTATAGCATTTTGGTGTGTGCTGGCAAACTCTCCCTCTGTCTCCCCAAAGGGCTAGTGGGTCCTGTCCTCTATCAGAGCATTCCCTGTGTGTGTGCTATAGGTCGGTACGTGTGTGTCGACATGTATGAGGAAAATGTTGGTGAGGAGACGGAGCAAATTGCCTGTAATAGTGATGTCACTCTCTAGGGAGTCGACACATGAATGGATGGCTTACTTATGGAATTACGTGATAATGTCAACACGCTGCAAGCCGGTTGACGACATGAGACAGCCGGCGGACAAATTAGTATTGGTCCAGGCGTCTCAGACACCGTCAGGGGCTTGTAAAAACGCCCATTTACCTCAGTCGGTCGACAGACACTGACACGGACACTGACCCCAGTGTCGACGGTGAAGAAACAAACGTATTTTTCCTTTAGGGCCACAAGTTACATGTTAAGGGCAATGAAGGAGGTGTTACATATTTCTGATACCACAAGTACCACAAATAAGGGTATTTTGTTGGGTGGGAATAAACTACTTGTAGTTTTGCCTGAATCAGATAAATTAAATGAAGTGTGTGATGATACGTGGGGTTCCTCCGATAGAAAGTTATGGGCGGTATACCCTTTCCCGCCAGAAGTAAGGGCGAGTTGGAAAACACACCTTAGGGTGGATAAGGCGCTCACACGCTTGTAAAAACATGGCGTTACCGTCTCCAGATACGGCCGCCTCAAGGAGCCAGCTGATAGGATGCTGGAAAATATCATAACAGTATATACACACATACTGGTGTTATACTACGACCAGCAATCGCCTCAGCATGGATGTGCAGCGCTGAGGGGGCTTGGTCGGATTTCCTGACTGAAAATTTTGATACCCTTGACAGGGACAAGATTTTATTTACTATAGAGCATTTTAAGGATGCATTTCTATATATGCGTGATGCGCAGAGGCATATATTGTATTCTGGCATCAAGAGTAAATGTGATGTACATATCTGCCAGACGAAGACACGACAGTGGTCAGGTGAGGCAGATTACAGACGGCATATGGAAGTATTGCTGTATAAAGGGGCGGTCCATTGGACCTGGTGGCCATGGCAACAGCTGAAAAATCCACCTTTTGTTACCCCGAGTCACATATCGGCAAGAAAGGACACAGTCTTTTCAGTCTCAGTCCTTTCGTCCCCATACGGGCAGGCGGGCAAAGGCCAGTCATATCTGCCCAGGGGTAGAGGAAAGGGAAGAAGACTGCAGCAAGCAGCCCATTCCCAGGAACAGAAGCCCCTCACAGCTTCTGCCAAGTCCGCAGCATAACTCTGGGGCCGTACAAGCGGACTCAGGTGCGGTAGGGGGTCATCTCAAGAGTTTCAACACGCAGTGGGCTCACTCGCAAGGGAACTCCGGGATCCTACATGTAGTATCCCAGGTGTACATTAGAAATTCGAGACGTCTCCCCCTCACACAATTCACAGGCTGTATTCCCAGCAGGTGATAATCAAAGTACCCCTTTTACAGAAGGGGGTAGTATTCCACACTATATTGTGGTACTGAAGCCAACCGGCTCGGTGAGATCTGAAATATTTGAACACTTACATACAAGCGTTCAAATCAAGATGGAGTCACTCGGAGCAGTGATAGCGAACCAGGAAGAAGGGGACGATATGGTGTCACTGGATATCAGGGACGCTTACCTACAGGTCCAAATTTGCCCTTCTCACCAAGGGTACTTCAGGTTCCTGGTACAGAACTGTCACTATCAGTTCAGACGCTGCCGTTTGGATTGTCCACGGCGCCCCGGGTCTTTACCAAGGTAATGGCCGGAATGATGAATTTTCTTAAAAGAAACATGGACGCTTTCCTGATAAGGGCAAGGTCCAGAGAACAGTTGGAGGTCGGAGTAGCACTATCTTAAGTAGTGCTACGACAGCACGAGTGGATTCTAAATATTCCAAAATCGCAGCTTTTTCCGACGACACGTCTACTGTTCCTAGGGATGATTCTGGACACAGTCCAGAAAAACGTGTTTCTCCCAGTGGAGAAAGCCAGGGAGTTATCCGAGATAATCGGGATCCTCCTAAAACCAGGAAAAGTGTCAGTGCGTCATTGCACAAGAGTCCTGGTAAAAATGGTGGCTTATTACGAAGCAATTCCATTCGGCAGATTTCCCGCAAGAACTCTTCAATGGGATCTGCTGGACAAATGGTCCGGATCGCATCCTCAGATGCATCAGCGGATAACCCTATATCCAAGGACAAGGGTGTCTCTCCTGTGGTGATTACAGAGTGCTCATCTTCTAGAGGGCCGCAGATTCGGCATTCAGGATTGGATGCCGGTGACCACGGAGGCCAGCCTGAGAGGCTGGGGAACAGTCACACAAGGAAAAAATTTCCAGGGAAGTGTGATTAAGTCTGGAGAATTCTCTCCGCATAAATAAGCTTAGAGCAAATATATAATGCTCCAAACTTAGCAAGACCTCTGCTTCAAGGTCAGCCGGTATTGATCCAGTGGGATAACATCACGGCAGTCGCCCACGTAAACAGAAAGGGCGGCACAAGAAGCAGGAGGGCAGTGTCAAAACTGCAAGGATTTTTCGCTAGGCGGAAAATCATGTGATAGCACTGTCAGCAGTGTTCTTTCCGGGAGTGGACGACTGGGAAGCAGACTTCCTCAGCAGGCATTACCTCCACCCGGGAGAGTGGAAACTTCATAGGGAAGTTTTTCAGCATGATTGTGGACCGTTGGCAAAGACCAAAGGTGGACATGATGGCGTCCCGCCCGAACAAAAAACGGGACAGGTATTCCGCCAGGTCTTGAGACCTTCAGGCGATAGCTGTGGATGTTCTGGTAACACCGTGGGTGTACCAGTCAGTGTATGTGTTCCCTCCTCTGTTTCTCATAACCAAGGTATTGAGAATTATAAGACATAGAGGAGTATGAACTATACTAGTGGCTCCGGATTGGCCAAGAGGGACTTGGTACCCGGAACTTCAAGAGATGCTCACAGAGGACTAAGGGCCTGGGGAGCTAAGATGGGACTTGCTTCAGCAAGTACCATGTATAGTCCAAGATTTACCGCGGCTGCGTGTGACGGCATGGCGGTTGAATGCCGGATCCTGAAGGGAAAAGACATTCCATAAGAGGTCATACCTACCTTGGTTAAAGCCAGGAAGGAGGTGACCGCACAACGTCATCACCACATGTGGTGAAAATATGTTGCGTGGGTAAGGCCAGGAAGGCTCCACGAAGGAAATTCAACTAGGTCGATTTCTGCACTTCCTGAAAACAGGAGTGTTTTGAGCCTCAAATTGGGGTTCATTAAGATTTAAATTTCGGCCCTGTAGATTTTCTTCCAGAAAAAAATTGACTTCAGTTCCTGAAGTCCAGATTATAAAGGGTGTATTGCATATACAGTTTTTTTGTGCCTCTAGGGGCACCGTGAGATCTCAACATAGTGTTGGGATTCCTTAAAATCATATTGGTTTGAACCGCTCAAATCTGTGGATTTGAAATATCTCACATGGAAAGTGACCATGCTGTTGACCAATATCTCACATGGAAAGTGACCATGTTGTTAGCCCTGGCCTCGGCCAGGCGATTGTCAGAATGGGCGGCTGTGTCTTACAAAAGCCCATATTATAATTTTCCATTTGAACAGGGCAGAACTGGGACTCGTCTCCAGTTTCTTCCTAAAGGGGTGTCAGCGTTTTCACCTGAAACAACCTATTGTGGTGCCTGAGGCTACTGGGGACTTGGAGGACTCCAAGTTACTAGACGTTGTCAGGGCCCTAAAAATAAATATATATATATATATATATATATATATATAGTTAGGACGGCTTGCTGTTTATATTGTATGCACCCAACAAGCTGGGTGCGTCTGCTTCTAAGCAGTCTATTGCACGCTGGATTTGTAGTACAATTCAGCTTGCACATTCTGTGGCAGGCCTGTCACAGTCGAAATATGTAGATGCCATTCCACAAGGAAGGTGGCATTCATCCTGGGCGGCTGCCCGAGGAGTCTCGGCATTATAACTTTGTCGAGCAGTTACGTAGTCAAGGGAGAACACGTTTGTAAAATTTTACAAATTTGATACTCTGGCTAAAGAGGACCTGGAGTTCTCTTATTCGGTGCTGCAGAGTCATCCGCACTCTCCCGCCCGTTTGGGAGCTTTGGTATAATCCCCATGGTCCTGACGGAGTCCCCAGCATCCACTAGGACGTTAGAGAAAATAAGATTTTACTTACCGATAAATCTATTTCTCGTAGTCCGTAGTGGATGCTGGGCGCCCATCCCAAGTGCGGATTGTCTGCAATGTTTGTACATAGTTATTGTTACAAAAAAATCGGGTTATTACTATTGTTGTGAGCCATCTTCTTAGAGGCTACTTCGTTTTGTTATCATACTGTTAACTGGGTTCAGATCACAAGTTGTACGGTGTGATTGGTGTGGCTGGTATGAGTCTTACCCGGGATTCAAGATCCTTCCTTATTGTGTACGCTCGTCCGGGCACAGTACCTAACTGAAGCCTGGAGGAGGGTCATAGGGGGAGGAGCCAGTACACACCATGTGACCTAAAGAGCTTTTTAGATGTGCCCTGTCTCCTGCGGAGCCCGCTATTCCCCATGGTCCTGACGGAGTCCCCAGCATCCACTACGGACTACGAGAAATAGATTTATCGGTAAGTAAAATCTTATTTTCCTGGCCGCCCGCCCACCACAATTACAGAGATGGGGAGAAGAACAGGAGGAACCCATCCTCCTGCACTAAGGTACAGCCTCATAGTCATGCTGTCTCAGAGACATGACTGACAGCATCCAGCCCACACGCAGCAAGCTGACAGCAGTGACCTTCCCCTACCATTTCACTAAAGGACTGCCATACCCCCCCCCCTTTTTGCTCTGTGTATGGTCTCATGTTGATTGTTACACACAGTGGGGGTCATTCAGATCCGATCGCACGCTGCAGTTTTTTGCAGCCGTGCGATCGGGTCTGAACAGAGCATGCGTGGGGCCGCAATATGCAGGCACTGGTCGGCGACGGGCGTCACTGGGCAGCGACGAGAACAGTTAAGAAAGCGTTCGCAGCGGTGAATGCTAGAAGATTGACAGGAAGAGGCCGTCCGGGGGGTGTCAACTCAGCGTTTTCTGGGAGTGTCGAAGTGAACGCAGGCGTACCCAGACGTTTCCAGGGAGGGATACTGACGTCAGCTCCATCCTGGTTCATCGCAGCGGGTGAGTAAGTCCTGAGCTGTGCAGAAACTGCACAAACGTTTTGTTTTTGCAGCTCTCTGCACAAGCATTTGCAGCCCTGCACAGCGAATCCCCCCTCCCCTGTGGGCGGTGATTACCTGCTAGTGATCAGGTCTGAATTAGGCCCAGAGTCATTTAGATTTAGTGCAGCTGACCGATTCATAGGGGTCCATTTATCATGTATTGCATGTTGAATGCGATCTGGGAGGGATCTTACTTCCCTGAATGTATAATGCAGCATAGGCATGGACAGGGGCTCCGAAAGGAGCCCATCCCTGCGATGGGCTGTGGTGTCTGCCGGGACTTCTGCGCATGCTCAGACCGCACACGCACAAAGGTTACTTCGGGGGAGGGTTCCAGGGGAACCCTCTACCTGGCCAGCAATGCTATGTGTAGCCCATAGGCTACAATGGGCTGAATGGCAGTAGCTGTGGGGAATAATACCAGGAATGCTTTACAATCCGGATATTGGTAAATCAGGCAGCATTGCATCCCTCATAGAAACCTGTAAGGGATGCGGCTGCGGGCAACAATGGAGGGAGGGGTGCGGGCAACAATGGAGGGATCGCAGCAGGTATCTCCGATTGCAGGTAACATTTACGGGGATATAGCCGCTAATATGCTTTGATAAATGTTATGAGGTATAACACAGGGGGGCAACATTTAGTGATTTAGGGGCGCCAAACTGATAATATATCTTGCCCCTCCCAACCTAAAAATGTTCTGACACCCCTGCTCGATATATAAGGTAACAAGACCTCTCATTGCATAAATGTATTCAACTCATGCATATATGTATAATCAGTAGTATGGCCTTGGTGCAGATTATTTTTCCACATAGGGCCCAATTCAGACCTGTATGCAACTGCGCAGTCGCTAGTAGCGGCCACATCCAGGTGCGGCCATTGTGCACATGCACTACTTAAAAACTGAAGGATGCGGCTGCAATGTGATTGTCAGGTGCAGGCGTTGTGGGGCTGGAGTTACGGCATTGCTGGGGTAGCGTCTGGAAAATGGGGGCAGGCTGTGAAAATATTTCTGATGACCGCCTAACAGCGCAGCCAGGGGTCAACCTTAGATCTAAGGCGTCCGCAAGCTAATTGCGGACTCATCTTGGGGCATCCCCACACATGCTGGGCGGCCTTGCTCTGTGGTGCTGGGCGGCCCCCAGCATGTGCAGAGATGAACGCAGATCTGGCTGTGTATGCAGCGATCTGCGTTCATCTTTGCATAAGCCCCATAGTCCCCATCAGTGGCATAATTATACATTTTGCTCCCCCCTGCCAAAAAAGTTTCTGGTGAACACCATTATCCCAAAATTACCACCATCATCCCATGGTATTTTGGTAAAACAAACATGGCCTTTTCTAGGTAATTTGGCTCCCACTGTGAACAGTTAAAAATGCACCCCTACCACTATAGACATTTTTAAAATAAAGAATTTGAGTTTGCAAATTGTGATGGTAGCAGGATGGGGTCAGTCTGCGCAGGGCCGGAGCAAGGTTTCTTGACACCCTAGGCAAAACTTCAGCCTACTCTACCCCGAGCCCACTCCCCCCCCCCCCCCCCCCCCAATCCCCTTCCTCCTCTTTTATTTATTATTTTATGTTCGGTGTTGAAGCATACATCAGCAGATCCCTCTGCTGCTATAGTGATCTTGTTGTGCAATTGTATAAAAAATATTCTACACTGTCACTGGTCTACACACACAACCAAAGTTTGCTTCTGATCTGACTAACTTACCACACCATACTGGCTGTAAACAATAACATACATTGATTGTTGACACTAGATGACTGGTAATGCAGTAGTATCACTATTATGGTGAACAGGGATTCAAAAGTCCTGTGTATTTTATAAATGGTGGTGCACTCCAATGAGAATATGTTAATATACCAATGTATCTGCCAACGTAGCGGCTAATTCGGTAAGCATACACGCTTACCAATCAGCCAGTTGATGTGTCTGTGCAGACGTCACAACTGGCCGGGCATTTGAATTGGCCCAGCTGTAATGTCAGTCCCTGCAGTCAGTGTACGGGCGGGTGGTAGGTCCACCATACACACAACCAGACAGGCCGATATAGCTGCAAGATATATCAGCATCAACTGTGCTGCAGGGCTGACGCAATATGTCTATGAACGATGCCTTCACAGACATGTCGGGTGTACACACTCACTGATGCATTATAGATATACATCACCCGTTCAATAGAATGGGTGATATACCATAACTATTTGTGTGTACCCAGTCTTGAAGCCCATTTATCAATAATTACATCTGCAATGCGATCTGGTTAAGATATTAGCACCCAAAATCGTATTGGAGGTTGCAATTATACCGCCTGAGATGTGTTTGGAGGGAAGAGATTGCATCATAAATATATACTGTACATATATAGTAAAGACATGGAGTGTGAGGAGTGATCACGTTCTAGACTAGAGGTTGTGTAAATAATGTTTGTGATCATCCTAAAGTGGCAAAATAACAGAAAAAGAAAACCTTATGACCTTATGACTTATTACTAGAGATGAGCGGGTTCGGTTCCCTGAGAACCGAACCCTACCGGACTTCACTACCTGAGCCCGGATCTGAGTCAGGCTCTGGTTTTCCCACCTGACTCGGAAACCAGAACGAGGCAAAATGTCATCATCCCGCTGTTGGTTTCTCGCGGGGTTTGGACTCCATATAAGGAGCCGCGCGTCGCCGCCATTTTCACTCCGGCATTGGAGAGTATAGAGAGAGGATGTGTCTCCATCCTCAGTGTCCTGCATCGGTTCAGTGGTAGTGTCCTGTGCTTCATCAGTCCAGTCACAGTGGTTGTGTCCTCTGCTGCCATATATCCAGTGCTGCTCTCTAAGTCCAGTCCAGTGGTGCTGTGTTGTGCTGCATCAGTTCAGTGGTGGTGTCTTGTGCTGCATCAGTCCAGTCACAGTGGTGGTGTCCTCTGCTGCCATATGTCCAGTGCTGCTGTATAAATCCAGTCCAGTGGTGCTGTGTTGTGCTGCATCAGTTCAGTGGTGGTGTCTTGTGTGCATCAGTCCAGTCACATTGGCGGTGTCCTCTGCTGCCATATGTCCAGTGCTGCTGTATAAGTCCAGTCCATTGCAGTGGTGCTGTGTTATCCTGCATCAGTCCAGTGGTGGTGTCCCTGTGCTGCTGTATATGTCCAGTGGTATGCCATATATGTCCAGTGATACTGCCGTATATGTACAGCGATACTGTCATATAAATCCAGTGATACTGCTGTATAAATCCAGTGATACTGCCGTATAATTCCAGCGGTACTGGCGTAAAAATCCAGTCCAGTGATACTGCCATGTATGTCCAGTGGTACTGCCGTATAATTCCAGTGGTACTGCCATATAATTCCAGTGATACTGCCGTATAATTCCAGTGGTACTGGCATATAATTCCAACGGTACTGGCATATAAATCCAGTCCAGTGGTAGTGCCATATAATTCCGGTGATACTGCCGTATAAATCCAGTGGTCATGCCATATAAATCCAGTGGTACTGGCATATAAATCCAGTCCAGTGATACTGCCGTATATGTCCAGTGGTACTGCCATATAATTCCAGTGATACTGCCCTATAACTCCAGTGGTACTGGCGTATAATTCCAGCGGTACTGGCATATAAATACAGTCCAGTGATACTGTCGTAAATGTCCAGTGGTACTGCCATATAAATCCAGTGATACTGCCGTATATGTCCAGTGGTCATGCCGTATAATTCCAGTCCAGTGGTACTGCCGTATAAATCCACTGGTACTGCCATATAAGTCCAGTGATACTGTCATATAATTCCAGTGATACTGTCCTATATGTCCAGTGGTACTGCAGTATAAATCCAGTGGTACTGGCATATAAATCCAGTCCAGTGATACTGTCGTATATGTCCAGTGGTACTGCCGTATAAATCCAGTCTAGTTATACTGCCGTATAAATCCAGTGGTACTGCCGTATAATTCCAGTGGTACTGTCGTATAATTCCAGTGATACTGCTGTATAATTCCAGTGGTACTGGCATATAATTCCAGCGGTACTGGCATATAGCTCTAGTCCAGTGATACTGCCGTATATGTCCAGTGGTACTGCCGAATAATTCCAGTGGTACTGCCGTATAATTCCAGTGATACTGCCGTATAATTCCAGTGGTAATGGCATATAATTCCAGCGGTACTGGCGTATAAATCCAGTCCAGTGATACTGCCATATAATTCCAGTGATACTGCCGTATATGTCCAGTGGTATATAAATCCAGTCCATATAAATGCCATATAAATCCAGTGGTACTGGCATATAATCCAGTCCAGTGATACTGCTGTATATGTCCAGTGGTACTGCCGTATAATTCCGGTGGTACTGCCGTATAATTCCAGTGATACTGCCCTATAATTCCAGTGGTACTGGCGTATAATTCCAGCGGTACTGGTGTATAAATCCAGTCCAGTGGTACTGCCGTATAAGTCCAGTGGTACTGCCGTATAATTCCAGTGATACTGCCGTATATGCCCAGTGGTACTGCAGTATAAATCCAGTGGTACGGGTGTATAAATCCAGTCCAGTGATACTGCCGTATATGTCCAGTAATACTGCCATATGTGTTCAGTGGTACTGCCGTATAAATCCAGTCCAGTGATACTGCGTATAAATCCAGTGATACTGCCATATAAATACAGTCCAGTGGTACTGCCGTATAAATCCAGTGCGACATCCGTATAATTCCAGTGATCCTGCCGTATAATTCCAGTGGTACTGGCGTATAAATCCAGTGATACTGCCGTATAAATCCAGTCCAGTGGTACTGCCGTATAAATCCAGTGGTACTGCCGTATAATTCCAGTGATACTGCCATATAATTCCAGTGGTACTGGCGTATAAATCCAGTCCAGTGATACTGCCGTATAAATCCAGTGGTACTGTCATATAAGTCCAGTGGTACTGCCGTATAATTCCAGTGACACTGCCGTATAATTCCAGTGATCCCGCCGTATAATTCCAGTGGTACTGGCGTATAAATCCAGTGATACTGCCGTATAATTCCAGTTGTACTGCCATATAAGTCCAGTCCAGTGGTGCTGCCATATAAGTTCAGTGGTGCTGTCCTGTGCTGTATATTATTTTCTCCAAATAAAAGGCTTATTATATACATTACTTATATTATTATCCAAATAATTTTTACAGGGTTTGCCCTGTGTGGTGTAGGGGTACGCTCGCCTGTGCTGCATATTATTATAATAGCTCCAAATAAAAGGGTTATTATTATCCAAATTAATTTTACAGGCTTTGCCGTGTGTGTGTGTGTGTGTGTGTGTGTGTGTGTGTGTGGTTTAGGGGTATGCTCTCCTGTGCCACCAATATTGTGCATGTATTACATCTGGGAAAATTCCAGCATGTCCCTTGTTGTTTGTGCCGCACACTTGTGTCGCTTAGCTTAGTCATACAGCTACCTCATTGCACCTCTTTTTCTTCTTTGCATGATGTGCTGTTTGGGGCCTAGTTTTTTTAAGTGCCATCCTGTCTGCAACTGCAGTGCCACTCCTAGATGGGCCTGATATTTGTGCCGCACACTTGTGTCACTTAGCTTAGCCATACAGCTACCTCATTGCATCTCTTTTACTTCTTTTCATGATGTGCTGTTTGGGGCCGAGTTTTTTTAAGTGCCATCCTGTCTGCCACTGCAGTGCCACTCCTAGATGGGCCAGGTGTTTGTGCCGCACACTTGTGTCGCTTAGCTTAGTCATACAGCTACCTCGGTGCAACTTTTAGGCCTAAAACCAATATTGTGAGGTGTGAGGTGTTCAGAATAGACTGGAAATTAGTGGAAATAAATGTTATTGAGGTTAATAACACAGTAGGATCAAAATTACCCCCAAATGCTGTGATTTTTGTGGGGGGGTTTTCCAAAAATCATCCAGATCCAAAACCAAAACACAAAAGGGTGGTTTTGGCAAAACTAATCCAGATCCAAAACACGAGGATGGAACCAGAACCAAACCAAAACACAAAAAGTGTTATCGCATATCTCTACTTACATTAAATGCACCCACGTTAAAATGCACCCAGTCCAAATACATATACGGTCAATGCGCGAAGTGAGAATATGGTAGTATGAATCGAACACCCCCATCAACCTAGGTACAGTGCATCCAGAAAGTTTTCCCAGCATTTTTTCCACATTTTGTTATGATATGATACAGCCTTATTCCAAAATGGAATAAATTCATTTTTCCATCAAAATTCTACACACAATACCCCATAATGACAAAAACATTTTTTTTGCAAATTTATTAAAAATAAAAAATTAGAAATCACATGTACAGAAGCATTCACAGCCTTTGCTCAATACTTCGTTGATGCACCTTTGGCAGCAATTACAGCCTTGAATCTTTTTGAATA